>NC_141541.1:90625500-90934000 GCF_021556685.1 Rattus norvegicus
TCTTAGTGCTCTTTCCTTTACTCCAGAAGACTGAGTTGAGTACCCAAAGCCAGTGCCAGGTGGCTCATAACTTTTCTGTAACTCCAGCTTCCGGAGATCTCACGCTGTCTTCTGGCCTCTTCGGGCACTGAAACAAATGTTGCATACATTCACACGGACACGTACACATGCACGTGAATAAGTTGGATCAAACTAAATAGTCAAAATGCTTATTATCTGACATCAGTCTGATTACAGTAATCCTAATTTAAATCCAGGACTCAGTTATCAAGTGCTCTTTATGTCATTAATTAGGCATGCATATCATTCCTATGTCTTCTAAATTTGTACAATGTAACTGTTATTAACAGTCAGAGCACTATCTTTTTATATTAGGATGAAAGTGGACTGCATTGTGATAGCTCCTGAAAGCATCTTGCCTTCTATATGTAGCGAGAATTACTTCTGGCCCACAGACCACACTTTGTCAATATTAGCCATAAATCAACTTTGAATCACTATATGCCTATTTAACATTTTCTGTGAATCATTAATTTTCTTTTCCTTATTCTTTAGAAACATGAGGTTTTAATGAGTAGCCTCCCCTCATAGAAAATGTTAATGCATCTAATTATTTCACATTGCTTTGTATAATTAATTCTGGCAAAAACTTTTACTCTAAAATATAAAATTGACATCTAGCAAACCAAAGTAGTATTTTACAGTATAGGCAATTTCATAACTTTATAATTTATATGCTACATAGAAAAGTAGCTTTTATTCACCAGATGTAATTGTCATCTCAGAGGCTTAGTGCTGCATAAGTTTGCCCTTTCTAGTTCTTTCAGAACTCTGACTGGTTCAACTCAATTTTTCTGGCCCTAACTCCTCTCCAAGATGGCTGCTGATTCAAACTGGCTTCTGACTTAATTGCCCTGCTTAGCCTCAAGCTAACTCTGGCAATCAGTTATAATCATCTGGCTTCTTCTCATTCCCTGGCTCATTCTGTCTTTACCTGCATCCTGTCTCTGTAAAACTGTCCAGGTAAAATGTCCTCCTTTCTCCCTCTCTATGTGTTGCTCCCTTACGTTGCCTCTCTTTTCCTAAATTCTTTTCTTGAGAATTGAGACGATCCTATTTCTGACTCATTCTGTCAGAATCTTTCCCCAATTCATCACTTTGTCTGCCCCTCAATTAGTTTTCACTTCCAAACAGAACTTCTTTCTACAAACTATCTTTACCTTCATTGTTTGGGATTAAATGTGTGTATTAAGGGCATGTTTTTAATTCCAGGCAGAGGGATTAAAGGTGGGTCATTCCAGCCAGACCACACAGACCTAGAATGTCTTTGGATGTGATCTCCTGCCAGAGCAGCCATGTTGCTGGATTAAATTTTCTCTAAAAGATAGCTTACAGGGCCAAGTATGAGACCTACTTTTTTTTCTCACTTTTTACTTGTTTTTCAACTTCTATAGCCTTGTGTTTTGTTCAGTATATGTGTCTAAGTTATAAACAAAATAGATATATATTTTGCCTTACTCAAAAAGACCTTTCAAACATTGAATTTCTAATGATAGGAATGCACACTGAAGCAAACTTGTTTTACACCAAGAAGGGAGTATTACAATATGAATCAAACCCAGGAACTTCCCAGGCATTCTCATGCACCCAAATGTTGAGGTTTATCATCCTCTTTCTGGAATACTTAACGTTTTTCTAGAGCCTTCAAAAATACCTGCTTTTTACTATCAGGATAACATCAATTCAGTACATCAACATGTCCGGTGGAATAATTTGAAGTTTGTAACTCTTGTAAAATAGTGGCTAAGAGACAACAGAGTGGCATTGATTAAAACAGTAGAAAAATATGCGTTTGTTAACAAGCAAATGCGAGTGCTTCTTTTGTGCCTGTATAGTAGGATCACCGTGCACCTACCGGTTGTCGGCTACCTGTTGCGCTTCTAGGAAATGCTACCTCTGCACAATAGTACAGTATAATCCTAGATACTTAGGTCAGGTTGACCATCCTCTGATGTTCTTAGATCGTACTAGCTTCTATGTAGCTCATATAGGCAATTAATCGTGTCTATGGTAGGAATTTACACGCTGCACTTTCCAAGATTGCAACAGTGCATCCAGCGAATCCTCCAGGTGATCCTGCAGAACAGAACATTACAAAACCAAGCAGATCGAAACACATGAGAATTGTGCTTTAATCCATAAGACAGCATACGCTATGACCAGATGCTTACGAACCTGTAGAATGAGGTAGATCCAGAGTGACTGCTGAGTCAAATCCTTGACCACGAAACGTACACTCAGAACCTACTTCTAGTGTGTCCTTCTGTGATGCACTTTAGCTCAGAGACTCGGTGAGCACATCTCATCAGTGCAATTCAGCCCAGCCTCCCTACACAGGCATTTGAAAAAAGACTATTTCTAGTTCTTTAGGGTCTGGAAATAAAGGAAGATTTGATTGAAAAAAAAAGTTGATTTGGTGTTGAGCCATGCCTTTCATAGTTAACTATAGTGTATTGTTAATAATACTGGCCTCATGTGAGTCTCTCCAAAGGTTTCATTGTTTATCAAATGAGAAGAAACTTTGTTTATAACTTCAGATACATAGAGGTCATTTAAAAGTAATATTTATATCATTGTAAATAGCACTAAGAGTTATGTAGCTTCTTTTCTTTATGAAATTTAGTTAGAATAGTAGCTGTTTGTTGTGTTATAGATGCAGTCTTTTATTTCAAACTTGTCTGTTTTCTCGGCATCTTTCTATAGCAGAATTATATCATCCCATAAAAGTTTATTCATATCATTTAACTTTTCAGTGGCTAATAATTTAAATTTATACCATACAACCAGCAGCACTTTTTCTATTATTGTTATGAATTAGAACATTGTGTTACTTCTGGGGACCCTTACTGTGTATCTGGCAGTATACTAAGCATGTTTTGTGTCTTAACTTAATGTGCCTAAAATTTCTACCAAGTAGTTAGCATCTTAGTTGTCATTTTGCCTGTGTGGCAGCTGTGACACAAAATGTAATTACAAAAGATTTAGTCATTAAAGTGTGTAGAGAGGTATTCAGTATGCACACAGCTAAAGCATCAGTTGAAATGAAGTAACCGTCTGAGACGCCTTAGAGTTCAGATAAGGGCACGTTTTTCTTTATCTACAAAAATGAAAATGCTGCAAAACTTTAAGCTTTAAAGTAGCACTATACTTTTTATGAGAAATCTAAACCTTAACCAATTATGATGTTAATAAACAATTATAAGGAATTCTATAAGTGCCCCTATGATAGTTTAGTTCCAGAATTAAGTTAGCTTAGGCTACCATGAAGTATAAGGTATATATTCTAGAATTACGTGCATAGTTTCATTAGCTCTGTAACCTAATCATTATTATTGCCATTGTGAACATCCTAATAGAATAAGCACTATTAAAGCCATTCTGAGATATATATATGTGGATATATGGTCATCCTAAAATATACAGCACATTTTACAATTTCACCACCAATCCATAGCACTGAAATTGACCTCTCCTCATGTGGTTTATGCTGATGGACAGCAGGGAGTGTATCTGGCCATTTCTCTTTTAAGACCCTTCTCTCGGAAACTATAAAGGTCATATGAAATCCTGCTCAGGAGTTTTACATATCATAGTGTTATGTTCATCATATGACTTTGTTCCGAATAGCAGACATGTGACATGTTCTGTCCTATCAGCATTTACGTTTTTCCTAATGGGGGTGGTTTGGTGGATGGTTGGCAGGATCAAAGCTTACCAGTGGGACGGATGACATGCGTTGATCCCTGGGATCCACGTGTGCAAAGAGAGAGCCAACCTGTGCCTGTACATTCTGGTGCTTTTACACAGACGTGTATGTACATGAACACACATCATAAATAAATAGATGATAGATAGGCTCACTGATAGACAGATAATTGAAATAGTTAAAAGAATTATCAAAGAAGAACTCAGAGTGTCTTGTATTTTCCCCAGAACTGTAAAGCCTGACTCATGGCATACAGAGAAGTGCTCCACCCTGTCCTCCCAATGTGAAGGGAGACAGAGAGAAGACCCTTAGTCCCATGGCCTCCAAAGTTCATCTATCACCTTTCAAGTCTACTCGTTTATACGTCTGTCTGTCTGCTATCAAGCGAGGATTTAACGTTTTACTGTTTTTTTCTTATTCACTTTGCATGTAGTCTCTCATCTATTCTAAACTCATACTCTATGACAGTTCAACTTCTTCTTTTTTAGCTCTCTGCAATACATGTAAAACTTTTGACTGCTACGTAAAATCACAGCACCTATATTAAAATAATTTTTTCAGAGTTTTTCTCACTATTAATCCCAATGTATGCTCGTATCTTATACTCTCGTTAGCAATAAAAGTCTTCGATGCTGTCCATTAAGTCACTGATGTCATGGGAGTAGGATCTCACTCCGTTTCCTCTGTAGTTTCAGGTGCAGCGCTATGTCTCCCAGAGCCTAGTAACCCTAGGAAGCTGCAGCTTGTTGAGGAAGTCTATTGTGTCGTTGCTACTATCGGAAGTGAACAGCTTTGTGGACGACCTGGGAGCCATCGATCAGGTACATGTAACTGGAAAGTGTAACTCATTAGATTGGGCTTAACACACATATAAGCTGCTGGCTTTTTTCTTCCCATGTTGATTTTGTGCTATTTCACTAGTTCACTATATTGCATTATCTCTAATATGTGTGAATATTCCAGCTACTGAAATTACAGAAAGGTACATTAGCCAGGAAGGTTTTTGCTTGTTTGTTCTTTCTTTTCTTTTCTTTTTTTGGGATATTCTGTTTATTCAGCGGCATCTCCTTTCTTTTCTTCTTCCTTTTTTCTTTTATTAGATATATTTCTTTATTTACATTTCAAATATTATTCCCTTTCCCAGTTTCCTGTCCATAAGCCCCCATCCCCTTCCCTCCCCCTCCCCCATACGGGTATTCCCCCCATACATCCCCCTTACTGCTCCCCATATTCCCCTGTACTGGGGGTCCAACCTTGGCAGGACCAAGGGCTTCCCCTTCCACTGGTGCCCCAACAAGGCTATTCTCTGCTACATATGCAGTTGGAGCCCTGCGTCAGTCCATGTATAGTCTTTCGGTAGTGGTTTAGTCCCTGGAAGCTCTGGTTGGTTGGCATTGTTGTTCTTATGGGGTTGCAAGCTCCTTCAGCTCTTTCAATCCTTTCTCTAATTCCCCCCAAGGGGGTCCTGTTATCAGTTCAGTGGTTTGCTGCTAGCATTGACCTCTGTATTGGACCTGCTCTGAATGTGTCTCTCAGGAGAGATCTATATCTGGCCCCTTTCCCTTTCAGCATGCACTTTTTAGCTTCATCAGTCTTAGCTAGTTTTGGTGGCTCTGTGTGTGTGTGTGTGTGTGTGTGTGTGCGTGTGTGTGTGTGTGTGTGTGTATATATATATATATATGTGTGTGTGTGTGTGTGTGTGTGTGTGTGTGTGTGTGTGTCACATGTGGGGCAGGCTCTGAATGGCTGTTCCTTCAGTCACTGCTCTAAACGTTGCTTCCATATCCCCTCCTATGGATATTTTTTCCCCTTTTAAGAAGGGATGGGAGCATCCGCAAAACTACCTGTCGTCCTTAATGTCACAAATATACTAGATTTTCTGTTGTTTTTAGGAGAGGAATGTTTAGATGAATAGACTTAAATATCCCCAGTGGTGATATAGATTCAAATAGGTGGGGGGGGGGAGGTGGATATAAGAAGATCTTAAATAGAGAATGGCTCTTCAACACATTTGCCTAAGAGAATTTTCCAGCTGAGTTTTAAAATTTAAATATCCAGTTACCAACCCATACATAATCCAGTGAACCAGGTCTGTGAAGTGAGATCCCGGGCATCAGTACTGCAGACGAGAAGCATGCCCGGTCATCCCACTGTCAGCTTAGACTTAACGCCACTGCTCCCAGCTTTTCAGCTGTACAGAGCTAACCATGTCATCGCAGACAATATCCCCAGATTTTCATGATAATAATTAATCGTTAAATGTGCATACCTTATAGTTCCTTTATATTCGTACCATCTTTGTGGTAGAATTAATATGAAATAAGAGATAAGTTGACATAAAATAAATTTAATAATGCAAATATTTCATGGAGTTTTAAAGTGTTTTTTAACTAAGCACTTACCTTTAACTTCTCTACATTTAATGGAATGATCTTAAAACTATTATTCTAGTCTTGTTCTGTAGATAACATGTTATATCATCTAGTCACCAACTGTTCAGGGGATTCTGAAAGATAAGTTTATAAAGTCACTGTCACAGATCTAAAGGAGGAATGAGTCAAGCTGACTGCTGTAAAAAGAACAAAATGTTGAAATAATTGCATGGTGGTGTTTGTAAGAGTTCCAGGGTGAGCAGGGTAGCCATAATAGTTTACAAGCCCAAAGAACTTCCTGTCGAAGAAACAGGACTCAGCAGAGCCTTGCAGAATGCAAAGGAACTGAGTTGTTGTATAATGTGTATAATGAGAGCTCTCCCGGGGAGTCTGAGGAAACAATATGGATTTGGAACTTAACATGAAATAATGCTGGAAGTGAGTTTAATTGAATTGAATTATTTGTTTGGAGCATAAGAACAACTTGAGAAGTCAGAATTTTATCTACATGAGTGGTTGATTTTAATTTTGACACAGCATCATGAGATGCCTAAACTTCATATCCAGTTCATATACAGAAACAGAGTCTCAAACAGCATTTAGACACTTGAGCACGGCTGCAGAATGACATCCACAAATGTCATCATTTAAACTCGGGTGTTCTGTCATGCTGCTTTAAAACGATAAGGGGTAGAGAGGTGGGGTAGTCGTTAAACGCACTTACTCTCCTTGCAGTGGATCCAGGGTCAGGCACCCATCACAGCTGCCTGTAATTTCATTTCCAGAGGATTCAATGGCCTCTGCTGGCCTCCAGGGGTATCAGCTTGCACTTGGCTCGCATAAACACATGCTGTTTAGAACACGTATGAAGGCGGGAGTGAAGGAGGGTGGAAGAGGGAAAAAATGAGTTTGAATAAAAAAGGAAAAAGCAACAGTAAGACCACAACTAATTGTTTTTCAGGCATCTGTATTAAAGGCTTCACATGAGTTCTCCTAATCAATTTTTTTTGACAACCCTTCCAAATATTAGTATTGATCAAAGACAGAGAAACGATAAGTCAGCATTTTCTAGTGGCAAATAGCAGAACGCAGTGTAGCCAATTTAAACAAATGGATTAATGTGAGGCCATGGAATTTGGGAGCAGGCTGAAGAATGAGACTCTGGGCTCTATTTTCATGAATTAAGCCATTACCACAAACAGAATGGGGTTACCGATGGCAGGGACTACTTTTGCCATTGTAACCATGAACCTGAGTGCCAAATTGGTATTTGATCTTTGGAGGGCTGAGAGTTCATTCTCAGTACACTCTGAGTAGACCATGTGAGCACTGTGCAAGATCGAACTCCCTATATCACTTACTTTCAACTGAAGAGGCTTTTCTTTAATTTTTATTTATTTATTTTTACATTCCAGATTTTATTCCCCTCCCTGCACAACATGCCCCAACAGTTCCACATTCCATACCTCCTCCCCGACTCCCCTCAACCCCCATGTCTCCACAAGGATGTCCCTACACCACTCACCCCACCAGACCTCTAAACTTCCTGGGGGTTCCAGTCTCCTGAGTGTTAGGTGCATCTTCTCTGACTGAACTCAGACCCGGGAGTCCTCTGCTGTATGTGTCTTGGAGGCCTCATCTCAGCTGGTGTGTGCTGCATGGTTGGTGATCCAGTGTCTGAGACTCTCAGGGGTAGAGGTTAATTGAGACTGCTGGTCCACCTACAGGGTTGCCCTCCTCAGCTTCCTCCAGCTTTTCCCTAATTCAACCAGAGAGGTCAGCAGCTTCTGTTCATTGGTTGGGCACACATATCTGCATCTGACTCTTTCAGCTACTTTTTGGGTCGGAGGGCAGACATGATAGGTCCCTTTTTGTAAAGGCCCTATAGCCTCAGTAATGGTGTCAGGTCTTGGGGCCTCCCTTGAGCTGGATCCCACTTTGGGTCTGTCGCAGGAGCTTCTTTTCCATAGGCTCTTCTCCATTTCCATCTCTTCATTTCTTTCAGACAGGAAGAATTGTGGGTCAGAGCTTCCCTCACTTGATGCCGTCTTTCTACTGGAGGTGGGTTAAATAAGTTCCCTCTCCCCATTGTAGGGCATTTTATCTAGGGTTCCCCCCTTTGAGTGCTGAGAGTCTCTCACTTCCCAGGTCTCTGGTACATTCTAGAGGGTCTTTCCAACCTCCTGCCTCCCGAGGTCACCTGTTTCCATTCTATCTGCTGGCCCACAGGACTTCAGTCCTTTTCCCCCACCCAATACCAGATCATGTTCCCCTCTCCCCCCACTCCCCTTCCCTGTCCCTCCCCTTTCCTTCTCCCTCTTCCCCCATGTAGTTGCTTTCTTCTCCCTTTCAAGTGGGACTAAGGTGTCTTCACTTGGGCCCTTCACGTTGTTGGTCCTTTTGAATTCTGTGGATTGTATCTTGGGTATTCTGTACTTTTATTTTTTTGGCTAATATCCACTTTTTAGTGAGAACATATCATGCACATCCTTTTGGGTCTGAGTGACCTCCCTCAGGATGATATTTTCTAGTTCCATCCATTTGCCTGCAAAACAAAAGATGTTCTCGTTTCGAATGGCTGAGTAGTATTCCATTGTGTAAATGAACATTTTCTGTATCCATTCTTCTGCCATGGGACATCTGGATTGTTTCCAGCTTCTTGCTATCACAAATAAAGCTGCTATGAACATAGTGGCACACGTGCCCCGTGGCATGACGGGGCCTCTTTTGTGTATATTACCAAGAGTGATATTTCTGGGTCTTTAGATAAGTCTATTTCCAATTTTCTGAAGGCCCTCCAAATTGATTTCCAGAGTGGTTGTACCAGTTTGCAATCCCACCAGCAATGGAGGAGTGTTTCTCTTTCTCCACATCCTTGCCAATGTGTGTTGTCACCTGAGGTTTTGATCTTAACCATTCTGATTGATGTAAGGTGGAATCTCAGGGTCGTTTTGGTTTTCATTTCTCTGATCAGTAAGGACTTTGAACATTTCTTTAGGTGCTTCTCAGCCATTCAATATCCCTCTGTTGTGAATACTCGGTTTAATTCTATACCCCATTTTTTGATTGGGTTCTTTGGTTTTTTTTGGTGGTTAGCTTCTTGAGTTTTTTATATATTTTAGATATTAGCCCTCTATCGGATTTAGGATTAGTGAAGATTTTTTCCCAATCTTTAGGATCCCAATTTGTCTTATTAACAATGTCCTTTGCCTTACAGAAGCTTTTCAGTGTCATGAGGTCCCATTTATCAATTCTTGATCCTAGAGAATGAGCCATTGGAGTTCTGTTTAGAAAATTTCCACCTGTGCCAATGAACTCGAGACTCTTTCCCACTTTCTCTTCTATTAGATTGAGTGCCTCTGGCTTTATGTTGAGGTTCTTGATCCACTTGGACTTGAGTTCTGTGCCTGGTGACAAATATGGGTCTGTTTTCATTTTTCTACATACAGACAGCCAGTTAGACCAGCACCATTTATTGAAGATGCTTTTTCCCCCCATTGTATATTTTTGTCTTCCTTGTCAAAGATCAAATGTGCATGAGTGTATGATTTTATTTCTGGTTCTTTAATTCTATTCCATTGATCAACCTGTCTGTCTCTGCACTAATACCATGCAGTTTTTTATCACTATTGCTCTGTAGTAGAGCTTGAGGTCAGGAAGGTGATTCCCCCAGCTGTTCTTTTATTGTTAAGAATTGTTTTCACTATTCTGAGATTTGTTGCCTTTCCAGATGAATTCGAGAATTGTTTTTTGTATGCCTTTGAGGGATTTTGTTAGGATTTTAATGGGGATTGCATCGAATTTGTAGATTGCCTCTGGTAGGATGGCCATTTTTACTATGTTAATTCTCCCAATCCATGACCATGGGGGATCTCTCCATTTTCTGAGATCTTCGATTTCTTTCTTGAAAGACTTGAAGTTCTTATCATGAAGATCTTTCACTTGTTTGGTTAGAGTTACCTCAAGATATTTTATGTTATCTGTGGCTATTGTGAAGAGAGTTGTTTCCCTGATAGCTTTCTCAACCTGTTTATCATTTATATAAAGGAAGACTACTGATTTATTTGAGTTAATTTTCTATCTGGCCACTTTGCTGAAGTTGTTTATCAGCTGGAGAAATTCTCTGATAGAATTTTTGAGGTTGCTTAGTTATACTATCAACTCATCTGCAAATAGTGATTCCTTCATTTCTTCTTTGCCAATTTGTATCCCTTTGATCTCTTTTTCTTGTCTTATTGTTCTAGCTAGCACTTTGAGTACTATATTTAGTAGATATGGGGAAAGTGGGCATCCTTGTCTTGTCCCCAATTTTAGTGGTATTGCTTCAAGTGTCTCTCCACTTAATTTGATGTTGTCTGTTGGTTTGCAGTAAATTGCTTTTATTATGTTTAGGTAAGGGCCTTGAGTTCCTGATATCTCCAATATTTTTAACATGAAGCGGTGTCATATTGTGTTAAGTGGTTTTTCTGCATCTATAGAGATGATCATGTGATTTTTTTCTTTGAGTTTGTTTATATGGTGGATTATGTTAGTGGATTTTCATATGTTGAACCAACCTTGCATTCCTGGGATGAAGCCTACTTGGTTGTGATAAATGATGGTTTTGATGTATTTTTTTTATTTGGTTTGCAAGAATTTTATTGAGTATTTTTCCATTGATATTCCTAAGTGAGATTGGTCTGAACTTCTCATTTTTGGTAGAGTCCTTGTATGGTTTAGGTATCAGAGTAATTGTGGCTTCATAGAATGAATTAGGTAGTATTCACTCCATTTCTATTTTATGGAATTGTTTGAGGAATATTGGTATTAGGTCTTCTTTGAAAGTCTGGTAGATATTTGAACTAAATCTATCTGGCCCTTGGCTTTTCGTTTTTTTCTTTCTTTCTTTCTTTCTTTCTTTCTTTTTTTTTTTTTTTTTTTTTTTTTTTTTTTTTTTTTTTTTTTTTTTTTTTGGTCAGGAGGTTTTTAATGACTTCTTCAATTTCCTTATTAGATACAGGTCTGGCAAGAAAATTTACCTGATCATAATTTTACTTCGGTAGTGGTACCTGTCTAGAAAACCATCCATTTCATCTAGATTTTCCAGTTTTGGTGAGTATAGGCTTTTGTAGTAGGATCTGGTATTTTGTGAATTTCCTCCGTCTCTGTTGTTGTCTCCCTTTTCATTTCTGATTTTCTTAATTTGAATATTGCCTCTGGGCCCTTTAGTTAGTTTGGCTGGGGGTTTATCTATCTTGTTGTTTCTTTCAAAGAACTAGCTTTTCGTTTTGCTGATTATTTGTATTGTTTTCTTTGTTTCTATTTGGTTGGTTTCAGCCCTGAGTTTGACTATTTCCTGCCATCTACTCCTCTTGGGTAAGTTTGGTTCTTTTTGTTCTAGAGCTCTCAGGTGTGCTCTTTAGTTGCTAGTGTAAGATCTCTCCAGTTTCTTTACCACTTAGTGATGTGAATTTTCCTCTTAGCACTCCTTTCATTGTATCCTATATGGGATATGATATTGGATATGATGTGTTAATGTTTTCATTAAATTCCAGGAAGTCTTTAGTTTCTTTCTTTATTTCATCCCTGGGCAAATATTCATTGAGTAGAGAGTTGTTCAGTTTCCACAGTATGCGGGTTTTGTGTTGCTTTTGCCATTATTGAAGACCAGCTTTAGGCCACGGTGGTCTGATAGGATGCATGGAATTATTTCAGTCTTCTTATATAGGTTGAGGGTTGTTTTGTGACCAATTTTATGTTAGATTTTGAAGGTACTATGAAGTGCTGAAAAAAGTATATTCTTTTGTTTTAGGGTGAAATGGTCTGTAAATATGTTAAATTTGTTACACAACCTCTATTTGTTCACAACATCTATTAGTTTTTCTGTGTCTCTGTTTAGTTTCTGTTTAATGACCTGTCCCATTGGCGAGAGTGGGGTATTGTAGTGTCCCACTATTATTGTGTGGAGTACAATGTGTGTTTTGAACTTTAGTAAAGTTTCTTTTATGAATGTGGTTGCCCTTGCATTTGGGGCATAGATGTTCACAATTGAGACTTTCTCTTGGTGGATTTTCCCTATGAAATGTCCTTCCTCATCATGCTTTATAACTTTTGGTTGAAAGTCTATTTTATTGGATATTAGGATGGCAACTCCGGCTTGTTTCTTGGCACCATTTGCTTGGACCTTTTTCCATCCTTTTACTATGAAATAGTGTCTGTCTTTGTTATTGAGGTGTGTTTCTTGTATGCAGCAAAATGCTGGATCTTGTTTGTGTTTCCAATCTGTTAGCTTATGTCCTTTTATAGGTGAGTTGAGTCCATTAATATTGAGAGATATTAAAAACAGGTGACTGTGGTTTCCTGTTATATTTGTTTTTATGGGTATCTTTATGTGCTTGTGGATTTCTGCTTTTGGCTTTGTTGTGAGATAAGCATCTTGTCTTCATATCTTGTCTTTTCTTTGGTATAGGAATTTTCCTTGTATTGGAGTTTTCTTTCTAGGATCCTCTGTAAGGCTGGATTGGTCGATAAATTTTTTTTGAATCTGGTTTTGTCCTGGAATATTTTGCTTTCTCCATCAATGTTTATTGAGAGTTTTGCTGGGTACAGGAGCCTGGGCTGGTATTTGTGTTCTCTTAGAGTCTGCCTGAACTTTGACCAGGCTCTTCTGACTTTCATAGTCTCTGTTGAGAAGTCTGGTGTAATTCTGATAGGTTTGCCTTTGTATGTTACTTGGCCCTTCTCCCTTGTAGTTTTTAATATTATTTCTTTGTTCTGTATGTTTAGTGTTTTGATTATTATGTGGTGAGAGGATTTTCTTCTATGGTCCCATTTGTTTGGGGTTCTATAAGCTTCTTGTACCTTTATGGCCATCACTTTCTTTAGGTTGGAGAAGTTTTCTTCTATGATTTTGTTGAAGACATTTTCAGGTCCTTTGAGCTGGGAATCTTCATTCTCCTCTATTCCAATTATTCTTAGATTTGATCTTTTCATTGAATCCTGAATTTCTGGGATGTTTTGGGTTAGGAGTTTTTTTTATGTTTTGAATTTTCTTTGACCATTGTGTCAATCTTTTCTACACTATCTTCTATACCTGAGATTCTCTCTTCTATCACTTGTATTGTGTTGGTGATACTTACATCTGTAATTCCTGTCCTCTTTCCTAGGTTTTCCATTTCCTGGTTTCCCTCCATTGGTGTTTTATTATTGTTTCCACTTTTACCTTTAGGTCTTGGACCGCTTTATGCAATTCCTTCACCTGTTTGATTCCATTTTCTTGTATTTCTTTAAGGGATGTATTTGTTTCCTCTTTAAGGGCTTCTACCTGTTAACTTTGTTTTCCTGTATTTCTTTCATTGAATTATTTATATCCTCCTTAAAGGACTCTATTGTCTTCATGAGATAGGATTTTATATCATCTTCCTGATTTTCAGGTGTATTGGTATATTAAGGGCTTGCTGTGGTGGGAGAACTGGGTTCTGATAATGCCCACATATATTGGCTTCTGTTACTTATGGTCTTGAGCTTGCCTCTCCTCATTTGGTTATCCCTAGTATTTTCTGGTCTGGATGACTCTGTCTGGAGTCTGCTTCTTCTGTCCCTGGGTTGCAACAGGCTTGAGGCTCTGGCTGTAGCAGACCTCTTATGGAGCCTTCCAACTTGGGGCTCTTTAGAAGGGCAGAGAAGCTGCTGGTTTGTTGCACTGGCTGCAGTAGGTCTCCTGGAGGCCTTCAGACTGTTAGGTCTTCGGAGGAGCAGTCATACTGTTGTCTTGGGTGAAACTATTTTCTGGGGTGGGGGTTGGGGTGGAGGTGGGAGGGGAAATGGACTGTTTTCTATTTCCTTAAATGCAGTCACACTCTAGGGAGGCTTTCAGCCATTTGGCTCAGTTGCCCTGCATTCCACAGAGTCCCCAGGTGGTCTTCAGACTGTAGTGTAGCTTGCCCAGTTGCCTTGTGTACAGAAGAACTCCTGGGATGTCTTCAGGCTGTAGTGTCCTGAGTGCAGCGGATCTCCTGGGACCTCAGAATGTGGTATCAAATGTTTTGAGTGCAGTGGTTCTTCTGGCATACTTCAGGATATGATGTCAAAAGTTCTGAGGGCAGCAGATCCTCTGGTAAGCCTCAGAATATAGTGTCTTCCTGGAAGCAGACTAGCTAGCAGTCTGTCCCAGCAGAAAGGATCATGTGGAAGGGGATTGGTATTCGGCAGGTGGGTGTTTTGGGGGAAATGGTGGGTCCCTGAGTCCACTGGCCCCCAGCAGCTGCTGTGGAACTTTGAGGGAGGGGTGTCTTACCCAATGCTCAGTGCAGCAGATTCTCTGGTATGTCTCAGGGTATAGCCTCTTCAGGGGAGTAGACTAACTAGCAGTCTGTCCCAGCAGAAAGGACCAGGAGGAAGGGGATTGGTATTTGGTGGGCAGGGTTTGGGGTGGGGAGATGGTGGGTCCCTGAGACCACTGGCCCTTAGCAGTTGCTATGGGACTTGGGGAGGGGTCTTTCTAAATGCTAAGTGCAGTGAATCCTCTGGTATGTCTCAGGATATAGCCTCTTAAGGGAGCAGACTAACTACCTATCCCAGCAGAAACAGAACAGTTTTTTTTTAAATACAACTAATAACTCATTCATAACCTATAAGCAAGGAAAAATAAAATAATTATAAGCATTCTTCACTTATTTTCAACTGTGAAAGGGGGAGAAAACAGTGAGTGATAACGTTAGCTCTTGGTGTCCATCACATCTAAGAGCCAGAGGGTCAATGCCAAACTCTTAGAAGATGAGCTGTAATAGGACACAGTTGAAGAGCTTACGTGTGGGAAGCCAGAGGGAAGGCAGAAGTACACAGTTGAAGATTGGGTACCAGAACCACATATTCCCAGCTCTCGATACATTGTGTATACCAACAGATTCCAAAGAAAATGTGAAGGGATTTAATTTAACCAATTAAGAGATATGGAAATATCACGGAAGAGAATTAGGTTACTGTGGGAAAAAATGCTTGTGTGTGGACAGATTGGGTTTGTATTTAATGAATGTGAGTATGCTTTTAAAGTACTATAAATGTAGGCTGGTAGACTATGAGACAATCTCTGCAAAGGTCTTACTTAGGTGATTCATAATTGGATATCTGTCTGGAGAACAACACTGAAAAACAAAGTACATAACACATCATTAAAGTCTTCCCTCTAGACATGTAAACAAACAAACAAACAAACAAACAAGGATGTATAACCTGAAACCTTTAGGAGAAACAATAGTAAAAATAAAACCAAACTGGGGCTGGAAAGATGGCTGGGTGGTTAACAGCATCATATGCTCTTCCAGGGGACTCTGGTTCTATACATAGTATCCATAATGCAGCTAACATCAGGCTAGCAAATCTTATATGTTTCAACATCCTGCCTGGCCTCTGAGAGCACTGTACACGTGTACAAAGATATTCATACAGAATGCCCACACTCATAAAATGAAAGGAAAAATGGCAAAAGATAATGACATGGTTAGCTATTATAAATGTGTTATTATAGTTTAAAAAGCATGTGTTAGAAATCTGTTAAATATCTTAGGGCAAATGAGAACAGTAATAAGAAAATGGATTTCAAAAATAAATTGAGAACAGTATAACTGTAAATAAAGCTGTGAAAGCATAAGTAAATATAAAGATTCAATGAATCCTCACCAGTAAGCTGAGAAATTTTTATTACACGCATTTATATAAAACCATTCATATTTAGCAAGTTTGGCCTCTGTACTTTCAGAATAATATGGGCCAAACTATCGTTGTTTGTAGTCAACGTGACCATAATGATAGAAAATCCAAACTTGTTTTCTAATGTAACTGCCTGTAAATAATTCCTTTTACATATGGCCAATTGATTTTGTATTTACTGGAGGCAATTCCATTGGGAGGGATCGGGGCAATGCTCAGTCTGAGAATGGGCAAAGTACTTGAACAGACCCTTCATAAAAGTTGCTGTATTAGTGATCAGAAAGAACTGCATAATTCGCAACAACAGGAAAATGCACTGGATTGAAAAGCTCAGTTTAAAAAAAAACTGATAAAATGCATATACATTCCTATATACCTAAAAGTGGGTATCAAGCTGAAATGCTAAGTTTTGAGGAAGACTGTAACAAAAGCACAGAGTTTCTTAGAAAGTTAAGCATTCTCTTAAACCAGCAATTGGCCTCACAATTAAATTACTGTGTTTACATTTTAAAAATTATTCATGGATGTTAATTGTATCTTTTTAATAATTTGGATGGTAAATGTCCCCTATAGGCTCCAGTATTTGAACAATTTTAGTCCTCAGTTGGTGGTGTTGTTTGTGGAGGTCTAGACAGTGTGCCCTTGCTGGAGGAAGTGCATTGCTGGGGGCGGGCTTGGGAATTTAAAACCTCCATAACTTGTAATTTGTGTCCTTCCCTTTGATGATGTGTGTTCTCAGCTACATGATCTTGCCTGTTGCTTATTACTATGCCTCCCTCCCCCAGATGGGCTCGTATCCCTTTGTTCATAGATTTTTAAAGAATTATATTGAGTTAAAATGGACATTGAATTATCCAAGGAAGAGGAATACTCAGCTGCAAAAATTATAGGTACAAAATCATTGACACTCTTCCAAAATACACGTACTTTAAAATGACCTTTTCTAAATATGGAATCTGAAGTAATACATGAGAAAAATTGTAGTGTTTATATTTGCATATTTTATGAGTGAACACCTATGACTTTTGCATTATAAACAAGAGAAAAATTCTCCTTGCATATCAGATGTGTGTTGACTAAAGATGAACCTCCAAGTTTAATTGCATTTTTACACCAATATTTTTCACCTTAGATGCAGGTCTTACCGCTGTCTACTCAGCATGTTTGTGGGAACAGCAGCCAAGCTATTATAATGAAAAGTACACTTGGAACATTGATAAGGATGGGCGAGATCTGAATTCTGAGTAGCATCTTCATACTGGAATAGTCCAGTGTTTATGAAGTAAATGAAATTTCTACACGAGGACAACTTCAAAATTTAGAATAAAAGCATAGTATGAAAGAAACCCAAAAGCTATGTCCTTAATACCTTTTAAATATCTGTTTTCTTGTTGATTAAAATCAGAACTAAACAATTCATACATAAAACTAGACATGCAATATTCTGAATGTGGCATGCTTATACATACATATTCCCAATATAAAACTAACTAAATTTCTAATCAATTTGTTGGATAAATTATACCAACAAAATAAGTATTTTTAATATGAGACACTGAGAAAAAACAATCATAGCCGTAAATGTGAGAACAAGTTGGTCCGTTTCATATGAGGGAGAAACTGCTATATTCTTCCAGAATTATTCATCTTTTAATGATATTGTAGATCGAGGACCCGTGACTCAAGCAGTAGTCAGTCAGTACATCATTTAGAATAGAGTTTTCGTAAACATGCTCAAGTAAAAACACTAAAGACTAGCATCTCTTACTATGAGCTCTTCTGTTTTTATTATGTTTTATTTAAGAGGAACTTAGGAGAAATTTCTGACAATGAGTCCTGATTTATCACACATGTGCATGTCCCACCAGTGACCTTCATTATGTAAACAACCATCGTGTGTGGATATAGCAAGGCACACGATTTCCCAAAATTCAGAATTAATATAAGAATCTCCATGTATTCCGAAAGCCTGTTTAAAACTGTTTCTTGACAAGAAGTTTATGTGTTCAATGGTTGATAGAGTTAAAAATTCTACGGAGTGTTTATCACTTGCAGACTAGATTCTTTTACTTTACTCTTACATTGTTTTACAGTTTTATATGTGAACATTTTATTTATATCATTTCCTCCCTACCCTACGCCAACTCCTATGCCTCACTACTGTCTCTAATTCATGACCTTCATTTGTTTTACAATTATTATTATTATTATTATTATTATTATTATTATTACTACTACTACTACTACTACTACTATTTATATGGAGTGTGTGTGTGTGTGTGTGTGTGTGTGTGTGTGTGTGTGTGTGTGTGTATGTGTGCCTGTCGGTCTGTGTGTTAAGCAGCTGTGGATCCTGGATTTCTCTGATGATATCCATCTGTTATAGAATGAAGTTTTTTCAGTGGGGAAGATGAAGAAGAAGAGAAGCGCTTGGTTGGTATCTGGTGAGGAAGGCAGTAGGTTATGGTTTGCTTCCTCAGTGTCTCCCAAAAGCCTACAGACGTTAAATGTTCTCATCTGTGATAGTATTGAGAAATCGAGCCTTGGAAGGTGATTGGCTCTTTAGGGCTCTATCCTGATAAATACGTTAATCTGATTATGGTTTTAGAATTTTTGCTGGTAGTCTTTCATTATCATAACACAAGCTGGAGGCTTAAGGAAAGAAGGAATTTCAGTTTGCTACGTCCACGGGGGCATTTTTTTTCATTGATGTGGAAGGACGCAGCCCAGTATCAACTATGCTG
Source organism: Rattus norvegicus (assembly GCF_021556685.1). Lineage (NCBI taxonomy): Eukaryota > Metazoa > Chordata > Mammalia > Rodentia > Muridae > Rattus > Rattus norvegicus. The sequence goes on from NC_141541.1 coordinate 90,644,070, forward strand.
AAGTGAGCCACAAAGCAGGACAGCAAACATCACTCCTCTATGGCATCTAAACTTCCAGGAGTTCTTGCCTCCCAGTGCCTGGCTGGATTTCTATCTCTTATTCCCCTCCATGATGGCCTGTGATCAGGATTGGTAAGCTAAATAAACCCCTCCTTCCCCAAGCTGCTACTGGTGTTCATTTATCACAGCGATAGAAAGCAAGCTAAGACAAATTCAGTGGGCATGGGTCAGGAGCATTGTTAGAAAATTCACCTTGCCTTTTGTTTCCCTAGACCACGAGAAAAGCAAGCTCACTGTACCTAGTCTTCCCTTCCATGACTTTCTTCCTTGCCTCAGAAGTCATTAACAGAAAGGTCTGAAATTGTGTGGTAAAATAAATCTAACTCCTTAAGGTAGAGTTCCTCAGATAGTTTTTCCACAGTGATAGAAATCTAATAGATCAAACTGCTTTTCTTATGTGCCGTGAAATCTAGAGTACAAAATTAGTAGGTCTATGTGGACATGGTATAAATGTCAACTAGAACGTGAACAGCCTGGGGGATCTGGGAGCTATGGCTATAAGGTGCCTAATTGCCAAGAACATATTAAAGCTAACACTGTTGCAACCACTATGGTAGTAAGTACGGAGCTCACTCAGAAAGTGGAAAGTAGGCCTTCCATGGAGCCAGACGTGCCTCCTCCTGGCCATATGTCCAAGTGACCTTAGACACCAGAGATGCATATCCAGGTCGGTTGCTGCACTGTTCACAGTATAGAAAATGGAACCTGCCAAGACGTCCAACAACAGATGCATAGATTAAGACCGTCTTAACTGGTATAGCGGTAGAAGTGGTGCCTGCGTAGTTAAAAGGACTTGCAGCTTTTCGGTTGGTCTTTCTTGGTTCCCAGCATCATCCTGGACCCACCACTGTCTTCTGAGCGTCAGTGTCACCTGGTACACACATGCTGCCTACACATAATAAGCTCAAGGACTTGTTATACTCACGAAATTACATATATGTGCGTGTGCTTTAAAAAAGAAAACGTGCTACAAAAATATGATAGAATTTTTATTTAGCAATAAGAAGGGAAATTTACAAATAAGTGGCTGGAACTTGTAGTTGTGTTCAGTGAGGTAATATAGATAATCAAATCCTGTGTGTTATCTCTTACAGACTGTTAACTGTTTAGATGTATGTTTATCAATGTGTGAGTGTAGATAAAGGTCATGAAGTTAGAAAGGGGACCATGAGAGGACCTGAAAAGTTTTAAGGGTTGGAGGTATAGTAATAGAACACTTGTGATGTGAACGTGTTATAGAAAGAGGACTTACTGACGTTAGAAAGGTACAGGAGTACAAGGAGACAGGAAAGAAGGGTGGGAGAGTTCAGTAAAAGTGCAGCACATCTGAAGGTGACACAATGAGATGGACTGCCTTCATGTTAATTAAAGATGACATACATAAACAAAAACTCAAAACTGTGTTTTATGCCTTTAGTAGTCTATAGTTTGTTCTAGTGGTGCATACACACACACACACACACACACACACACACAGAGAGAGAGAGAGACAGAGACAGAGACAGAGACAGAGACAGACAGAGAGAGACACACACACAGAGAGAGAGACAGAGACAGAGACAGACAGAGACAGAGAGAGAGACAGAGAGAGAGAGACACACACACACAGAGGGGGGAGAAATATAAATACACTCTGTACATATGATATTTCAACATTTTCCAGTACGTGTTCTGATACCTTTGTCAACAATCAGAGCACCTTAGCTTTATGAACTCACAGTCCATTGTGTTTCATTCTTCCTATGTCTCTATGTAAAGGACAGACATTATCATACTTAAGATTATTTTCAGTATATGTGGTATTATGTGTTTAGAATGCTTTTCTATTTCTCTTCACTATGCTATTGGATTTTGATTAAGACTGAATTGACTCTATAGCTATTTTTGGTAACACCGTTTTCACAATATTAGTTCTGCCAATCCAACTGGCTGGGTGGTCTTTTTATCTTCTGGTGCCTTGTTTGTTTCTCTGCTTCTTTGTCTCAAAGATTTCATTATGAAGATCCTTTACTGCCTTAGTTAGGTTTATTCCTGGGTACTCACTGTTATTGAAAAAATGGCATATTTTTTTCAATTCCTGTCTGATGCAGTTTATTAGTTATAGATAAACCTACTTATGTCTGTATGCAGCTTCCTGAAAATATCTATCAGCATAAAAGTCTCCGTTAGTCTGTAGAGTCCTGTAAAACTAGCATAGTTTCAGCTGCAAATAGGAATTATATAACCTCTTGGTTTTTTTTCTATCATTACCTACTTATATCTTTCATCTGTCTAACTGCTTTTGTTGATGTAAGCAGTATATTGAATGAGAGTTATAAAAGTGGAATACTTGTTTTATTCCAGATTTTAGAAGAAATGCTTCAGTTTCCTTCATTTAAAATGATGTTGACTATAGATTTGTTACATAGTCTTTGCTGTTTTGAGATATGTCATATCTTTTTTAATCACTTCCAGACTTTTATCATGAGAATATTTTGACCTTTGTCAAATGTCTTTTTCTGCATCTATTAAGGTGAGCATGTGATCTCAGTTTTTATCATTGTACTGTATTAAAATTATTGATTTGTTTATGTTCAAACAACCATGTATTCCTCATGAAGAAGCTTCATTGATCTTGGTGAATTATTGTCTGGTTTAAATTTTAATTCATTTTACTTCAGTTAAAATAATTACATAATTTCCCTTATTCCTTTCTACCTTCTAAGCCCTCTAATGTCTTCTTAAGTTCTCTCAAATTCATAGACAGTTTTTATTATATTATTAATGCATTCATGTATTTGGTTTGCAAGTATTTTGTTTAAAGATTGCATCTAATTTTATTTATTTGTTAAAATGGACTATAGTTTTCTCCATTTTTACATTTCTTAAAACTTTAGTCTCTGTCTGTCTCTTTGTGTCTCTCTGTCTTTCTCTGTTTCTATCTTTCTCTGTCTCTCCCTCTCCCCACCTCCTGTGTGGGTGCATGCGTGCATGCGTGCCTGTGTGAGTGCATGCGTGTATGCATGCATGTGTAGGCACATATGTCCTACAGTACATGTGTGGAAGTCAAAGGACAGAAGTCCTCCATGTGAGTCTGCACTCCTATTCTAGGGCTTAGTTGCAGGCGGTGGTAGGAGAAGAGATTGCTGGCACCCTTCTGTTCATACATCAATCCTTACCTTGGTTAGGTCTGCTTTCCATGTTGGTTTTTCTACAGCCGGGGTCTCTGTGTTGGAGACTGCTGATGCTACCCCTGGAAGTATTTCCATGGTAACAAGAATTAACACTGAGTATTGACTGTAGCTAGAGCAGTAGTGGCAGGTGTGGGGGTCTTAGCCTGGCATGGGTATCTGGCATCTAGGTCCATTGGTAAGACTTCACTAATGTACAAGGTTAAGGATGCTTGACAAGTCATTTCCCACTACCTAATTGATATCCACTGTTTTTCTTGATTATTATGGTTACATAATATATACACATATACGAGTATGTTTATATAAACATATATTATAAATGTATGTGGCTGAGTCTGACTTTGTTGTTTATGTGTACCTGACTTCAGTGTTTACAATATGTACTAAGAATTTTGTTAGCTATAGTGAGTTATTAATTTAGCATTCTTAATTTTTTTCCATTTGAGAATATACTTTTTAAAATTCCATCTTTAGAATTGAGAAGCGTTCATGAATTTGAGTGAATTTTAGCATTATTTTTTTCAAGGTCTGTAAAGAATGGTGTTGGTATTTCAATGGAAATTTCATTGAGCCTGTAAATTGCTTTTGATAAGATGGCTAATTTTACTGTTAACCCTATTGATCCATGAATATGGGAGATCTTTGTATCATCTAATACTTTTTCAATTTCTTTCCTTAAAGAGTTACACCATCATATTTTATATTACTTGTGGCTATTGTGAAGGGTTTTCCTGATTTCTTTCTCACCCCATTTATTTTGTGTAAAGGAAGACTATTGATATTTTTTAAAAAATTAACTTTGAATCCAGCCAGTTAGCTGGAGGTGTTTCTTAACTGTAGTAGTTCTCTGGTAGGACTTTTGGGGTCACTTTTGTACACTATCATGCTGTCTGTTAATAGTGATGCTTTGACTTCTTCCTTTCCAATTTGTATTCCCTGGATCCCCTTTTGTTGGCTAATTGCTCTAGCTAGAACCTCAAGTCCTGTATTGAATAGATATGAGGAGAATGGCCAGCCTTGCACCTGATTTTAGTGGAACTGCATTAAATTTCTCTCAATTTAGTTTGATGTTGGCTATTGGTTTGCCGTATGTTGCTTTAATTATGTTTAGGTATGTACCTTGTATTCCTGATTTCTCTAAGACTCTTATCATGAAGGAGGATTGGATTTTGTCCAACGCCTTTCCAGCATCTGGGAAGAGAAGCATGTGCCTGTTTGTTTGTTTGTTTGTTTGTTTGCTTGTTTGTTTGTTTGTTTGTTTCTGTGGTGGGTTATGTTGATGGATTTTCATATGTTGAGCCATCCCTCCCTCTCTGGGATGAAACCTTGAGTCTTAGAGGTCTTGTCACTTACATTTGTGACATTCCCTCGTTATTTTGATTTGTCCTTTTCAAGTTACCTCTTCATTATTTACTCAGTTTCTTTAATACTTGTCCTTAAGGATTTTTTTTATCATTTGTGTACATTTCAACTTTCCATTTGGAATTTTATATAATATTTTCACATTTCACTACGTGCTAATTGTCCTTAGTTATTCACATGTCTTTTACAATTCGGTCTCTCCTTGTCTTTTTACATTTTAATCAATTTCTTTCTACAGGGTATATGTCTTAATTAGGGTTTTACTGCTGTGAACAGACACTATGACCAGTGTAAGTTGTATAAGGACAACATTTAATTGGGGCTGGCTTACAGGTTCAGAGGTTCAGTCCATTATCATCAAGGCGGGAGCAGGGCAGCATCCAGGCAGGCATGGTGCAGGAGGAGCTGAGTTCTACATCTTCACCCAAAGGAAGCCAGGAACAGACTGAGCATCCTCAGGCAGCTAGGAGGAGGGTCTTCAAGCCCACCCCCACAGTGACACACTTCCTCAACAAGGCCACACCTTCTAACAGTGCCATTCCCTGGGCCAAGCATATGCAAACCATCACAGTGTGTGTTCTTTTACATCACCCCTCATGAAGATTGAACTTTCCTCTGTGTTTATCCTATGGCTTATCTCTAATGAGTCATTTTTCAGTCTTGTATTTCCACTTAATACTTAAAATGCCGTTCCTTTTCTCGGTTACTTCATGTTTCTTCGAAGGCCTGTTTATATTTAGTTATTCACTTGTGTGTATGTGATTAGCTTTTCTTCAATTATTCCCTCATGAAGCATGATCATTGGTGCTCACCATGATCTCAGTGCGTGCCCAAGTAAGTTCTCCAATCCTTAATGGCTGTGCACTTGGGCATCATTTAAATGCCTTTTCTATTCTTATGTTCGCTTCTTTGTTACTTACCTGCAGGTAGAATCATGTACCATAGACTATAGGGTGCTGATGAATTCCTGAGACACTCAAACTAATATTTCGAGGTTGGCAGTTTCCTGAGTTTTGCTACATCTTGTGGTATATACCGTATCCATGAGTCCATGTATCCACCCTCACTGTTTGCAGAATCCAAGAGAGGTTTTAATCCACGGATTCTGAATCCCCATCAAGCTTAATCAGCCCTGGCTTGGAGCTTCTTTTTCTTTGTGCCTCTGTAGTGAGAAACTGGAGGACTGACTGTGGCAGAAACCATTTTCAAGAAGAATCCTTATCATTCATAGGGATGTTACTTTTGTTAGGAATGAAAGGAGTAGGGGAACAGAGGTTTATTATTTATTTTGGTGAGTTAATGAAAAATGGAAATGCACTTAAATAAAATGATGAGGAAAGCTCGCTGTGAGCATCCTGAAGTGGAGCATGAGTCATTATGTATAGAAGGCTTGGTGTGGAGAAAGCAGGTGCATAGTCACTGTCTGAATAATCCTATGCTTTAGATGATAATTAATTCAAGAGATGCTTTGAGTAACTACAGAAAATAATGCTAATTATTTTCTCTCTATTTGGCAACCCTGGCAATAAAATGCAAATTAAATATGATTAGTTCTTCCTTTTTCCATAAGTATGAGGATATATCGCTGCAGATTTAATAACTCTTGTGCAGAGGTTTATCAGTAACTAAAAAGAAATCTCCAGAGTCATTCCAGTGTAATGAAAAGAGTGTTAATGTATCTCAGCCTACCTTTTTCTGATTTTGTGTTTTGTTATTGGTAGTGAATAATGTTTGTTCTGAATAATCTTCTGATGAAATTAAAGCATAACACTTCTTTCTGTGAAGCTTTCTCTAACTGCTATCACCAGGAGCAACTGTTTCCCTGTTATTCCCACTCTGTGGCACACACATTAATACATTTTTATTGGAACCAAGTACAGTTATACTCCAATATTGTTTACATTTGCACTCTAGACTGTACCGTGAATAGCAACAATTTCACTCATTGTTTCCTACCACACATATCAAACAATAATGAGCTTATTAAGAAGGGGTTTTCACCTTACTCAAAAAGTAGACATTTATCTGAGCGATTTACAGTTAGAACTTCCCGCCACTTGTTTTCTAAGCAGTGGCTGATTCAGAATTAAAAATGAAACGAGGAATGGTGGCATTGCTGTCTCCTGTGTACTTCCTGCAGAGAGCCTTTGATGCCTGAGAAGACTGATTTCTGGTACAAGATGAATTGGAGGGTCTTTCCTTTCTGTGGGATATAGGAGAGATCCATGGCACATATTTGATGCTTTAAAATGTGTTTACTGAAGGAGTTGACAGCAACCAAGAGATATGCTGGTCAGATGGGGTGGGGGAGTTATGAATGGTCCTAGGATGTGATATGCCAAGTCAATGAATGAAAGAAAGAAAGAGGAAAAGGGAAAGTTGTGTTCTGAGTGTACAGACTTGCAATGTAAGAGTTTAGAACTTAACACTCCCAGTTGTCAGGACAGAGTAGATATAAAGTTCTTTGAAATGTACTGTCATATCTACCCAATAAGCCTTCACTCTGGGCCCAATTGGCTAAAATTAACTTGCCCCCTGCTCACAGCTTGGTGGCAGTGACAGAGCACACCCAGACCATCTGCTATGCTTCTCTGTTCCCTCTCAACTAGATCTCCATAGAAGCCCTTCTCTCAAGGAAACTAGAATTGCCAGAGTTAGTGAAGAGGTTGGTTTCATGAAGCCCAAGAGATAAGAGATTATTTCTCTAGTCATGACCTGTAGCTAATTAGGATGTGACTTCTCTCTTTGTAAACATGCTACTCTAAATGTGAACTGTAACTTCATTCAAAACTGTACTGTTACATCTTATTAATCTAATGACCCTCTGTTGAGCTGCTGTGGCCTGAATATGTGTTGAGGTGCTCTGAGATAGTACAAGTGGTATACTATTTCGTAATTTAGTTCTAAAGAGAAATACCATAGCATCCAATCTAAAGTACATCATTAGTAATTATTTCTGTCCTTCCTTCTCAAGAAGTGATAATGCTGATCCCAGAAGCTATAGGTCATCAAGCGAAAATTGCAGGGCTAAGTATGGGATACGTCCCTTCAAGTTCATGGATAGGGTGTTCAGAGAGACCACCAAAACAATAGAGGTTAAGCCACTGCTCTTCATTACTCGTCAGAACTTCATGGTAAGAATCTATCCCTGAAGGTACCACATACTTGGCTTTCAGAAGGGAACCTGCAAGGCACCTTTGGATAATACGAAGCCTTTCCAGAAGGGAGAACACGTAGTCATCAGTTCCAACTTGATTTCTCTTATGTCCTAAGGCTGTAGTTGTGGTATCCTCAGCTCTATAGTCTTATCATCAAGTCCTGATGAACAGCCAAAGGCAGTGGCAATTTCTTGGGGTTCTCTGGGACACCTCTCTCCAACAACACTGAGGAAGGTATTCCATGCCTGTCACTTGGCTTTTTAGTTGACAGTCTATGGTTTCTGGGAAGAGCACTGTCATTTCACTCAACCCCCTCTGCTTACCCTCCCATTCCTCTCTGCCTTTAAATTCCCCTCCCTCTTATTTATCCCCACTCTCCTACTGGTGACTGTGTTCTACTATCCTCCCACCATGAAGATCTCTGTTTTCCACTCTTCAAACTAGAAAGGGCCATTGATCGGAAGGGAGAAAAGTAAGTTTTGTGGTGGCTGGTATTCTCTAGATGCATTAAGCCTCAGAGTGAAGGTGGTCCACACAACGAAGCACTCCAGGTTAGCTAAGTGAAGGATGTCCTGTGTGAGCAGGGCCCATGGTTCTATTCCTTCACTCTGGAAGGATTAAACTCCTTATTTCACTAATACTGTCTGTGGAGATTCCATTTTTCTATAACCTGTGCCTTACGATTTCCTGTGTAGACATTAGCTTCTTCTTGATATATTTTCTTCAAAGAGGTTACAGGGACAAAGAATACGAATAAGAGAAAAATGAGAACTTCAAAGAGATGTATGAAAAAATGTCCGCTTCTTTGCACAGGCATGGTGATTACGAGCTGCTGTGCACTGCAGGCTAGAGGAGATATTTAGTGGTGCTTAGAATGCCGAAGTGATCATTACAAGCTGTTCTCTGTAGCACTACAGGAAAAGCTCCTCCACTCAGTCAGCAAATGTTTGTTCCTGAAAATATAACGCGTTTTGGTGGAACTGCTATTTTACACAATATTATGTTAACATTGGAGGCCGTGTTTCCAGGAACGCTCGCTCCCTGTGGCACACTGATCTCAACACCGGTTATGAACACATCTGATACTGAAGTGCAAACGCAAGGGTAGAGAGTGGTAAAAAGTAGTAACAGCTTCACTCCCACTTTCTTCCTGACATGTAGGTGTGCTTAAACGCAGTCTATTTCCCTTAGTATAGACAGTAATTAGTTTGTTTAAAAGCACACGGAAAAACTGATGGCAGGCATTTGAAAGGTTAAAACATGGAAGACTTCCGCACTGGGGAACCGCATCCAAACCACAGATTGTCGAGTCAGTCGTATAATGGCCCAGACACTTTCCAAGTCAGATTTAAGGGCTCTAGGAAACCATTTTTAAGTCATCCATGCATCAACCTTCTATTCATTAAGTGTTGGATTAACAATTCAAATATGTAGTAAAGTTTTATTTGGATTTTGGTCAGATTATCTGCTTTAACTTGAAATTTATTGGTTTTGTTTCTGTAGAAATATAATATTCTTTCTGAGAACCACAGGTTTACTCTATGAACTAAATAGTTCTGGGTTAGGAAACAGTGTCAGCAACCCTTTCAGAAACACTCTGAGAGTCAGGAAACATTGCACGTAGGACCCTATCTCAAAGAAACCACCATCAGGAAAAAAACAGGAAAAGAAAAGTTTTAACACTCCAAGGGCAACTTGACTTGAAATATTTATGCTGTAAAATGAAATATTTAGGCTACAAATTCACTTCAGAAAAGCGAGCAAAGTGATTTTGCTCTTTCAGGATAAACCAACATGATTGTTTCAGCTTAAAGTCAAGACTAAATGTGTTAATTGGTGTATACCTCTGAAGCAACACATGTGTTTTAATTGCCCTCCTCATACAATGTTTTACATTAGATATTTAATTTTCTCAAGTTGGAATATGTTCTATTACCTGTGGTCAGAGTATCCAAAGATGACTGGTGTTTGCACTTATAATAAGCATCACTTAAGTATGCTTTGAAGATATTTATAAATTACCCAGATAACTTCCACTTTTAAATATACACATAGAAGAAAAACATCGTAATCAAGTCCTATCATTCGTAAGAGCTATCATGTATTACATGCTGCATAGTTCCTTCCATTATTTTTTGAGATGGAACATAAATAAATTCAAAGGCTTTTATAGACAGATGACAGACAGGTGGCTAAGCTTAGAATATCTATGTCTGAACTATAGAGAGTAAGAGGGGCGATTTTTCAATGTTCCACAATCCCATTGCTCTATCTGTATGCTTGTGATCACCAACCATTCCTTCAGAAACAGGATTCCCTACTGGATACAATACGAGTAAGCCTAGGGGCTTTGAGAGGTGACCCAATCATGTAAGTGAACCCCTGAGAAATAAGGTTAATATCCTTGTAAAGAAATCCCAAATAAATAGTTTGTTCTTTCTACTATGGGAAGACACAAGCACAACGCACCCTGGAAAAAGAATGGGCCTTCATAGACAAAGAATCTCCTGATGCTCTGATCTTGGACTTTCTGGAACTGCAAGAAATAAGTGTCTGCTGTCTCTATCTGCTCAGTTTGTGATATTTTCTTACAGAGCCTGAACAGACAAAGATTCTGCAGTGTTTTCTCCTTGTGAAGTATTGACATTACAGAGATAAGAAATTCATGCAAGGGGTAACAAAGCTTCACAAGGAGTTACTCCGTCATGGAGCTGTGTGGGTGGATATGGTGCTAAAGGTACTTTTGTCCTGGAATAAACCTCCGAGTCCTTAATACTTTATGAGAAATATGTGTCTGTCTGTCTCTCTGTCTGTCTCTGACTCTGTCTGTCTCTGTCTCGGTCTCTCTGTCCTCTCTCTCTCTCTCTCTCTCTCTCTCTCTCTGTCTTTCACACAAACACACACACACACACACACACACACACACACACACACACACACACCTAACAGAATATGGAAACATGGAAAAATAGGAGAAAAGTACAGACATGGCAAAAACTTAAGCAAAAATTGTGAAAGCAGCAGTTTTCTTGTCCTTGGGATCAACTAACCATCACCCCTTATGGTAAAGAAGCTACATTCTGATATTTTATAACACATTGGCTCCTTTTACATTTCTAATGGGTCTTTCACCCGCTCATTTGAAAAATATTGGGCCACCGGCACACAGACTTCTAGCAGCCAATTCATTCTCTTACATAGTCTTTAAAGTTTTACATTTGTCAGTATTTCTGTTGATCTCACCAGAAAAGCCTCTATATATCAGGAAACTATCAAATGCTCTGTAATGCTAACTTCTAAATTTGTCTGAAATGATGAATTTAATATCAATCAGAAATATAATTTTTTTCCTTCTAAAGGACATACGCATTTCTGTTGTAGCTGTCTGTTGGCTCCTATTGCCCCAGCCATTTTTCTGATGAGAAGCATAACAACCCTTCAGCATGTATCACCAGTGTTTATGTGGACTTTCTGTTAAGTTGCAAGGAATGTTCAAAACTTGTACATGCAAGGAATGATGTTTTTCACCATACTGCTAATTTTATTGGTCTATCAAGGACATTTTTGAGCCATCACTTCTGTATTCTTTTATTTATTTTAGAATATTTTAGAAATTTGTTGAGAATTTTGTATATGCATTTAGTATATTGGATCATATTCTCTCTTAATTTGCCACATAGTTTTTCATCCCCCACCTCTTCTCAACTTATTGCTTTTTTTGATTTTCATAATCGCCATAATTTTTTATTTTTCATAATTATATAATCATAATAAAAATAATATTTTTCATAATACTTATGCACATGTATATGTGTAGGGCTATCCACCAGCGCATAAATGACTTACCAGGGTCCAGAGCCTTAAGAATACACAAATATTCAGAAATGGCAATGTATAGAATAAAATAAGTAATCAGTAAGGCCAATCAGAGAGGTTAATGTTAGCAAAACATCAATTTTAGAACCTGGAGCATTTTTGTGTACATTATACTTCATAGTCTCATTAAAACTCCATAGAAAATAAAAATAATGTATCTGATTCTTCTGTTTTACCAATAAAAGATGAATCGCAAAGATTCTCTGAATTATACAAGGTAATGCATTTAACAATGCAAACTGAAGACTGCTGTTGTGTTTCTGCAGTTTAATCAAGGCTCCACGGTTTTAGGGGAACAAGAAAACATAATATTTCTAACTTCTAATTCCTCTGCTAAAAGTCAAAGATGACAAGTATCTAGTTTCTCTAACCTAAAGTGCTGTGGAAAAACCTATGAGAAAATAAGCCATGAGGTGCTTTGATACTGTGATAGATCATGTTCTGGAGAACTCTAATTCTCGGTGAAAATGACTTTCTCAGGGGAGTTAGATCTAAAGCATGGTCTGAGCTTTGTATGTATGGTTTATAGTTCAGTACTCAGTCATAAATTAGGGTTCTACTAGAATAGAAAGGAAGATAATAACAAGCATAGAAAGTACAATCCAATTGAGATCTAAGTGGGACACATTTTGCTGGTGTCTTCTTCAAATATTCTCTTGGAAAGCTGTGTTCTAGTGGGCGTCTCTGTTGTGATAAACCACTGACCGAAATCAACTTGAGGAGCAAGGGGTTGATTTAGCCTAGAGGTTATGATCCATCACCAAGGATTGAAAAGCCAAGGACTCAAAGTAAGCTGGAAATAGGAACCAAAGCAGAGACCATGAGTTATAATCACATTACAAAGAGACTATAGTGTGCTTGTTTACTGTGCTCGGTAGAATAAAATGGTATATTAATTACTGGCCTTTTTTCCTGTGGACACTTTAATTCTTTACAAGAAGTAACTTTTGTTTGTTTTGACTCATGGTTAGGAGGCAAGCTATCAAGTTTGGAAAGATGTGTTCATATGAGCCCAGGGCAGCTGATCACACCACACACAGTCAGGAAGCAGAGAGAGATGAATATGGCGACCAACTCACTTTCTCCTTTGTATTCAACCTGGGGTCATCACTCCTCAATTAAACCCCAATTAAATGACTCCACTAACATGCCTAGAGGTTTTCCTCCTAAGTAATTTAAAAGTATATCAAGTTGACAGTCAAAATTAACTGCCACAGATGGTAATTTAGATAGCTTAATTAGAACTTCAATCAAGGTAATAATAGTGAGTTTCCACACCAAACGTGCAGTGTGCTTTTATGAAACCTTTCATGTCTTCTTTTACCCTCCTGTGTTTTTCTGCTAATATTTTCACCTAGAAATGAAACTGTGGGCTGTCCAGCCATGGATGAGCCATAATGATGCCCTCTTCTCAAGGCTAAGGGATATGCCAAGGGGAGAGAGTATCTTAGGAGCCAGATGTTGTAGATGTTGTACAAGGAAGCAATGTCTTCAGGACACACTGGGTGTTTACACAGAAAACCTAACAGTGATGTGACAACATGCACAGCATCCGTGCCACACAACCTCAGTCCACACAAGACCCTGACATGTAGGGGAGAAGATGGATCCAGTATCACACCATGAGCTGAGGAACTGTTGGCATTCGATAGCAGTAAGAATCCATCTCTTGTTGTTTTCTGCTGTTATTTTTAACAAGGTAACTCCTGGTAGGTCAACCATATTTGAGTAGAAAAGTATAATATCACACAGCAAAGTTATTCAGACCGACAGTGTATACGTTTCCTCTACAGTTTGAATAGCCATTTGAAATGGAACTCGTGGAGCTTCGCATTGAATTTTATACCTTCAGTATCAAGTATATTGTGTGCACTCATCTATTACCAAAGAAGAAATCCCACAGCAGAGTTAGATCTAGCGAAACAGTTGAAATTTTATAAATAAAGTTTGTTTTTTAGGAAAGGATAAATTTCAAGACTGAAATGTAGCCTTCTCTCATACTTAGACCCCTTCCTGCACCTCATTAGTTACAGGATAAAACCTAAGTTTCCCCGTGTAGCACGTAAGCTCTTTGATCACGCTCACGTCTCACATCCCAGCCTCGTTTTCCACAGTACACCCTTACACATGTCTTTATTCCCTCTGGTTGATACTGATCTTCCCAAAGTGCTGCCTTGCCTCCCAGCCAGCCTTCCCCCTTCCTGACTCCTTCCCATCACTCAAGCTCATTCAGATTTCTGCCTAAACCCTAAACTCCATTGGCTATTTCTGCCCACTGTTTCCAGGAAACCCTATCTGTTTCTGCCATTGTACTCGGGGAAAGTTGCCTGAATTCATCAGGAACTAAAAGCTTCATGAAATTATCACCAACATTGATTAATGTAGAAATCATTAATGAAGATGGACTATAATGTAGTCTGAATTGCGGAAAGCCCTTTAATCCTCAAGTATAAATCAATGGCTGAATATGTTGACTGCCTCAGGACTACAAAGTGTAGAATACAGGAGTTTGACTAAGATCTACTATGTAGCCCTAGCCCAGTCATTCATAACTAAACAGAAGTTGGCAAACTAAGTGTTGGAGCTCTTTCTTCATATAGTAGGTATGCTGGCTAATTTTATATTAATTTGGCACAAGCTAGAGTCATCTGAGAAAATGGAGCCACAATTGTTAGCCTCTGTAAGATGGGCTGTAGGCAGAACTCTAGGACATTTTCTTTTTTTTTTTTTTTTATTTATTTTTTTTTATTAACTTGAGTATTTCTTATATACATTTCAAGTGTTATTCCCTTTCCCGGTTTCCGGGCAAAATCCCCCTCCCCTCTCCCCTTCCTTATGGGTGTTCCCTTAATTAGCGATTGGCGGAAGGCTGAGTCTGTGGTGGGTGGAGTCATCCTCGGGCTGGTCATCCTAGGTTCTGTAAGAAAGCAGACTAGCCAAACCTTAGGAGTAGGCCAGTAAACAGCACTCCTGTATTCCTCCTCACCAGCTCCAGCCTCCAGGTTCAAGCCTTCTTGAACTCCTGCCCTGACTTCCTTCAATAATGGACTATGATGTGGAAGTTTAAGCCAAATAAACCCTTTCCTCCCCAACTTGCTTTTGGTCAGATTGTTTCATCACAACAATAGAAACCTAACCAGGACAGGAGGATACAACTGATAGACCTACATTCTGTGAGCACTAAAATAAAGCATGTGGAATAATGTCGTTAGCTTGAAGGAGAAAATACCATGGCGAGTCAGTATGGGAAAATATCCATTACTTTAATTATCAGCATATTAAAACTATCTAATTTTAATGTTTTGATTGTGACACCCAGTTGGTGGATCTCTGTGACTGCTGTTTCAGGTACTGACGGGTACTTGGTGCCTCAGCAGAAGTGATGAGGGCATCTTTGAATACAGCTTATGTGCGATATATCTGATGGTCATTGTGAGCCTTTATAATCTGTGGTTATATGAAGATTCTATATTTTAAATACTTGTTTATTGATGATTAATTTTCTCTTCCTGCTCAAGTTTTATAGCCAACTTGGGATCTATCAAATTTTCCAATCAGAGTTATCAGTGGATGGCGGGGACTCTTTGGTCTGCCGTAAGGAAAATTTGCACTTGTGCAATGACAAGTCTTTCCTTCAAACTGTATTTCACGTCTCTGTATTTCCAAGTGACTTGACTTTATTCTGACCACTACTGCTGTCCTTTTCATTTTAAACCCAATTTCATTATGTTATGCTTCTATGTGGCCTTTGTAATTTATACTTTCTGGTATGATTTGAAATTTTCTTTGTCATCACACACATTAGCTGTGTTTTCTTAATACTCATAAACTTTTGCCTTAGAAACATTAAACAAAGTATGATTGTGTATTATTCATACCACTGTTTTGGCATAGTTTACCTTTCTTCTTTTCTTGTTATTTGCAGCTAGGTTGCTGGGACACTTGTATATCTTTCTGGGGCTTTATAAGTTTTCTCAGTATAAAATAACTTTTCTACCGTACTGAACAATTCTCACCTTGAATATTATTCTTGTGTCTCGTGTGCCTATGCTTCATTCTTACATTACCAGTTGACAACTCTGTGACCCGCCATATGACTTGCCCTTTATTATTCTACATTTGTCTGATTTAAGCAGCATGTAGCACTGTAGAAATCTCCTAAAAACATCCAAGAAAATAATAATCCCTCATGATGGTTTCATTCTTTAGGGCCAACCTGAGATCTAACCTTAACCAAGAACAGTAAAGTAATTTCAAATCTTAATAATACAGACAAAGAAGGCAATTGAGTCCTATGAGGTCAGGTCCAATAAAGTCACTAATGTGTTTCCCTTTGACTTTCATACCATACTTCTTATTTTTCTTCTTCTTATTATAATTTACAATTGTTTTGATTTCCCTTCCTCATCGCTTTTATCGAGGCAGTTTACCTCAGTTTAAACTCACATTGAAATATGTAATTTGAGTCAATATCTACAACTGATTTGTATTTACCGCAAACAAAACTAGGACTAAAACATTGACACATGGCTTATTCACATGACTTCTCGCATCTCACTCTCATCTGTGCTCTCTTGGAATTTTACTCCCATATTTTAGTGGTTTTTGTTGGAAGCCAGGCCGACCCAAGGCTTTTCCTAAGACTCTGATGGATGAAGAAGAAATGTAGTTCCCTGTCTAAGCCAAGGAGCATTCATGATGAATCCAGTAATGGACCAGAGTCTAGACCTTGGGCAAACTGTGACTTCTGACCCTGAGAACTCCTTCTTCCCCTAAAGGACTGTGGGTAACAGTCCCATGACCTTTCTGTGCTCAATCTGTGATACACTCGAACTATCCAGTCCTCTTTTAGGGCAACATTGTTTGGTTAGTTACCTCCTGACTTTGTCCCATGTATGTATGTATACAAGATTTCTATTAACTTTCTTACATTTTCCACTGCAAACCGTATATAAGATGCTACATTTCTTAAAATTTGCTTGGCCTAAGATATAACTTAGGCAAGACCTCCTGACCACAGTGTCCTTACCTTCATTTTTCATCTACTGGTCCTCTCTCTGAACGACTTATCATCGATGAACAGCCTGCCGGTTCAGGTCACTTTTTCTATTATTCTTCATGTACGTATTAAACTCTGCTATTTTGAACGTCTTGTTCACCATGGCATTGGCTTCACTGTGTGTATATGAGCGTATGCCCAAGGGTGCAGTATACATTCTCTTTTCATATTTACACATTTTTCTTCTAGAATCCATTTTTATTTGCTCAAGTGTACATTTCCAAAATCTTCCAGAGACAGCATAAAAGTTGAAATTTCAGTTCAAGTTTTAGTAGTTTTGAATAACCATTTTTTTTTTACCTAACCTGGAACGTTGCTTGTTAATGAATCATATAATTCCCTACAATTAACACTATTCAAAACCCTTTGTTTTGTAAAAGATTACATAAATAGTATGTTTAAAATACACAGTTCAACTTAATGCTATTAAGTACATTATTATAAGATTTAAATTTTACTCTTAAACCCTTTGGAGAGTGAGCATCATTAAAGAACAGAAGAATGCCTTACCACACTGAATAGTTGCTATTGCTTTAATCAAATTCTCTAGTCACACAGCTCATAATTTGAAGATATACTGATTATTTTATATAAATGACAATTTTAGTATCCCAAATGATAAATAAATGTTTATTTGGTCTTTCTTCTAAAGCCATCAATATGAGTCATGGTGGAATGCTCCCACCATGAGTTACACCTGAGGAGCCATGCTTCCAACTTTATGTAAAAGAATTCTTTGTGGGTAGTGACATTCGAGACATAGCTACTGAGATGCAATCTGCCTCAGAGGTACTACTGAGTAAACTACATAGGAAACACAAGCTCTTTGACACAGACACGTCATATTTTCATGTTAACAACTAATGTCCAAAGGTATTAAAGGAATTGCAATCAAGTATATCTTAATTCAATTATCTTAAATTATAAAGTTAGTTCAGTTACCAAATAGACAGCAGTTTATTTGAAACATGGAAAAAGGTGCTTTGGATGAAGAAATGTTATGGCATTTAGCTTTCATTGCTATACTATATTAGTCTGCTTCTTTGTTTGCTCACTTTGTTTGCTTTGCTTTGCTCTCTTCAAGCAAGGTCTCATTTATTCCAGGTTGTCCTTGACTTTGCTCTGTAGTGGAGGATGATGTAGAACTTCT
The DNA here is from genome assembly GCF_021556685.1 of Rattus norvegicus. Classification (NCBI taxonomy): domain Eukaryota; kingdom Metazoa; phylum Chordata; class Mammalia; order Rodentia; family Muridae; genus Rattus; species Rattus norvegicus. The sequence goes on from NC_141541.1 coordinate 90,661,908, forward strand.
GCTCTTCTTCACTTCCCAAGTGCTAGCATTACAGGTGTGTGCGACCATGCCCAGTTCATGCAGAACTGAGAATGAAAGCCAAGGTTTCCTCCATGCTAGGCTGATACTCTATGGACCATATACCACATTCATCCATGAGCCAAGTACATTCTTTTAAAGAAACAAGATTTAAACTCTTTGTGAACCTCTGATGGAAATTGAGAGTAAACATGTAATCTATTAAATGCACCCAGTTGCCATTAACCCATTAATGATCAGTTATATAAAACTGAGGAGAGCCTTTGAGACACATTGAGTTTTAGTAAAATGCTTAAAAATTAATTATCCCCCAAGTGACGATGCATTAACTTATTTATTTGTCAGATAATATTTAACTGTTTTGGTATTGTGCAACCATTTTAAAGCTGTTGTAAGTTAATAAATTATATACCTATTGATTAGAACTCATTTACTTATTTCTTGATCCTATGATGAATATTTACTGACATGTGCAGTGTTCAAAATAATTTAAGCAGCTGTAGGCTGCCCTTTGGAAGACGAGTCTTCAATTTGGGTCTCAGAAAAAAAGTAACATTCTTGCAAATTGTAACACTTAGTCATAAAATGATTGTTTCTTAGCCCTTTTTAGATTTTCATACCATTTCTATCCTCTATATTTCTCTGTGGAGTTTTTATTTGTTTTGTGTTTAGATTTGTGTTACATGTTGTTATTTTGGATTGTTTGTTTTTTATATGTTAAACAGGATATCACCTTGTAGTCTAGACTGGTCTGGAAATGTATTATGAATATCATGTAAATGAAATAAGGGAATTGCTGTCTTTAGGTTTTTTTTTTCTTTTAAGCTACATATTTTTTGTTTGCAAAGTGATGTGAAGAACAGACTGGAAATCCCCACATCCACATACAGAGGGGATGAAGGCTGTGCACCGTATCTGGGTGTTGGGAGCCATATGCTTCTGATCCAAGTCAATAGAATTATGTTAAATGCCTCCCGTTGATCAAAAGCCAGATAAAAATCTTACAGAGAGTCCTAGCTGCCCTTATTGATTTTTTCCACTGGATTCCAGTGACTTATTAAACTCATTTACTTTTAGGAATTATAAATCACATGGTAACAAAATCTTATAATTTCCAGGATTTTGTTCACATAAGTTAATTTGGGTTTTGCAGAATTGCTGTGACAAGTGGAACAGGCATTGGGGATTCATACTGTGCCGGTGAAATTAAGTGGGAGTAAGCCTGCCTGATTCATCTTTAGAAGGATTTGAGCCTGCATTGTCTAACTCAGTTTTACTCCTTTTTTTCTTCCTACTGTAATGTATGCCTTCCTAAGAAGCCATTCTGCAAACACTGTGGAAAGAAATTTGAATGAAGTCAGAGGAGAGAACTGATAGCGGTTGCCCTGTCTTCCTAATTCTGTTATTTAGCTGGTTTATGACTCCACAGAAAATGGAGTCATAATCTTGTTTAGAAAGATTCAGCAAGTATTCCAGTCAGTGTGCTTTATTAGAAAACTTGTTGTTCACACCGTGATGGATGTTAGCAGGGATAATAGAAGAGCTGTGAAATTATCTTTAGTTAAGAAGCATCACCTTACTCAACAGCAGCGGCTCTGGTAGCATTCTTAACCTTCAGCCTGTCCCTGGAATCTTGAGCATGCTTTCCCCTTACATACGCAATTTTCTCCAATTTGTTGTCTTTGAATTCTGTTTACCTGAGTGTCATTATACCTTAGCTGCTTCTTGTCTCTCAGATCTTTATGCAGATTCCAATATCACTTTCTCTCCGGGGGGGGGGTCTCTTTTCTGATGCAGAATTCCTCCACCTCATTACTCAAATAGAACTTATCTGGAATCACATTTCCAGTTCCTTACTGGTCATTTTCTTCCTTTTCCTCCCTGATAGTCTCCATTAGTGCTTCTTCTTCGGTGCTGCCCTTCTGATTGATGGCAAAGGCTTGTGTGGTAAGTGAATTGTTTACCACTTAAACCTTTGCACAGGTTACCTATACAACTGTGAAAGCCTGGATTTTTCAGTCAATAGTTGCTATTGTCCTGTCCAAAATAGGAGTTTGGACTCAAACTATAGAACAAACTCCATTAATCTTCATTAATTATTTTTTCTTATAAAAATGAAATAACAGCATATCATTAATAGTTTCAGGGATTGGTACTTGATGGGATGGTTCTCAAGTTGGGCCAGTTAATAATAGGCCATTCCTTCAGTCTCTGCTCCATTTCCTGTCCCTGTATTTTTTGTTCATTCGTTCGTTTGTTTGTTTTATAAATAGGATATATTTTGGATTGAAAGTTTTGTGGATGTGTTGGTGTCCCTATTGCTCCACTGGGGTTCCTGCCTGGCTACAGAAGGTGGCCTCTTCAGGTTCCATATCCCGGATGATACTGTGAACCACAGCTAAGGTCACCCTCACTGATTCTTGGGTGCCTCCCTTATCCCAGGTCTCATAGCACTGCTTTCATTGTGTCCCATAAATTTGGGTATGTGGTGCCTTCATTTTCATTTAATTCAAGAAAGTCTTTCATTTTCTTCTTTATTTCTTCCTGACATGGAGATCATTGAGTATAGTTATTCAATTTCCATGAGTATATAGGCTTTTCAGTGTTTCTGTTGTTGTTGAAGTCCAGCTTTAATCCATGGTGGTCTGATTAGATAGAAGGTGCTAGCTATTTCAATGTTCTTGTATCTGTTGACGCTTGCTGTGACTGACTATATGGTCAATTTTGGAGAAGGATCCATGAGGTGCAGAGGAGAAGGTATATTCTTTTTGTGTTTTGGTGAAATAATCTATAGATATCTATTAGGTTCATAAAATTCATAGTGTCTGTTAATTTCATTATTTCAGATTAGTTTTAGTCTGATTGACCTGTCAATTGGTGAGGGTGGAGTTTTGAAGTCTCCCATGATTAATGTGTGGAGTTCAGTGTGCAGTTTAAGCTTTAGCAATGTTTCTTTTACAAATGTGGGTTACCTTGTGTTTGGGGCATAGATGTTCAGAATTGAGAGATCATATCATCTCGGTAGATTTTCCTCTGATGAGTATGATGTGTCCTGCCCTGTCTCCTTTGATTGTTTTGGTTGAAAGTCTATTTTATTACATATTAGAGTAGACATTCCAGCTTGTTGTTTGGAAAACATTTTTCCAGCCCTTTACTATGAGCCCTTTACTATCTTCCTTGCAGAGAAGATGGTGGGGAAGGGAAGCTTCCCTGTGTGGTTCAGGCTTAGGAGGTCTGAAGAAGATGGGAGGAGAGGTGGCAGAGGAAAGTTCCCCTTGGGATAAGCTGTTCCCACAATGCATTTCTAAATAGCACAAACAAGCAGGGAAAGGAGGGAAATGACCAAAAGTACACAGATGAATTTTTCTGCTTCAAACAAACGTTTTAGTGATATTAATGTGTAGAATCCTGAGGCAAGTGAACCCAGTGGCTCTCCATTCAGTTTGCTCAGTGCAGGCAATACTGCTGATGAGTGTCACTTATTAATAAAGCTGGATGTCCAAACTCTAACCTTAAAGCCTGTGTCTTTCATTTGACTTTCTCTAATTCTATGGTGACTTTTTATTTAAGGCATTTGAACAGAGCAGTTCGGGAACAGCATTAGAAAGGGACAGATAATTACGTGCCATTCAAGCTGTTGACAAACATGAATGTAATTATGGCCTGCATGTAGCTGCGATATGCTGGATCAGAGGAGGAAGTCACATTATTAGTTCCTTACAGCACATAAATGCAGTTTCTAAAGAAGCTTTTGTTTTGAATTTCTTATGACTATACCCCACCGAACTGCTTTCTGGAAATAGATGATTAAGACTACTTCCTTTTATTGCAACTTCTACCCTAGAGTTATTTAAATACCAATGTAGGTTTGCATTGAAGAAGTGGTAAGAAGATGCATTTCTGGGAAAGGCTTAGGAGAGGTCCTGGCAAGGGGCTTCCTGAAGTAACAGTGACTCACCTCCTAATCTTCATGCTTGTAGGCTTAGAGCTGAGGGCTGGATTCCTTCACATGGAAAGAGATTTCTTTACTGGGGTGACAAAGAGGATCCAAATACCCCACAGTTCATTCTTCATAAAGGTGAGAGGCAACTAAAGAAAAAGTAGGGACATTCTAAGTCAGCAAAGCTAGTAGGAAAGCTGGGGAGTGAGGGGGGGTTCAATGTGTGCAGTGCTCAATGCTCTGTTACTGTTTAAAATACACAGTGGAAGATTCCTGAGAAAAATATAATCATGATATAATATAAAGTCATCTTAAATTCAGTTTTCTTTTGTAGGATTAATACATACATGTAAGCATACCATGAAAAAGAGTCTAACATGGAAAAGTGCACATGTAGGAAGGCATTGAAGCACAACCTTTAAAAAGAAAGGTAGATAGGGAGTCACTTCTGCCTTCAGTCTCATGACTGTGAAGCTAAACAGACTAGGGGCCCATCGTGAGTAGATCCCCATTTCCTCCTCCTCCTCCTCCTCCTCCTCCTCCTCCTCCTCCTCCTCCTCCTCCTCCTCCTCTTCTTCTTCTTCCTCTTCCTCTTCCTCTTCCTCCTCTTCCTCCTCCTCTTCCTCCTCCTCCTCCTCCTCCTCCTCCTCCTCTTCTTCTTCTTCCTCTTCCTCTTCCTCTTCCTCTCCCTCCTCCTCCTCCTCTTCTTCCTCCTCCTCCTCCTCTTCCTCTTCCTCTTCCTCTTCTTCTTCTTCTCCTTTCTCTCTCATTCTCTCTCTCTCTCTGCATACACGTGTGAGTGTGTGTGTGTGTGTGTGTGTGTGTGTGTGTGTGTGTGTGTATATAACTTTCTCCACCATTTAAGGTCAATATCAAAGAGATTCTTCATTTTATGTAACCCATAACAGACCATGGGAAAAACTTATGTGAATGAAGGAAGATTAAATGATAGCTTAATTTTTCTGTGTTTGACATGACTAAAGGGCATATGATCCTGGAGGCATGTTTCAAGTCTGGAGAACTGGAGCATCATCATTACAGAGCATGTAGAGTCATGAGAGATTAGTGGGCTGTCGATCATATTTAGAAACCAGGGAAAGAAGGTTTTTATTAATCATCCCATTCATTTACATCTCAAATGATATCCCCCTTCCCAGTTACCCCTCCACAAATCACCCATCCCATATGTCCCTCTCACCTCTCCCCTCTCCCCTTTGCCTCTATTAGGGTGTTCCCCCACTTAATTCCCACCCCACCACTCCAGCATCCCCCTACACTGGGGCATCAAACTCCCACAGGACTAAGAACCTCACCTCCCACTGATGTTAGACAAGGACATCCTCTGCTACATATGCAACTGGAGCCATGTACACTCCTTGGTGGTCTACTCCCTAGGAGCACTAGGTGTCCAGCCAGCCAACATTGTTTTCCTATAAGGTTACAATCTCCCTCCACTCCTCCAGTGCTTCTGCCAGCTCCTCCATGGGGGTCCCTACACCTGAAAACTCTAGAACAAGAGTAAGCAAATATACCCAAGAGGAGTAGATGGCAGGAAATAATGAAACTCGGGGCTGAAATCAACCAAGTAGAAACAAAGAACTATACAAAGAATCAACAAAACTACGAGCTGGTTCTTTGAGAAAATCAACAAGATAGATTAAACCCTTGGCCAAACTGACTAGAGGGCACAGAGACAGTATCCAAATTTAAAAATCAGGAATGAAAAGGGAGATAAAACAGCAGAAACTGAAGAAATCAAAAAACCTCAGATCCTACTACAAAAACCTATATACTTAACAAAACTGGAAAATTTAGATGAAATGGATGATTTCTAGACAGAAACCAGGAACCAAAATTAAATCAGGATCAAATAAACCATCTAAACAGTCCCATAACCCTAAGGAAATAGAAGGAGTCATTATTAAAAGTCTCCCAACCGCCCCCCCCCCAAAAAAACCCAAGGCCAGATGTTTTAGTGCAGAATTCTATCAGACCTTCAAAGAAATTTGTATTGTAACAGTAAACACTGAATTCTCAGCTCACTTTTTTTGTATTAAAAATAGATGTATTAATAGTGTACTTCTGTAACAACAGAATTTGACATATTTTGAAAATGTCAAAAGCATAAGAGGCTCAATGATATAACAGTTAATGGTAGAAGCCCGTCATACAATATAAGTGACGTATGCACCACTTTATATGAGCACCTGTGGTCCTTCAGTCAGAATGGAATTTACAAACTAGTGTTCAAGGATGGTCTGGTTGAAATCTTCACAAAACCTAATCCAGAAAGAGTGCACAATTCACAACAACTTCTTTAGATCTTTCTGTGGAGTGACACAAATCAATAGGTAACTGACCTTGGGTCACACAAACAGACTTTGGGATTTAGGATAAGAAATATATAGACTTCAGAGCTGTAGTGGCCTAAGAAACAATCCTCTCATTACCCAAGTCTGAGTCACTGGTTCTTTAACTTTGAGAACGAGATAATTGTATTACCTGGTCCTTTGAGACTAAAAAGGGAATTTAAATATTTATTTAAAAGCCACTAGTTTTTAATAAATATTATTTCCCCTACCTTTCCTTAAATGTCCAGTAACCGAAGCCCACTATAGTATTGCCAAATCAGTCTTTATTTTATTTTTGTTGTTTATTTTATTTATTTTTATGCCAACTATTGCCTCCTCATAGGCACCCTCTCAGAGTTCTTCCATCCAACCCCTGTCCACTTTGCTTCTGGGAGGGTGCCCCAAAGGAGAATCCCCTCCTCCCTGGGGCATTAAGTCTCCATACATTAAGCACATCTTCTCTCACTAAGGCCAGACAAGGCAGTCTTCTAAGACATATGTGCCAGTGGCCTTAGACCAGCCCCTTATGCTCTTTGGTTTGTAGCTTAGTCTCTGGAAGTTCCCAGGGGTTTAGTTGACACTGTTGGGCTTCCTATAGGATTTCCATCGCATTCTATTCCTTCAATCCTTCCTCTAACTGTACCATAGGGGTTCTCAACCACAGTCCAATCTGGCTGTGAGTATCTACATATGCCTCAGTCAACTGCTGATTAGAGCCTCTTAGAGGACAGCCATGCTGAACACCTGTCTACAAGCACAACATTGTGTCAGTAATAGTGTCAGGGTTTGATGCTTATCAATCTGGCAATTCCTCAGAAAATCAGAAGCAGTTCTACCTGAAGTCCCACCTATACTGCCCCTGGGCATATACCCAAAAGATGCTCTATGGTATCACAAGAATACATGCTCTACTGCATTCATAGCGGTCTTATTCATAATAGCCAGAAACTGGAAGCAGCCAAGATATCCCTCAATCAAAGAATAGATACAAAAATGTGATTCATTTACACAGTAGAATACTATTCAGCTATTAAAAACAAGGACATCATGAATTTTTCAGGCAAAACTAGAGATATCATCCTGAGTGAGGTAATCCAGACACAAAAGAACATGCACGGTATATACTCACTGATAAATGGATATTAGCCAAAAAGTACAGAATACCCATGATACACCCCATAGACCTTAAGAAGTTAAACAAGAAGGCCCAAGGGAGGATACTTCAATCCCACAAAATAATCATAAAAGGTAGAAGGAGGAAGAGAACTGGATGGGAAAAGGAAAGGGAAGGGAAAGGGGGGAAATATCAGGTATGTGGAGACAAAGGAGAGAGGAGAAAATCCCAGAGGGCCAGGAAAATGAATGGAAATATGCAACCTCTGGGGGATAGGGGTTAGGGAACCTTTAAATAGATCAAAGACCTGGATGAGGGAGGCTTTCAGGACTCAGTGTGGGGCACCAAATCATTCTTTTTGTTTGTTCATTGGCATAGTTACAATTGAAAACACCATGACTTAATAGTTAGGCCAAACACCTTAATAACTTAGTTGCAAAGGATTCCAGTGAGTCTTAAATTAGAAAGATAGAAACCATATAGAAAAGGAGGGAAAAAGAAGTAAAGAAAAGAGAGAGAGGGAGAGAGAAGGGAAATATGGGCTGTAATATAGAAATAGCAAGAATGATAGCCCTTAATACAAGGGTTCGATTAATCTCATCTAAATTATTGTAGGAAAAGCAACTAATTTAAGTCTAAATATAGAATATTAATCATTTAAGAAAAATTATGCTTTAAAATTCAATGCTAGTAGAACTATATAAATGTCCATTCTTAATTAAACTATATATTTCATATAAATACAGATATATTCTTATATAGAATATCTTTATTTCTAGTGCTGCACCAGAACACCAGCAGTAACCATTCTTTACCCCTCTCCCCAGTTTCAGCAGGCACTATCTGCTAATCCAAGAGCTGCAGCTCCCAATACCAGGGCAAAAAGGAGACTGAAAACAGACCCACAATTCTGATCCAAATCCCCTATCTTACCCGCAACTTTGTAGCCAGAAACTTACTGTGGTCTCCCTTTCCTCCCAGTTCCCACCTCAACAGATCACAAAGACCTTCTCTAACCTTCCTCTTACCCATTGCAATTACCATGCCTTCAACACCAGCAGGCAATTCCTGTGAATACCTCTGCTGAGCAGGCCAGAAAGACAGGCAACATAGCCATCATTCTCTCTGAAAATTCAGAGAAGAAACATAAATCAAGAAACAGAACACTCACTCAACAAATACAAGTCAAGAAATCAACACATAAACCTTTAGTCATCCCAAATCCAGGTACCAAAGTATCTGCATAAAAGCACAATTAACCATTAACAATAGCAAGGACAGTATGTTTCCAAGAGAGCCCAGCTCTCCTACCACAGCAGGCCCTGAATATTCCAATATACCTGAAGCACAAGAAAAAGACCTTAAGACAACCTTTATGAATATGATAGGAGGCTGTAAATAAGAATTAATAATTCCATTGAAGAAATCCAACAACAAACGATATATGGAAATAAATATAACTGTTCAACACCTGCAGTTGGAAATAGATTCAATAAACAAAACACAGACTCGGGAGACAGCTGTGGAAATGATAACTTTAGGTATTTGAACAGGAACTACAGAGGCAAGTTTCACCAACAGAATACAAAAAAAAATGGAAGAAAGATTCTCAGGTGTTGAAGATACTAAAGGAAAAAAGAATGGATACAGTAGTCAAAGAAAACGTTAAATATAAAAATCTTACATAAATTATCCAGGAAATCTTTGACACTGCAAAATATAAACAAAAGAAACCCAGCTCAAAGGCCCAGAAAAAGGTATACAACAAAATCATAAAAGAAAACTTTCCTAACCTAAAGAATGTTGTAGCCTATAAAGGAGTAAGAAGCATACAGAACACCAAATACACTGCACCAGAAAGGAAAGTTTTCTTGCCACATAATAATGAAAACTCTAAGCATATAGAGTGAAGAAAGAGTAGTAAACAGTGTAAGGGGAAAAGACCAAGAAACGTATAAAAGTAGATCTATTAGAATTATACTCAGCTTCCCAATAGAGACTCTAAAAGCCAGAGGGCCTGGAGAAATGTGCTGAAGACTTTAAGAGACCACAGATGGCTGAAGAGGAAGTTTCTTGTAGTATCAGGTGATGCAGACTCATGTGGTGTTTTACTAAGGCAGATTCATGTGGTGCTTTGCTGAGACAAGACCCTTGGCGGGGGGCACTTGATATTTGGAGAAAGTATAAATAAGACTCAATGGACAGTGGTGGCACCCTTGCATAGCTAGTTTGCAACACTTCTTTGCTCTCCCATCTTCTTGTGGTGTCTCCTCATCTCCTGGTCCTGGTTGCTTCCACTGATTCGTGTCAATTCAGCAGAAGCCTGGATGTTTCTGCTGCATCGTGCCACTACTGCTGATTCATATTTGGTATCCTGGCCCTACTGAACTGGATGGCTGACAATGGAGATGGAATCACTAGAAAGAACTACTTGTAAACAGGTCCATATCACATTGTCCTATTTGCCATCTTTTTTCCCCTATCTTTGGACTGTGAGCTAGAAGAGGGATTAAAGCATTTGTTAACCCATATTAAAAGTATGTTTAAAAATATCTAGGCCTGTAGATGGCAGTCCAGACAACTACCCAGCATAAATTTCAATCACTAGATAGAAAAATATATTCATGACAAAACCAAATTTATTCAATATTTATCTGCAAATACAGGGCCACAAAAGATGTTAGTAGGAAAATGCCAACCTACAGAGGTTAACTAAAACCATAAAAACATAGAGAATACATAATTTCAAACCAGCAAAATCAAAGGAAGGGGAGGACACACACACACACACACACACACACACACACACACACACGCACCACCAGCACCATAACCAACAACAAAATAACAGGAATCGACAACTACTGGTCTTCGATACCTCTCAATATCTATAGTCTCAATTCCCCAATAAGAAGATAAAGACTAATAAAAATGATGCAAAGCACGGTCCATCCTTTTGGTTCATCCAAGAAGCAACCTCACCATCAAGGATAGAGATTTCCTCTGAGAAAAAGGTTGGAAGAAATGATATTCCGAGCAAGCAGACCTAAGAAGCAACCTAGTATGGCCATTTTACTATCTAACAAAATAGACTTCCAACCAATAGACTTCTGGATGACATTTTAACTCTTAACATCTAAGCCCCAAGAAATAAAGGCACTCAAGTTTGTAAAAAAAGACAATTCTACAGCTTAAATCACATAACTCTCACATACTAATAGTCTGAGCCTTCAATACCCCACTCTCAACAATGGAAAAGTTACCCAGACCAAAACTATACAGACTAATGCTGATATTAATAAATGTTACAACCAAATGGACCTAATAGATATTTCCCAAACACAAAAGAATATACATCTTCCACTCTTCATCTCAAAGAACTTTTTCCAAAGTTGATCACATACTTGCACACAAAGCAACATTATAAGAAAAATAACAGGCCACCACATATTAAAGTTATATATTATTAACAGAAGAAACCTTACAAACCCATAGAAACTGAACATTTCTCTACTGAATGAAAATGGATCAAGACAGGAATAAAAACAATTTAAAAATGGCTAAAATCCAATGACTGTGGATACAAAGCATACCCAAACATATGAGACACCATGTAAGTGGCACTAAGAGGAAAGGTCATAACACTAAGTGCATGAATTTCCAAAAAAAAAAAAGGAGTGATCTGTGATCTCATACTAACAACTTAAGAGCAACCCTGAAAGCTCTAGAACAAATAGCTTAGCCACACCTAAGAGGAGTATACAGCAAGAAATAAAGAGAGGAAATAATGAAGGAGGACAATAAAAAGGATCACTGTAACAAAACGTAGGTGTTTGAGAAAATCAACAAAATAGACAAACCCTTATCTAAATTAACTAAAAGACAAAGAGTAGACAAATGAACAATAACAGAAAAGAAAGGGGGAAAGCACAGCAGCAGACACCAAGGAAATTCAAGGATCACCATGGACGCGCTTTAAAACCCTGCACTCCACAAAATTGGAAAATCTAAAATAAAAGGATAATTTTTCAATTACAAAAGTTAAATCAAGATCAGATAAACAATTTAAATAGACCTATAATTCTTAATGCTATAGAAACAGTCATTAAAAGTCTTACAACCACAACAAAAAGGCCAGACCAGATGGTTTTCATGCAGAATTCTATGAGACTTTAAAAGAAGAGCTAATGCCAATACTCCCCAATTTATTACACAAAATAAAAACAGAAGGAACATTGCTCAATTAATTTTATGAAGCCACAGTTACACGAACACCCAAACTCCATAGGCAACAAAGAAAGGGAATTATAGAACAATTTCCTTACTAAGCATAAATACAAAAATACTCAGTAAAATATTTGCAAACTGAATCCCAGAAGACATCAAAAAATCTTCCACCATGATCTAGTAGACTGCATCCAAGAAATGCAGGGATGGTTTAATATAAGAAAATCAGTAAACGAAATCCACCTTCTAAGCTAACTGAAAGACAAACCATAGGATCATCACATTATATGCAGAAAAAGTCCCTGACAAAATCCATGATCCCTTTATGGTAATGGACATCCATAAACATAATAAAGGCAATTTACAGCAAGCTCATGGGCAGCATCAAACTAGAGAGAAACTCAAAACAATTCCACTAAAATCAGGAACGAGACATAGGTGTCTACTCTCTCCACACCTATTCAATATAATACTTGAATTTCTAGCTAGAGCAAAAACATCTGCATGAGATCAAGGGGATTCAAATTGGAAAGGAAGAAGTCCAAGTATCATTAGTTTCAGATAATATGATAGTATTTGCAAGTGACTCTTAAAAATTCTGCCCGGGAACTCCTACAGCTGTTAAACACTTAAGTGAAGTGTCAGGATACAAGTTTAACTAAATAAATCAGTAGCTCTCCTATATACAAAAGACAAATTGATGAGAAAGAAATCAGAAAAACAGCACCTTTCACAATAGCCTCAAATTATGTAAAATATTTTGGTATAACTCTAACCAAGCAAGTGAAAAACTTGTATGATTAAAAACTTCATGTCTTTGAAGAAAGACATCGAAAAAGATCTATTTTCAATAATAATAAAAAAGAATAAATGTAGTCACATAACGGTTATGACTTATTACAAATGTGTGCATTTTTAAAAAATTTCTAGTCAGCATATTCCTTCCATATACAGATTTGAGCCCACACACAAGTAGAATTGTCAGATTTTTCTGGACAGATATATCAGAAGAAAACATTTTGATAGACAAACTGCCAGTTTTCAGAAGACAGGAAAAGGAGACTCTTTCCCATAGGCTTCAGCCACTGGTTGCTAGTGGAGGATGCCATTTGCCAATTTCTGGTACTCATTTGCAATAGTTTAGTGGTTCAGTCTCAAGTGACCATGATAAATATTGATCCTCAAAGAAGTTGACTCTGGAATTTTCCAGTTGAATACCTTAACATCATTAGCGTCCATGGCAGGTGGAAATCTTTGTCCTACAGGGCTTGGTTTTAGAGAGAGTACACTGCTGTAGAATATAAACATATTTCTCTAAAACTTACTGACTGGAGATCGGTAGAAATGTCGCTGGAAGATTTGGGAATGTCTGCCCCACCCCCTCACTCTCTCACACACAAATCAAAGACATTTATGCTTGTGAAGGCTCTCTACAAGATCTTTGAGTTGGGGGAACAAGAGCACTGCTTGGGTGAGATCATCCCTCTCAGGACCATCCTGAAAATGCAGTACTTCATACCAGAACTAAGTGATGCAGCCGCAACAAGTGACAGGTGATAGAAATAAACAAACGCCGAGGAGCTGACAGTGTCTGGCCTTTAATATGTAAAACACAGCACAACAGATTAGTGATAAAATGCATCTAGCAATGAATTCACAGTAACCGCAGCATTTCAAAGATTTTATTTGGTTGATCCAGACACTGATTGTCCTCAAAGGTGCTATGTTGTGTCTCTTGGTAAAATGTGTCCCTCTTGGGTTTCTGTATAATGTATTTCACTGTTTGAGTAAAAAATGTAAAATTCATATGAACTTATAAATAACCTTTGATCTGAAGATGTGATAGCATTTAGCTGGTAAATAAAACAGATTATATATATATATATATATATATCATCAGTATTCAATGTGAGAAGTCTTAAAGATGAACTACTTATAAGACTTTGGCTGATAAAAACCAAAATGATTTGAAGTTGTTTTATATAGTTTTATAATTTTTAATATACTATCATTTTCTCCTTTCCCTTTCCTCCTTCAACCCATTCTTACCTAGTTTCCTGCTTTCATTAAAAATTATGGCCTCTTTCATTAATTGTGATTACTATAGGTCTCTCTGTCTCTGTGTGTGTGTGTGTGTGTGTGTGCGCGCGCGTGCGTGCGCGCGCGCGTGTGTTAATGTGTCCGTGTTCCTAAATATAAAAATGCCACCTTATTGGTCTATGTACTGCTGTTTGTACACACATATTTTCAGGGTTGTCCATTTGGTATTAGATAACCATTGTTATGCCTTCTCTGAGGAAAACTATTTCTCCGACTCTCAGTGTTTCTCTGTTACTTGTAGTTCTTTTGTCTAGGGTTGAAATCCAACCAACATGTCTAAATATGTTTTAACTAAAATGGACCATCATTAAAAGGTGACCTTATAAGTCTTAATAAATTTCAAAATATACAGAAACCAGGGAGACATTTCAAATGTAGATAATAACTATTTTAAAAGTTAGTTTCATAAAATTAAGAGCTGTCATTATCAATCTGGGTTTAAAACAGTTTTTTTTAAATCTAAATTATAAATAAATGATTTTATTTTGTACTAGATATCTCAATATTAAATGCTATACAAGTAATTCTTTGGGACTTTATCTTTTGCTGTTTCATTTGTTTTTAGTCTAATGAACCAGTTAAGAAAGTGAATCTTATTTACACACGTATACACACACACACACACACACACACACTCATGCCACATATAACTCTCAACTATATGAAAGCACTGTTTTACTGAGTCAAATGTGATATGACCTAACATGATATATCAACGGTCTGAGGCTGGGTACATTTTGTTTTGTTATGTTTGCAGTACCTGAAATTGAATTTGGATCTGCACATTTGAGGCAAACAGACAGTACTAACCTGCACCCTGGTGAGAGGCATATTAAAATTTATGCTTTTGACAGTATGATGACATAACCACATATATTCATTTACTGACAGTGGGAAGCGTTTGAAACCTTGTGAGAATTACGTGCCATTAGCTGGCAATTGCTCTCAAACTTCACCTCTTAGGGGTCGGGCTCCAGCCTCCATCCTCAGAACTTAACACTTGTTTCCATGAGGACCTGGAGCATGCTCAGAGTAGAGACCGTTAGGTCTACATAAGGGTCCATCCCACATAAGCTGTCTGGTTATGAGGCGGGGCTTTAGAATGAGACAGACGTCACTCTTGATAAAAACTAGAAACACCACTGAAGGAAGGGAAGCAAAGCATTCTCTGAAAACCGGATTCCTCCGTTGTACCACTTAACACGATTGGAGAGATGGGTTATTTACACAGCTGCTCACTCCCTGCTTAGGCTACTTGAGAATATGCCCTGGGATGGAAAAAAAGAATTTCTGTCAGTTGTATTGCTTGCATCTGAAAAAAAAATCATTTATGTGACTTTTGCATTGGTACTATTTCACATAAAACTGTGCAGTTTTAATTGCATAATTTGGCAGAGAATGAAGGAGAATGTGTTGCTTTTCCACTGACTTGTGCTGAGCATGTCAGTCATTTTCTTGCTTACCCTGTAAGTATCTGCAAGGAGCTTGGCGGCACATTCTTGACCTCTTGGCTGATACTAATTATGCACAAAGATACCAAGCATCCTCCACACAGCACTCCAGAAACAGTGTCTGGAGGTATGGGAAAGCCTCCTTACCCCACTGCGAAATGTGGCAGACCTCCTCATAGTAGTTTTAAGCAAAACAATTTCAGAAAACCTGGCAAGAGTTTTGCTTAGAATGTACTCACTTTATTAGTGGTTTGTCAGCTCTAAAGCAAAATAAAAAAATCTATTACGTTTTATATGTAAAAATTTGGACAGATTGTATATGGGTTTTAATTAAGATTAAAACTGCAGTTACCATAATGGTGTATTTCTTTAGACTAAGTATGTTTAGTGATATCACATAAAGGAGATTTTTTAATTACTCTGTGTTCAAAATGTCTTAAACTAATCTGCTGAAAGCAGGTCAGGGTTTCAGTTTGAATCATGTGTCTTTAAGGGGAGACATTCTTTTTTTTTTTTTTCTGTTTTCTGCTTTACCCAGACAGCTCTTTTTCTGAAAGAACCTCTCAGGTCAGCTGCTTATTGAAACATACTCAGAGTAAAGTGCACTTTCAAAAATTGTATAAAATTGTTGCAAAAGGAAGTAGAACTTTTCTTTTAGATGACTTCTAAAGTCAGACTCATTTAGTAGCTTAAAGAACTGCCTGGATCAAAATTGTAAAAGCTGTGAATTCAGTCTCATAGCTCCTGGCGTTTTCTCAGATGACAACCTTGCCTCTGCAGAGTTTTGAATGTGTACAGCAGGTTTGTCCTCCTCAGACGGAGAGTGCCTGCCTCTCCCTGCTGCCCCATGCTCTTCCTCGGTCCTCCCTCCTCCCTGCCCCTCCCTGTCTTTCTTACCAGCCTCTGTCTGCTTTTTGCAATGACTGTTCCAACTTCTCTACTTGGAAGATTTTGAGCTAAAAGAAATGAAAAGTTTTCAAACGGAAAGAGGTCACCTAATTAAATAGCACATGTGAGACCATTAAAATTGGAAATATGAGCAGAAAGGTTTGTGAAATTTTATAGCCTGGAACTTCAGGTTATTTGCATACCTTCAAAAATTTAACCCAACCTCAAGACACATGGGTGTAATAAAATTCAATTCAATTCAGTGTAGTGCTGATGTCAACCACCTGGAGTCAACACACGTGTCAGAGGTCAAAGGCAATGCCTGGTAAGACTATTTTCATTCCAGAAGACAGTTTGGACTTTTAGGGGCCTCCAGGGGCCCTGCATTTTGACCAAATAGATGTAAATGTGAGGGAGTCCCCACAGTTTCCATTTAGCTCAGCCAATTGCTACAGGGGCCTAGAAGTAAATAAAGTGTGGGGTTTTTGTTTTTATTTATGTGTGTGTGTGTGTGTGTGTGTGTGTGTGTGTGTGTGTGTGTGTATGTGCATGTGTGTGTGAGTGTGTTGCTTTTTTGCCTCATTTTTATTACAAAGAACTTATATCAGAATCAGGATCAGCCACCTTAAGAGAGGTATGAGGTGACTTCCAGAAGGGATCAGCTCAGTGTTTACATAGCTTCTCCCAGTAGCTACAGCCTCTTAGTGTATTGGTTTGCTCACCAGCCAGGAGATTCAAGCAAGCTCAGCTGTCCAGAGTTTTAATGGTTCTTTTATTGGATAATGATTGATTGACTCATCAGCTACGTAATTGAACTCCATCTCTACCATTTACACATTTCCTAGACTCATACCTGTTTTCCAATTTTATGCCGTTAGACTTACCTCTGCGGAAGCACATCTAACTATGCCAACATCCATTCTCATTTCTAACACGCCCAGAAGTGTACATGTCTGCCTTACAATGTTTCCCACCTTCTTCTCTGCTGTCACTTCTCACTTCAGTTATTTTCTTGGAGCAGCAAGTCCTTCTCCACCCTGTTACCCTCAAAACGAACTTTTTATAGGGTTTAGAGTAGGTAGAGACACAGAGACCACCTATGCAGGGAGCCATAGGACACAGAGGAGCCTAGCATGGTGTCCTCAGGTTGTTGCACTGTCTGTACCTGTAGATCCTAGATAATTAACACTTGGAAGGTAGATATGGAGATGAGAGATGAGTAGCATTTCATCCTCAGTAAGTGGTTCCTTCAGCACACAGTTCTGTACATATGAAATATGATGAGTGACGTTAGAAAAAGTAAAAGCTTAGGGGTAAACTAAGTACTGATATCTGCTTCATAAAAAGAACATTCTGGAAATGTCTGAAGGTTTGTCATTGTATTGTTTACTTATTGTCACTGTTTTAGTAAATTCAAGGAATGTATCTGAGTATGTATTTGAATCAAGAATATGTCACTTTCTCACCTTAGCAGAACATTTAGATTCTAAAAAAAAGTAAGGAATTTCAGACTAAAGATAAGAAAGAAGCAATTATGTGATAACTAAATGATACATCTTTAATAACATTATGTAATAAAAGATAACAAAGCACTTTAAATGCTTTTAAGTGATATCACATGGTTGAGTATATTTGAAGGAATCTTTGCCCATCTCTTTATTGATTCCTTTTTTGCAGGACCTTGTTAATTGAAATAGAACTACAACATTTTACCCTCCCTTCCCTCACTTCATCCCTTCCTATGCTCCTCTTTTTCTTTAGTTATTTTTGTTACATACATAAACATGTATTTAAGTGTTTCCACAGATCTATAAATACAACCATCTGAGTCCATTTCTGTTGTTTGTGAATATATGATTGCAAGGGTGACAGTTTTGCACTAAACAATAAGTAAGGGGCTCATCTCTGGGAGAGGCCAATTCTCTTCTCTCCTGGCAGTCAACAGTTGCCTTGAATTCTTTGTTTAGAGATGGGTCTGCAGGAATTTTACCCCCTCCATGTTAACATGTCCCCCATGTCCCCTCCATATTAACATAGCCCCCCTCCATGTGAACATGTCCCCCATGTCCCCCTACATGTTAACATGTCCACTGATCTTGCTGTTGTTCTAGCCCAGTTTATTCAGCCATTCTTGGAGATACTGTTTCACCACAAACTTCCTCATATTCTTAATGCTTAAATTCTTCCCTTCCCCTCTTCTGTGATATTCCCTGAGCCACTGATGCAGGAGCTGTGATATAAGTGCATCCATCCATCAGGGCTGGACTCCCCATGATTTGTTCATTTCTGAGTTGTGTCCAGGTGTGGTTTTCTGTGATATTTTCCATTTGCTATAAGGAAACGCAGTAGGTACAGATACATGTGGTTACAAAGATAAAATGTAGAATGTAGTCAAGAATCACACTGATACAGCAGAGTTTCAGAGGTAGATTATTTTCTATTGTTCCTGACCTTACTGGACCTAGGAAACTCCTAGAATTTTCAGTGCCAGGCATATTTTTCTTTCATTGACTAGGCTCTAAATCCAATTAGACAGATATTGGTTATTACCCACATGTGATTGTCATTTATTGCATCTTTACAGAGTCTTGTTATCATGATGGCCATTTATTGTCATTCATAGGTATTGCAGCTGGAAGAACCGTTTGATTGCTTGTATCTCTCTCTCTCTCTCTCTCTCTCTCTCTGTTTGTGTGTGTGTGTGTGCGTGTGCGTGTCTGTGTGGGTTCACTTGTGTATTTATCCAAGGATTATACATACATATGTATAAACATATGTGCATAATTTTAGGTAAATATAAAATGATATGATTCCTTACGGCTTTATCAGACAACCTTGGTTATTTCTCCTCCTTTTCCTTCTGTACTGTCTTTCTCCCTCCTCCCTAGTTAAATCCCCTTCTTTTTTTTCCAGTTTCCCACTGTGTATCACCTTTATTGAGTTATTTCCCTCTAATCTCACACATCCCTTGACTAGGGTCCCTTCATACTTTCCTAGTGTCTGTGTTTACCTCATCTTGTATGTTCATATCTTAAGATTTAGGCTAGGATACAGGGAGAATGTATTTCAATTGTCTTTCTGGGTCTGGCTTACTTTGCTCAGTAAAAAAATAAAATCATTCTAGGTCCATCCATTTACCTGAAAATGTAATGATTTCAGTTTTCTTTATAACTGAATAGTAGATGTACATATGCATCATGTTTCAGTATCCACTTATTTGTTCAAGAACATTTAGGTTGTTTCCATATCCTGGCTATTTTGACTAGCACATCCATAAATACTATTGACCAAGTTATCTATGGAGGTTAATATCTAGTCCTTTGAAGTGGTCTAGCTGGGTCACAGAGTAAATTTATTTTGAGTTCTCTTGGGATTCTGCATACTGGTCTCCAAAGTGGTTTCTCCAATCTGTAATCTCACCAACAGTGAATGAGAGTTCCTCTTTCTCAGCAGGTTTGCCATCATTCATTACTTGTTTTGTTGATCTTAGCCATTCTGACTGGACTGAGATAAAAATCTCAGAGTAGTTTTAACTTGTACCTCCATGCCAGGGGCCAACCCCAGCTATCTTCTTGGTTCTCTCTTGAGGTAGCAGAGGAGGAAGAGTGTCAGAGGGGACAGGACTTGATCTTGAGAGATATTTAGGGTTGCTCTTTAATAATAAAATGTTTACCTAGCTTAAGTCTAAGTCACTTTGCTGCGGTAGCTGACCTGCCAGTCCAAGTTCCTCTGAGGCCTGCAGTCTTGGTGTTTAGCACCTCTCAGTAACAGCAGGGGATTATGTAAAGTAGTCTTTGTTCTATCTCTGCAGGAGCTGCTCAGCTTTAACTCCCAGCCTGCTAATTGAAGTTGCAGGAAGAAAATGGGTATTTAAAAAATGATTTTAGCCTTTATTCTTGTTAGTTCTCCAAAAAGTTTCTGCCTGCTCTCTTCTTCTAATCTTGCTCTTTCCTCCTGCTCTGATGTCACAATAACACCTTTTTCCTCAATTCCCTTACTCCAAATGCTGTGTTTTCCCAATGCCATCATTCCCAATACTTTTACTTCTAAGTTCTCTCTAAAAGATTTCCAAGAGAGTTCTCAAAAAGTTCTTTTTAAAAGATTCTTCTTTAAAAAGTTCAGTTTCCTCTCTTTGTCCTCAGCACTTACACATCTCTCACAATGCATGACTACATGGTAAAAAGTTCACCACATAAATTCAAGTCATAAATTATATAAGAAGTTTACAACAGAGAATGTTTACATGCAAATCTATTAAGAGTAATTGTCTGGCTAAACATTCATTATCTGTCACAAGCTCAACAGGTTCATTAGAAGTTAAAAACCACAATTTTTGTGACTAAGTTATTAATGAAGTTCATATATATATAAAAAGCATATTAATAGCAGAAATCTTTTCCTAAAATGTTATCTTCTTGGCCTTGCCTAGAGAAGTGAATCTGTCATTAACTTTATAGTTCATGGCAGAGCCAAATCAGGAAGATTACCTGCTGGCTTGTAGCTTCTCCTTGATGGCTCCTAGCACCTCCATTATTCCTAAGGATAATGAACACATTTTGTACTTTGTCCTACCCATTTTCGTTTAACCCTCTTCTTGTATTCTCTACCCTTCACCCATTAATTTTATTGGGTCATTTGTTTCCTTGACTCCATTTTTGAGTTTTTGTATATTCTGGCTATCAATCCTCTGTCAGATACATAGCTAGCAAAGATTGCTTCCCACTTACTTTTTCTTCACTTGATTGATTCTTTCCTTAGGTTTACAGAAAGCTTTTAGTTTTGTGAGGTTCCAGTTATTAATGGCTAGCTTTAATCCCTAGGCAAATAAAGTCCTGTTCAGAAAGTTCTTTTCTACATCAATATCATAGGTAGGGCTCTGCATATGTTTTTTGCAAGCAGTTTTAATGCTTCTGGTTTCAAAATGAGGCTTTTGATCCACTAAGATATAATGTTTGTGTTAGATGATAGATATGTGTCAAATTTCATTCTTCTGCCTATGGACAATCAGTTTTCTCAGCATCGTTTATTTAAGCTACTGTTGTTCCTCCTTTGGAGTTCCTATGTAACTCCTATGGCATTTGCTGTGCTCTTTGCCTGCCTCACTGCTATGTATGTATATGCTGAACATGTCTAAATCCAAATTCCAACATCCTCCCTAATCAGAAAATTTCTGAGTCACAGCATGATGCTGTAGTGGCAAATTCCATACCTGCCTTCACAGGTTGCAGCAAAATGAAGGCATACTGTGCAGAATTAATGCCAGACATTGTCTAAAGAGAGAACATGTAACTCTTATTTCATGTTCAGAATTGGGTCTCATCCTCAATTAGTGGAGCTTTATATATTGCAAACATTGTACAGTCTGGAAGAAATAGAAAGCTGAAATCTTAAGTACACCTTGCCCCAAACCTGCTGCTTTTTGGAATATTCAACTCATGCTAGAAATACTTTTTGGTAGAGTGAAATATTCTTAGGCAGAAACCCTGTTCTGTTTATTATCGCACCTTGGGATAAGCTTGTTAGGGTACGAAGTACTGCATTAGGATAAAAGTGTGCAAAATCAGGGTTTACAATGTGTAAACTTTAAGATTCCAAGCACCGTCACTCAAATTTTAGGACTTAGAGACTTACTACATTTGTTCCAGTCCCTCTGTCCTGTTCTTGTTCTATGGCCTTTTTATTGGTAATTTAATCACCTGGTTTCTATTGTTTTGTCGAGATTTGTGAAGCAAGACAAAAATGATTAAACAACATGTATTTGGAATGTATGACCAGCCTTAGGCTTCTGAAAATAAGAGAAAGAAGCCTGTATGGCTAGAGTTTATAGCCGCAAAAGTAATATCTCAGACCATAAGAAGCAATAGGGATGCAGGCTAAACCCAAATAAAGTTGATTTAGAACACAGAAATGCAATTTACATTTATTAGGAACTCTCCAATCTTTAGTGTGGAATCTGAGAATTAATGTTGATATCATCTATCCATCATATTTGTCAACCTGCTTGATATACTAACCAATGAAGTTATAAATGGAAATCAAGCCACAAGATATTTCTCCAAGGGAAACTGAAAACATAAAATCTTTAAAGTACTTTGCATGGATCCATGATGCTATTGGGTTACATACACAAATCTGATATTTACCGATGAAGGCCTAGAATAGATTTGGAGTGTCCACATTTCATCTTAAATGACTACAGAATGATTTCTTTTAGTTAAAAAGAAGCTAGTTTTTCAAGAATTAGAGGATTGAAGGTAGAGAAGATTAAAGAGCCTTTTACATGTGTGTTGATACTCAAATTACACTTTCCTTGGCCCTTCTAGTATCAACCCACATTTAGAACCCTTAGTGCACACATTTCTGAACAACAGGGGAAAGAATCATTGTTGTACTGCTGTATGCGAAAGATTTTATTAATAGGAGACTATAGGTAACAAGGCATTCATGTGGCTTTGCATTTCTCCAGGCAGAGAAGTTAGTAGAAGCCTGAAGATAATTTAGTGATCAACATAGGCTTCATTCTCCAAAAATCCCAGCTTCCCTCTAATGTCAAAAAGGGGACCCTATTTTTGTTTTCCTTTTTCTAAAATAATAGTTAAGATAGCATAATAGATCACAACAGAAGAATCATACATCATCGGTATTATTTAAATGTTTGATGTATTTTAATCCTTTTAACAACTTAATGTTATTTCCTAGTAAATTCAGTGTGGGATGTGTGTTAATTGACAATTTCCTTTCATGTACATCTTGAGAGCAGCATTTTGTTTTCTCAGACGGCTTCATAGGAAAGGACCTTCTCCCTGTGCATGCCCATGGCGAGCCTTATCCATACAGTTTTCAGAAAATAACTATCACTCTCACCCTCAGAGCACATTTGTACAAATTGCCTTCCTGAATAATGGCGGCTCCTTTTGTTACTGCCATATGAACTTAGCCTCTAAGAACAGATTTAAGAGTTGATACAGTTGGTTAATGCAGATATCATTTTAAAGTGCATCTCCTAATGAAGAACAGGTTTTTTAAAAATGTTTTTCTATTGTGTATATTCCTTTGATGAATACTTTCATGTAAATATAACTTTGCATACTTGTTGAACTGTTTCCCACAGAAGCAAGGTAAAATACTAAAATATCAAGTACCGGTTTTAATAATACAGAAATCTTCACCTAAGGTAGCTCACGGATCAAACAAAATTCTCTAGAAGGAATCTCCAGGATTCCACATTTTAGACAGGCAAACATGCTGCTATAGATAAGAGGTGCAGTGAATTTGTACCCACTGTGTCTGCCCTTTGTAGTCTCCTCCGCCAGGGCTTTTGATTAAAGAATGATGCCAGTCTATAGCAGCATTGTGCCACAGCTCACACCTCAGTAGAAAATCTAATGGAATTATCTACTCTCTGTTCTGGCCGGAGCTTTGTGTGCCCTCAACATAGGCCTAAAATCTGAGGTGTAGGGAGAGGGACAGTCTGTTGTGCAACCTCTGAAAGAGGCACAGTGTAAGTGAGTGCTTTACTGTAAATACAAGCTATTGGCCATATGGACGCATAGGTCCACCGTGCTGCTCTGAGCCTTGCATGACTGCGGGTGTGGTCGTGTGCTCTCTTTGCCAGGCCTTGCTTCTGCCTGCGATTATGCCAGTTCCTCCATTGCTTCTTTGGTGCCCCAGAAACTGCCAGCCCCTGAGAAAATGGCTCACAGTGTTAACTTCTTCCCCAGAAATCTTTGTGTGAAATCTACTTTGCTGTCTTTGCTGTCTACTAAATAAAATGGATAACTCACTAAAGGTCAGGGGCAACTTTCCCACTTAATTATCACGGTGACAACTGACCTTTATCTTAAAATGTTGTGTTGAGTTCCTTCTCTGAGGAGAAGACTAATTTTAGTTGTATCTTACTTTTTCTTCTGTCCAACAAAACCTGGCGCATAGAATACCAAGCTAATGATATATTATATTCAGTGAACATTTAATTTAACATTTAGATTATGCGGCCATAGTCTTTGACTTCATTTTCCTCTCTGCAACATCCCAATTTCCCCCCACATCTCCCATTTATGTAGGAGTAAGAAAATGTGGTGTGTCTTAATACTTTCTGTGGCAGGCTGCTTGTTTTTCAGCAGGCCAGGCTGCGCCCGCCGCTGTGTGCCCCTGGTGCCAAACCTGAACTATCACGTTGTTAATGAGCTACTGTGTTTCTGTGTTTTGCAGTTAAACACAAACATCCAAGCTATACACTAAACCTCAAGTTTATATTATCTTTCCTTTTTCCTTCTCTCCTATTTGTTTGTTTGGTTTTCTTTTTACTGTTGCCAAAGACTCTGGCTTTCTTTTTGATCCTTTGGCTCTCTCTCTCTTTTCCACACAGTATAGAAAAGGAAGGTGTATCTTTCAAGGCAATGGAAACTCAGTAAAAGTAAGTTGTAATAGATGCAGGTGGGCTAGAGGAAGCCCCATACTACAGACTGTTCACATATCCCTGAGCGTTCAAGGTGTCTGGCTGCACAGTGACCTCAAGAGTCTGACACTTAAATGCATGGGTGCCATTCATCCTCTGGCTTAGCAGATGACCATTTTCCCTCTAAGCCCTGTGTCCGTATTTCCCTATGAGAACAATGCTGAGAGGAGAAGGGGGAAGTGCCATCCAGTATATTCAGTTTACACTAAGCTTTACAGCATCTTCCTCATTTACTTATACTGCTGTCTTTTACACCAGAACAAATCTAACACACACACACACACACACACACACACACACACACACACACACACACACACACACACTACAGAGATAATGTAAGTTTAGTCATCTCATTTATACACTGAAGAAGAAGTCTAGGGTTTCACTGATACAGAGATCGGAAAATCGAGTCTGACCATCTTAGGTCCTTTTCTAGGGAAGATGATTTCTCCCTCTCTGCACTCCTTAGCTGTCTGTTCTTCTGTGTGCAAGGTTAAGGTCTCATAAGCATTTTCTCTTTCCAAGTTAGTGTGTTTATTGGCATTATCCTTGTCCAGCCCATGCTTAGGAAATCATGGTGGTGAAAATGGATGGGTGTAGCTGGCTCTTAGGATATCTCCACTCCCTCTTACAGACTGATCCCTGAGCCTTCGATGCAAGACTTATGCGGTAGATGGGTCAGCTGCCAATGTTTACCCAACTCTGCGATTTGAATTTTATATATCTTTTGTTCCTTTATTTCCTGTTATCCATGTTTCTCTCTAGAGATGTGCTTTGATTATACGCTTATGTTTCTAGTATCTATCATATATTTTGACTTTGTAGTTTAAAAGAGTTCTATAGTTAAAATAAGCTATTTTAAGCTGATAATAATTTTGATCTCATAAAAAATATTGACTTTCCACATTGTGTGCTTCTGGTGTCATAATTTAGATATTTTTAGATTTTTTTTGAGTAAAAAATGAAACTAACTTTTTAACCTTCATAGTAAATACATAATTCATGTATATGCCATGTTTATGCAATATAATTACTCAGAAATTAATTGTATATATTTTACCAGTGTTTTTTATTCTTTCATGTTGCTAAACTACTGAGGAGTGTGTTTCTCTTTAAGCTTGAAGATTTCCCTTCGTCATGTATTTAATTTTTAAAGAGATTTTTGAGAGTGAGTAACTCTCAGAGTTGCTTGTCCATGAAAGTCTTCCTCTGTTTCTCATCTCTGTACGGCCATGCCATGTGAAGTGTGTTTGGTTGGGATGTGTGTACGTACGTACTCTCGTCTTGTCTGGATAAATCACCATCTGTCCCCTGGATTGGGAACATTCTTCCAAGAGGTCTCCCATTGAGCTGAGTGGTCGTCCCTTATGTGTGATGTGCTTTTCCTTGATGCTCTCATAAGCTCCCTTGATCTTTCACCTTTGACCATTTGATTACAATATATGGTGGTGCAGCTTTGCCTGGACTGAGACTGGATAGCTTGTCCCTTCCATAGCTAGGCATTTCAATCCATCCATAAATTTGAAAAATGTTCATCTATTATCGATTTAAATGTTCTTTTTGTCCACTGTTGGTATCTTCTTCCTTTCCTACTCCTAAAATTAAAACATCTGTTCTTTGTTCCTCCCTATAAATCACCTGTGCTTTATCAACCATTTACATTATTCCTCACACCCCCCTTTATTTGTGGATAATACATATTTTTCCACTATGATTAATGTTGGTGCTGACTTTATTTTATTACTTTTATTGACAAATAAAATATCTCTTTACATTTATTTTAATTATATCAACTTGTTAATTTTTATATCTTGATTTTATTAAATTCTCTATTTTCTTAAATATCTCTGAGTTTCCATAAATAATAATTTAAAATAATTTGTCAACCACGTTATCAGTTTCGGGGGCAGATGCTGAAGGATTATTATGTCTGTGGTAATGTGCCTCTTCGTTTTTGTTACAATTCTTGTTATTGTACATTGATGTCTGCCTGTGCTATAGAGCAATTTTTCTGGTAGCTTTTACAAACTAATCCTGATGGCGTTATACTTCCCTATCTCTTTACCAGTGGGGCAGGCAAGCATTAGGGAGACAGCAGCTATGTAGTCTCTGTGCACCACATGAGAGCTCAGTGAATGAGAAGAAAACAGGAATACTCCAGACATGCTTAGCTGCCACTGCTCTGGATGTCTGCTGTGGCAATGAATTGATGTTGGAATGTGGTAATGAGAGGGAAAAAAAATAATGGGCAGTGATTGACCATTTTTTGGTAATAGGATGCAGTTGCGTTGGTAACAGTACACACATAGCAGTGCTGTGAATGGGAACCTGAGTGTGTTAGCCCACATGGTAGGCACTGAAATGTGGAGGCTCTGGGGTCTGAAAGGCCAATGCAAACTACTGCACTGTGCCAGAGGCCTACCGCGACACGTAGGACTATATATTACAGCCGTAGGTCCCAGGTAGGAATGCAGCAGGTCTGTATTTAGGAAAGGCAGTAACTATAGTGGCTGCCTTCTTGAAGCCTCATGGTAACCAGCCACATCTCAGAGAGGCGGGTGGGTCTCCTTACATGACTCTTCTTGAAGAATTCATTGATTTTCATTGGTCTGCATCTATATAATTGGGTTTGTAGGGCTACCATTTTGAAGAGTAAACACACCTCTGACCCTGCAAACAGTTTATCCCATTTACATGTCATCGCAGCGTGCACAATTGATAAATGTTTCCAACACGTTCTTTCTCCCCTAACCCCAATTGCAATACTTTCTTTAATGAACTTCAGCAAAACTGCATAAGAAGTCCCTAGTTAGGATCTGTAGACTTGGAGTTCTAATTAGTGTACTTCTGTGGCTCTGTCCTGCCTGTAAAATGGTGATAAGCATTCAGCTTACCTCCTAGGACTTCTGACTTACTTCTTAATTAATGTGGAGATAACAAAGCAAGTCTGTGCTTCCCTTGCCTATGTATAGCCTACAAGGCTACATCTGTACTTTTGTGTCATCTCTGTCTCCTTCCCGCAGAAAGGAGCAACACCACAACGTTCTTCTCAAAGCAGTTTGTTCAGGAACCTTTCTTTCTGCATGCAAGCAGCAATCTCCTACCCCCAAGCCCACTCCCTTATATCCTCCCTCAAGCCCGCCTCCTCAGTCCAGACTGCGTAATCTCAGTTCTTAGGTCCACGTCACATGGCCTGATCTTGCGTCATGGTGCGCCTGCGCAGCTCTCACAGTGGACTTGGCTAGTTTCAGGTGTGTGAGGAAGTCAGGTGCTAGTCATGAGACTTAGCTGCAGTCTAGGGCACCATCTTGGGACTGCCGCCACACCCGCTCCCCACACTTTTGTCCATGTGTGCAATTCTCTACAATCTAGTAGTATTCTCTGACTTGTGTAGATTCCAAATTAGAAGAGATCTAGTTTCCTAATATCTTTAGTCTACCTTTTTTTTTTACATGTCCCTAAACTTCTAACCAGAAAAATTATTCTATGATCTTTGGCAGGAATGTTATATATTGAGATTCGTAGACACAATATTGAATTCGACACTACTCTGTTATGTGTAAAACTGTTACTGAGCACTTGCGATGTTTTCTAATAAGTAATTACATTCAAATAAATAATGACAGGCAGTATTTCTAATTCAAATGCTTCGGACCAGAAATATTTTGTAATTTAGAATTTTTTTTTAAAGATTTATTTATTTATTATATATATAAGTACACTGTAGCTGTCTTCAGATACACCAGAAGAGGGCATCGGATCTCTTTACAGATGGTTGTGAGCCACCATGTGGTTGCTGGGAATTGAACTCATGACCTCTGGAAGAGCAGTCAGGTGCTCTTAACCGCTGAGCCATCTCTCCAGCCCTAGAATTTTTACTCTTTAGACAGTTATATGTACTTAATAGGACAATTTGGAAATGGGATACAGTGTTTACCATGGAATTGCTTTGTGTTATAGATACTTTATGTACACAGCCTGTAAAAATTTCACATACATATCCATCTACCCCTACTATGACTACCATATATCATATGAGGTCACAAATGGGAATTTCCGTTTACACTTTTACATTCTGATCCAAAACATACTTGAATTTAAGACATTTGAAATAGAGTTTGAGGAATAATCAACTTCTGTATCAAACAATGGTAGAAAATGATTTGAAGCACTATATAAGTCATAAAAATATTCATCACGTTTTAAAAATCTTAAATATTTGTTTCTTTTTTCCCTCTCCACCAATCATGTTGTCTCCCTATCCCACCAGTCAAAGGGGCAGGGAGGGAGATGGCATTAACCAAATCAAAAACTTTTGTTATGTCTGACAATATAATGCTATATACACACTTTCTGATCTGAGCCACACAGTGTTTTAAGAATTTTATTGTTTTTTTCTTAGGATCAAAGCAATTATGATGTGACACGATATGAAAATATTTTCTCCCTGTTTTGGATCCTGGAACAACTTCTTCAACAGGAAACCCAGGGAGATCCCATTCCACACATCGACCCCAGCAGCCCGGAAATTCAGAAATTTCTTCAAAAGCATGATGAAACCATCCTCAGACTTTCAGATGCGTTTCCTTTACTTACATTTTACTTATGGAGACTGGGCGTTCTCTTGAACTCACCAGAGATGGAAACTGTTAAGACTGAGTCATTGCCTTAGCAGATGATCATATATCAGAAAATGGTGTGCTTCAGTGTTTTTCAAAAAATGTTTTTAAATGAATATTTTAAATTGATTAACCAACTAATCATTAATTCAATTTAGTTATAAGTCTTCTGTATCAGAGATAATGAGTCGCTGTTCTGTATTGTAATCAGGCAATTCCGGTTGACAATGCCCCCTTATGTTCATGTATTATATCTTATTTCACTCAATAGTCTAGCTCTATTCTCTAACATGGCCCATCTCATAAAACACAATAAATTGCCAATGATTTCCATCTGATATAAATTTCATTACAAGTTGTAATGAAATAAAGCTTAAACTTCTGTCCTTTAACACACGTAAATTCAAGGTTTAAGTAAATGGTAAAAAATAAAATTTATTATGTAGCTATCCTGAAGTCATTTTTCTCTTGAAGGATAGCTTTGTAGGAAGAGGCTTTGAAAACCAGTGGCTTTTAATTTTACTTAATCAACATGTTTGTAAAGTTATTTGCAAAGTATTAATTAGTTCTTTAAAATGTCCCTTTTTAAAACAATTTTTCTGTTGATTAAAAACATTGTTGTTCCTATGATTGTTAAAATTTAGTAAAGTTGTATATTACTAAGTCATCAGGGATGGTTTTATAAATTGTAATATTCTATAATAAATACACTTTATACTTACTAAAAGCACTGGGTTGAATTTTTTCATTACACAATTTACTTCATTTCTGTTATTAAAATTGCAACAGACAAGCTTAATGAGAACACATTTTTGTACTTTCCTGTGCAATTTAAAGAAAATATAATGTAATTCTCTTTCCTTTGTTAATTATGTTTGATTCTGTTTTATAAGGTAATTATCATTTTCAGATGCCATTAGTACTAGAAAAATTATCCTTGATAATTCTTTCTACAATGTATATGAAATTATACCATCTTCTAGGATTATTTTTGGAGTTTTTTTTTTTTTAACCAACACATCCGTTACAAAAAAATATCTCTTCTCTCCTAGAAATGGCTGCATAAGCAAGACCTGAAAATGGCACTACCAGTGGACATATTAACATAGAAGAGAGAGAATTAATGGGGTCGCACTCCTAGATAAAGGACTAATGGCAACTAATGCCTGCTTGGAGAGGGAGAATTAGCCTGCCCCAGGGCTGAGGCCTTGTTTGATACCCAGTACAGAGCGGTCAGCCCTGAGCCCTTACAAACAAACAAACCAGACTCAGCCAGTTAAACTTATATATTTGTGAATATATATAAACACATCTATATACATATGTAACCATAACAGAGAAAAAAAGACTATCAACCTGATGGGGGAAACATGGTGGAGGGTTGGTGTGAAGGTTACTGAGAAAGACTGCTAGGGGCAAAAGGAAGTGATTTGGTTATATTTAAAAGTTAATGCCAACTCAGAATATTTTTTTCATTAAAATCTTACTCTGAGAAAGGCATGGGACTACATTGGCATTCCGAACACCCAGTGTAGTCAGTTACTGGCTAATAACCTTTATGTTGGGAAACAAAAAAAGTAAAAGATCTCCATCGTTTAGATTTTATGTAGTGATGGTGCTGCCCTTTTGCCCCACCATTCAGGTCAGACCATGAACAGCCCTGGGATGACTGAGAGGACTGAACACTGACTGGAGCGTTCCTGCCATGGTCCATGAGCAAGAAGGATTTGCCTCAGCTATCTGGGTATTTTATCTTGATAAACTCTGAGCAGTATACAAGAAATTGGTCTTGGAAACTCTCACTCTACTAGGTACTACTGAGTGACTTAAATATTCCTTCCTTCTTTCTTTCTTTTGAAGAGTAAATGAAATCTAGTGGAGATTTCCAATTGATGGTACTTATTTAAGTGCCATAAATAAAAATAGACAATATGACTAACATTTCCTGAGGATAAAGCACACTAAGTCTTTGAGCATGCAAAGATCAAGATCAGACATCCATACATGGATTAGTGTTAATTCCCAAGTCTTAGACATGGAAATAAATAAAACATTTGAGCTTAGTTTATGCTGCCTCCAAAATAAAACTACTTTTTTTTCAATCAGAAGAAAAATATCTGTTTCATGATTCTATTTTCTAAGTATGATGTGTGGATGGATGTGCATATATGTAGAAATGCGTACCAGTGGATGCCAAAGGTCAATGAGTGTCATTCCTCAGAATCAGTCCTGCTTGATTTTTCCTGGTGTTGCTTGGTTTCTTGGATTCGAGACAAGGCCTCTTGCTGGCACCTAGAACTTTCAGATAATGTGTGTGGGGCTGGTCAGCAAGCTCAGGGGAGCTTCTCCCTAGGCCTTTCCTAGAATTATAAGCATGAGTCATCATGACTTTTTACATGGCGTTGAACTCAGGTTGTCATGCTTGTGAATTAAGCACTTCACCAACTGAGCTGTCTCCTCTTGCCCCATGTTTGATCTCTCTAAATCATTTTATGGAGTCAGAAAATGCCTTTGTAGCTGTGTCACAGAGAAAAAAGTGGGCAGAATTCATTTAAAATGCAGCAGTGGCGTTAGTGATATGTTCCCCAATGTAGCGTTATTTTTAGGTAGCTCTTGTTCACGTCTTTTCCTGGCATCTGGGAAAGGCATGTAAGCAGCCCTTCCTTGCCCTCTGCTTGTCAAAGGGCTCTACATCCATTTTCTGTTTTGCCATATTGAAACAGCAGTGGTGTTCAAACGAGAGTACATTGTAGAAGGTACAGATTAAAGACTAAGGAGGTCAAGAGGAGGCAGGGCCATCACTGATTTGTGATTTTCTCATAATAGCATCTGCCTTCCATTTTTGAAGTATAAAGAACAAAAACATATCTATTACCATTAGGAGAATATGTTTCTGTTGAATACATGCCTAAATGATAAGGCGAAATTGTGAATTTAACCTCTCACCATTATTATAAAATACTGGGCAGCATTAGGACTTCTGTTTTGCCTGGCTTGATGAAAATGTCAGTGGAAGAATATAGTACTTGATTTAAAAATGAAGATACCACCCTGTCTGTATCATATGAATAAAACTTGATCATTAATATTTTTAAAAGGAGAATCTCACCATAGGGTTGCCTGTGTGAACTGACAGGCAAACATTGCTTTGTGAGCTCTGAAGTGAAAAGGAGAAGCAAATGCTCCTGTAATGTTGGATGTGGACCAGGGAGCTATTCCAAACATCAACCTGTAAACATCCTCAGTCTTCCTGCAACCCCAGTCAATATTAGGAGGTCAGTTGGTCACACTTTATAGCTGAGGAAAGAGAAGAGTAATGGCTTGTCCATAGTCACAGAGCAGGAGACCGTTATATTTTTGTTATTCAAAATTTATTATTCTACTCCATTTCATCTACCAGCAGTTAAAAGGGACTCATAGCTAAACAATACTGAAATGCAGTTCATGCTTGAATTAAGTTCTATTTATTGGTGAATATGATACATATGATAATTAATAAATTAACTTTTAATTAGTAGTATTTGTGCAGATTTCATAATTTTCAATGTACTTGATTTTCATTCATCTGGTTGCCAAAGCTAAACCATACTTTAGAAATCTAGAGGAAATGAACTTGGAAGATAGGGGTGCATCTATCAAACTGCCTTTCTACCATTAAGGGTGCTGTAGAATAGATTCCAGGTATCATCGCTCCAGAGAGATGACTTCTATGCACTAGTCCCATGATAGACGCTCTGCCTTAGCTTGTGATTACCATTGGATCCCTGTTGGGTCTGAATTCTAACCTTTGGCTGATAATACAACACAATGGTTAGCTTTCTTTTGCAGACAACATTCTAATTTCTGTGAGTTTTCTTTTTGTGCCATCTTTCAGATTAACAAATGGAGATGCAGCTTCTCCCCAATTCAAATGAGATCACATGATATGACCTAAGCCTTGATACATGTCTCTCTGGAATTTGGATCCTACATGAGATTAGCAAAGATACTTGTAGCTCATGTAAAATTTGGACACGCTAGATTCATAAGGTTGATGAACACATCGTTACAATGAGTGGGTTTTTGCCCCCTTTTTACCCTAATCTTCTAATTTTTCAATTGAATATATAAACTATTTTATTTTCTTTACTGATGGTATCTATTTCGTAGCCCCACTAGTGAAAGACATTAGGACCACTGTTACCCAAACAATATGCCCATTAAACAGCTTGGTATATAGCTGTATAAGGCAGCTAGAACAAACAACTATTTTTACCTCTAGTTCTTCCAGACTTTCCATGATGTGACAGCCACAAGGTGACAACTCCATCAGCTGAACTACATCTCCTTTGAACCATAACATTGTGAGTCACCTTCAATAAACACTGTGGGCTTGTTAAGATACAACCTACCAGATGCTAACGATCCCTGAGCCTGGTCTGTTTGTCCTTGAGTTACACAGTCTCTTAGACCTATTAATTTCAATGTCATCACCAATCTGGCCTTCTGTCAGCAGACATCATATGAAACCCCACTTACCCAAGGGTGTCATGTGGAGCAAGTGAGCATAGTCAAGACAGAAATGTCCCCATTGGCTCTATTAATCAACCAGTCAGACACTCCTCTTAGTGTGCTTGAACATGCAAAAAGATTTGAGTATGAGACACAAGCATGCAAGAAATATTAAGGAGTGATTATCCAGTAACATGTTATTTGATAAACTGACCCCAAACGACTTACAAATGATGTAACTAGATGCATAATTGGCCCTTAAATTTTTAACACTCAAGAAGAGTCCACGGAAGCTTACAACCAAGTATTTCTGGTACATAGTAAGTGATAAATAAATGCAGATGATATTATGTTGATTTGTAAGTGCACTGTTGATTTCTCTGATCTCATGTGGAAACTGGAAACACTACAGTTGATGCTGAAGTGGTCAGGTACCCCATCACTCATGGAGTGGAACTAGGAATGAGCTCTACACAGGGAAGTAAGTGAATACACACCTGAAGAAACCACGGCCATTCTGATCTAGGGAACTCCTATTCTTTACTTCATGCACACATGACTGAAGGGCCTGGGTGCACAGGTACTGTCTTCTCTCTTGTAGCTGTCTTCTTTCTAGATGCTGGTTCCTAGGTAGACTGGGCTGAAAATAGAAAAGTGGTTTTGTTAAGAAAACTATTAAAACTCTGGAAAACTTAAAAAATAAAACACCAGTAAAAAGCACATCAGATTCATTATGGATTAAGCTGAGTTTTTGTTCACACGAAAAACAACATGTCCATGCTTAAAATGATATTTTAAACTAAAGCGTGCTAATTTCTGGTTACCCTGTTTACAAATGAATCGTTGTGTCTTAACAGACTGTTGATAGAAACTTCAAATCCTTTCTATCTTCACTTGTTCTATTTTTAATAAAGTTACCGAAGAGCAGCTCTGCACCAAGAATCACATGAAGATCAGTGACAGGAGTGTCCTATTTATTTCCCTTCCTTCGGTGTCTGAAAGGGAATGATGTTTTGTGGAGACAGGACTTAGATTCTGGCATTATTCAGACAATGAAAAAAAATAGATACAAGAATTCCATGCTATGTATAGGTGATCTTCATTTACCATTGCACAACAACAGTTTACTTCCATACATCTTTTCCTGTAAGACACATTTGTGTGTAAAAGAAAAGCACCAAGTATCCAATACACCACAATGCTGGTTCAGCACTATACTGACTTCTCTATTATGCTAAAGAGTCGAAGCTACAGAAGACGACACCTCTATTTACTGCCAACTCAAAAGAATGAAGAAATTAGTTCCTAAACAGGAAGATAGTCACCATACAAAAGTAAGGGTAGTGGAATAAATGAAACAATCTAATTTGCTTCACTTTCTATACTTTCTGTTTGCAGAGACTTCTTCAAACTTCGCCTCAATCGAAAGACAGATAAACTCCTTTCTGCCCATGGGTAGTTCTCTTACTAGTACAGAAGGTATTTCATTGCAAGGAATCAAATGTAATTCTACCTTGGTTATATTTTTATCTTCAAATTGGGGCAAAGGAACCATAACAGTAAATGTGATCAATTATGGCAGAATGATGCCAGAATGTATTAATAGTCCGAAAGACTATCCTCACCCATGATGCTGCTCAAAAGGAATATGGAAAATCCATTAAAGTGTCAAAAAGCATATATCACAGAGGCAATATTTACAAGCAGAGAATACTGCTGAACAGGCTGTCACATAAGAACTAGGCTTCATCCCTCCTGCCAGAAGATACAATGTAATTTGACTTTCAATTTTAGAAACAAAATTATTGGTATCTTAGCAATTGTGGAAATTATCAGGCCAGTAGAGGGAATGGAAAAGCATGGAGGACATTGTGATTCAGAGAATACTGAATAATCCAGAGAGTTAAATATTACCAAAGAAAAGAGTAATGTAGTTGTGAATATGGAAATTTTTTGAAAGTTGTCCTTTATAATAGAGTAAACTTTTAAAAAATATTTCCAGATAAATGTGACTTTGATCTGTCTCCTTAGAACAGCATATACCCAACAAATATTGGGTTATACTATGTCAGGATGACATTTGTTTTACAATTAAAATTATTTACTTCCCCAGGAGTCCAGGAAATGGAGGGTAGCATGACACAATGATCTTGAAGCTGGACCATTTCTAAGTAACCTGTCTGCATTCAGTATTTATCACTGGGCATTTTCAAGCCAAATTTAGATCATGCTGAGATATCACCGGGGTAGAACATATCTTCCTATCCTTTTGCTTTCCTTACTTCAGTTTAGTTTCAAAATTTGACAATCAAAACATGGAAAAGACTCAGAGCAAAACAAAAGTATCCTATAATATATAATATATAGTATATAATATATAATATATAATATATTTCTCTATAAATAAATGCCCAAGAGAAATCCCTACATATATGTGGAAGTGAATAATTATCAATCTGAAATTGAACACACTGTGCAATATTCAAAAAATTAAATGCTATCTAATAGTTAGAAGAAGAACGGCATCTGTCTCCCTCTTCACAATCCAGAATTAGGTTGACTTTGAGCTAGCAAAAAAATAAAATAAAATAAAATAAAATAAAATAAAGGAAGAGAAATAGATTAGTAAAAATAAAACAGGTAAGTAGATGCAAATCCTGTCTACGATGCTTGGGTTCCGTTTCACAGCCATGCCTGGTTGAGGGACAAGTAGAGGGTTCAAGTGGGAGAGGAAGAGAATGTGATGAATGGGCCAAAATTAATCTTGTGTGACATGATCCAAGGAATGTTCCAAACAAAAGCAAACATACATAAGCAACAATAGTAGAATCTGTGCAAAAGTAAGGACTTTTTGTTTCTTGTAACACCATGGTCAGTTCTCTTACATGCAAGTTGTACATTCAAGTGATTATTGCTCCTATTACCTTCCTGTGACCTTGATCTGATAACAAACACAGAAATAAGCATCCCACATACTTGAATGACAGTTTGAGGCCTCAAGATGAACTATGAAATACCCTTCCAATTCTACCTTGCCATGAATACCTGTCAAGGAATTTGTTTGGACTTTGGAGAAGATTTACATACAATCCATGAAAACCTTCTATGGAAGTTTACCGGGAGTACATTTATGTGACTCTAATATAGAATAGATATGCAGTTCACTGTGAAGTATGTTTTAATCATATTTCTGCTGCTGTTATTAGACACTCTGGGCAAAGCAACTTATAGGAGAAAGTATTTTGCTTTCAATGAAAGGTTACAATTCCAAGTCTATCACTGAGGGGAGGTCAAGGTGGGAACTCAAGAATCTTGTCATAGTTACAGTCAAGAGCAGAAAGAGAATGAATGCACCGAGGCTGCCTGCTTGCATCCACCTTCTTCCTGTCCTACATAGTTCAAATCCCAATGCAAGAAAAGCACTGCCCACAGTGGACTGAGCCTCCCTGCATCAATTACCAATCAAGATGATACCCAGTAATCATTTCCATGTGTCAACCTGACCAAAACAATCCTTCAACTAAAACTCTTCTCAGAGGACTCTAGCTTATGGCATATTAATATTTGAAACTAACCATGACAAGTTTGGTAAAACAAATTCTAATTCTACTTAAGGGTTTTATTTTTAATTAGGTAGCATCTTTTCACTGAGAATAAATGGTAATAGGCAATGAGATAGTGTTTGGAAAGTTAAAAATTGTTTTAATGTTTTCTATATAAACATCATCAAAGTCTTGGTAAAATGCTCCCATGTATCCCTTGAGTCCCCATAATAAAATGGTATATTCTTGTTCAAATAAATGTGAAAATATTAGATATATTAAAAATATAGACATAAATACTTGGGCACTTCTGAGCTCCTGATTGCTTTAACAATTTTACTTAATATAAGAGAATTTTATACTTCTTTTGTTATCTTGATCACTTTATAGTCTGTCATCAAGTTTGTTACCACAATGACTTCAGATGACAAGAAACATCATCTAAAATGAAACACTAATGTGAGCAGTACTCACCCACAACTGAACTTCAGAGCACATTCTGAGAAACACATTTTCTTCTGCTTTTTTGTTTTGTTTTACTTGCAACACTCTAAGGTTAAATGCCACTTGATTGCTTTGTTTATACAATTGATCAGAATCTCATTTATATCTGAGACACTGATAATCCAGTTAAATATATTAAGATTCTGGTAATTTCCCGATAGTGCAGGATCAGAAAGATATCAGCCATGTATAAAACTAGACTAGACTCCTCAGCTGTCTCTGTGAGTGTGCTTATGCCTGTGTGTGTGTGTACATGTGTGTGTACATGTGTGTGTATGTGTGTGTACATGTGTGTGTGTATACCTATGCGCGTGCATGTATGCATTCACTGTTATTATGTGTGTTGGAGGATATGTATGCATCTCATGAGGATTCTGTGATAACTTTCTAGAGTCTCTTCTCTCCTTCCCCTTTGTGTGGGCTCTAGGAACCGAATTGTGGATCCCAGGGTTCAGTGTAGTCAACAGGCTTACACAGCATGAGCTTTTACCCACTTGCCCAAACCTCTAGCCTCTCACTTTTCCTTGTAGTGAATAATTTCATTTGAGAATGAAACTTTGGTTAAAATAATGAAGAAGTAAATTTAAGCACAGATCTTCATTCCAGCTGACCCCTTTATTTTCCTGCTCCCCTTCCAGCTTTCCATGACTGCTTCTTTTCCAATCTCTCTTAAGATCTTACATGATCTAATCTACAGTGTCCAGCAGTGACTGTCTCACACTGGAGAGGTTGTGGCTCTGATGGTTGCTCATTACACAAGGCTGGGTATCTCACTTGTCCCAAAATAGTGTTCAAAGCTTTGAGGGTTCCAATGGAGCTGCAGATCCTCAGTCAACAATGGAAGCCCAAAGAAGCTGGTTTCAATATGTGCTGAGGAATACCACAGCCACAAGATAGATGAACTTGCCATAAATGATGAAAACAAAGCAAAACAACAACAAAAAAAATCAGTTTCCCTCATACATGACCCCTTTCTGGGCTGCCAGCAGAAATACCACCTATGTTCAGGTTGAGTCTCCCCACTTCAAGTAATGTGATTAAGAAAGTGCCTCACAGGAGTGTCCAGTCACTCAAGTTTCAGTAGACTCCAGATCCAGTCGAGATGACAATTCTGCTTGGTCATCATAGAGGAATGTTATTTTCTTAGCAATAAGCTTAGTTATCATGAAAGTGGATCTGAACCTTTTGTGATTTATATAAACCCAAAAGATATTTCTAAAAATCATTTTCTCCCTCATTTGTCATTTTTGATTACTTACCTCACACCACAGAATGATGCAGCATTAGGAACCCTACTAGACACAGAAAGCATACTTCTTCACTCTGCTTCCCTCATCCCAAGCCAAATAAACCTCCATTTGTTACAAATGATGCAGTCTCCAGGAATCTGTAAATAAATCAAAAGATGGACTGAATTAAGAGTCTATTGGACTTAGGGAGCTATTTGAAATGCATTATCTAAAATTCTTCAAAAGATGAATTTCAAAAGAAAGAAAAATACCACGGGTCAGTGTGTTCTTCAAAAACATCAACACTCTGGATTTTGACTGCTTTATTTTTAATATTTGTATTCTAGTCTTTGTGACTACTCAGGAAATGGATCTAGGGATTATGGTCATCAGAATATTCCATGAAGGTAATTTCCATAGATGCTGAAATTGGGTTTTTCTGCCTACCTTATTTATAGATTTCAGTAAACTAATTGAGCAACTAATTAAATCATCTGGCTGATTCTAGCTGTAGGAGTGCTAGAGATTAACTAAAGGAGGATTTGCTTCTCCTAGGAGCACTGAAGCAAGGCAGTGTCAGCTGGATCAAACATGGTAAGACTGGCTGATGAAACACTCTGTAGGCTTTGGTGTCCTCTTAACTGCCCCCAATTTGGTTATGTGATTCATTGCACTCCTTTCCAGTCAACAGGTTGTTACTGAATATGACAAAGATTCATGTTCAATCTAAGTTGAACTGCAGCAGTTCATACCGTCAGACAGGTTGTTGTATTCATGGTTGTGTCAATCATGCTATTATGACCAATGTACTTACGACAATGATATAATAAGATCCAAATTCTCTTATGCTACAGTGAGCCAAGAATTAAAAACTTCACAAACACACAAAAAGTTCATCTTTTGTAATGAAACTCTCCAGTAAACCACAGCAACCGGCCCTGACATTCCTTGTAGTGATCAGTTCTTCAAATCTGTTTTTAGAATCATATTTTTAGATTTTTATAAATTAGGAAAAGTCCAGCAGGGAGGGGAGATATTGTGAAGTTGAATTACCATGAGTGTGACATCATACAAGTGCTACTCTGGAAGATAATATCCTAACCATTTTAAGGATGACTGGAGACTTTATAAATTGAAAGTTTATTGTTTTATGATTATGTTAGTTTTAAAGTCCAGAGGATATGACAGTAACCTCCTGACAAGGATAGTATAGCTGTGTTAAGATATTGTAGTGAAGCAGAAGAGGAAACGGCCACATGCAAAAAAATGGAACTTGTAAGAGTTCACTATCCTACAACATGTTTATAGAGAAAATAATACCTCCATCATTACAGAAGTTTCTGATTCACATTGATAGCTACTTTTATGTAGTTTATTAGTTCTTTGAGAATTTTATAAAATGTGTTTTAGCCATATTAACTCCTTCCCTAACTCCTCTCAGATCTAGCTACTTTTCCATAAAAGAAACCAACTTTATGTTATTTTACTTGTTTTTTCTTTTTCTTTTTCTTCCTTCTTTCTTTGTTTCTTTGTTTCTTTGTTTCTTTTTTTTTTTTTGAAATATTGGAGTACAATTTGAGCAACCCCCATTCATGCTGACTCCAGTGACAGGGAAATGCTTTCCTGCTATGGACTCCCTTTACAAACCTTGTATATTTTATAAACTTTGTATATTTTTTTATGCTTTGAATACTTTGTAAACTCTGCTAACCCTTAAGGAAGGAAAGTGGCAAGGTCCTGGCCTGAAAATCTCCAAAACCCAGGCCCCTTTCCAGACCACTCTACCTGTCATAATGGAGTCTCTAGCCTCTGTAATTGCCACAAAGGTCATCTCCAGCCTCTCAAATAGGACCCTTCTCAGATTATGCTAATCTTAGGTGAAAAAGTCTGAACAAGATCCCACCAGTCGATGAGCATGAAAACCTACCAATCCCTGAACAGAAAAATCCACCAATCCCTGAGCTCCCCCAAGTTCTAGACTTGAAGTTTTACCAATTCTCACCCTGAAAACCTCTGCCCTAAAAGCTCCAAACTCCCTCTGTCCCCATAAACCCTATATAAAGGTTGTGTCTGCTCAGTTCCCTGCTGTCATCTCCTGGGAGTAGAGAGAGGCATCCCTGAAATTTCCCCCTCTACAACCCTGAACCTTCCTAACAAATCTCATGAGAAGAATCCAAGAAGTCATGAAGAAAAGAAGGGAAGAACTGAAGTAGCACAGGCTGAGCCTCCTGAGCCCAGCTGGAGATACCCTCCCCTGGAAACTGCAAAAACTGCTGAGGAGGCTTCCTCTCAGAGATGTTGGGTCCCTGGTGTCTCAGGATGCCCTTCCTTGGGACATTGTTGTACAAATGCTATGCATTTCCTGGACCCTGTGTCTCAGGAAGTCCTTCCATTGGCATACATTCCCATCACATAGCTGTGCAGTTCCTGGTCTCCAGCATCGCAGGATACCTTTCCATTGGAATATCTTCTCCCCTCAGAT
The DNA here is from genome assembly GCF_021556685.1 of Rattus norvegicus. Lineage (NCBI taxonomy): Eukaryota > Metazoa > Chordata > Mammalia > Rodentia > Muridae > Rattus > Rattus norvegicus. The sequence goes on from NC_141541.1 coordinate 90,703,325, forward strand.
CTGTGTGCTTCCTGGGTTTCTGAAGTCCAGGACATCTTTCCATCCAAGCAGGAAGGCCAACATGTATGCATCTGGATATGTGGCCATCAACTGAAACATGGTCAGCCTACTATGGACCCTACTACTAGCGAAACCTGCCTCTTTCACTACCAGCAGCGACCAGGTGCTATTGGCTCTTCAGTTAGGATGGGACTCCATGTCTATTTTCCCTCTTCATGCTGGTGTTTTGACTGGCCTAAGAATGCAAGGGGCTTGTGTATTTTTGTCTCAGCTATTATGAAATCATATTGTAATTTTCCTATTATATCCCCAAAGCACAGTTCCCCAATACAACTGCTTTTTATAAGCTTTCTGTTCAATCTTCTGCCGTGACTGGAATTCTGTACCTGTTTCCTCAGTTTACCTTGACTAGTGTGGGTCTCTGTGTTAGTTGTCATCACCATCTAACACAAAAGGAAACATTTCTTATGAGGTTTGAGAGATGGACTGATCTGTTAATGTAAGGGAGTCTTTCTATCTTCTGTTGCTATGGAATGGAATACTGACTATCTTATTTGCTGTGGATTGGAATACTGACTTGTGTTTGGATGTTAGAATTTTCAGAAACAAGCAAATGCTTCCCGTCTCTTGAAAAAAATCTAATATTCTGATACCATATTCCAAACAAAAGCAAATTCTATTTAGGATGAAATAGTCTATGCCTTGATCCATGTAAAATTTCTAACCTTTACATATTGAAAGCATTTTGGTAAATAACTTAAATATTAAAACATAGGCTTCAAATAACACTCCTTTGAGCAATATTTGTAGTGCTTAATATGACAGATAACATCTAGACAACAAAATTCTAGAAATAATAAATTAGAGCAAGTAAACAACTACAGACTAAAATGGCATAATTTCCACTTAAGGGATGTCAGGCTAGATATATTTAAAATGTATTCACTGGTAGGATCTAGGAAAGCATGTTGAAAACCCATACAAAGATTAATTTATGACTGATTGTTTTTGGAGAGTCTATTCAATAAATCATAAGCCAGTGAGGGTTTTTAGTGAGCACCATGTCTGGGGCAGATAGTTGCAGTCTGTCAGGTCCCAAAGATGATGATAGTTTAAGGTGAAGCCATGTGCCGCACTCATTCTTACCTATCTCCTATAACAGTTTCTTAAAGGTTACCTGGGACCTGTCAGAGTGTGTTCTCCTGTACTGTTAAGATTGAGAAAATTGCTATAAAAATGCAAATTTGGGGATATTTATAGATTTTTCTCTCCAAACAGCATAGGTATCACTCATAGAAATAACAAACGTTCGTGGTAAATAAAATGGAGAAGGGCTTATCATTTGTGGTATGGTCTTCTAACAAGTTTTTAAAATAGCAGCTTAAGCATAATTAAAATATCATCTGCAATGAACTTTTCCCAATAAGAAAAGAACTTTAGAAGACACGTGACATTAAGGAACAAGTATATGAGTTAGAAATAGCTTACAATTTTATTTTGGAATAAAAGATTTGCTCACTTTCTGTTGCAGAGAGGAGTATTTAATGAGGGGTGAGAGCTACACTTATCTGTGGATATGAGGATAATTATTTAAATTGTATTAAGGAATTAGGTTGATCTAGTAAAGTGACAGTAGTAATTTCTTCTCAAGATACATGAGATCATTAGATATTATGTTTCTCATACCAAGACTCATTTCCCTCTTATTGGGTGGGTCTTAAATCCAATTAGAGAGCTGTTGGTCACCTCCAAGGTATGAGTGCTGCTATGGCACTTTTAGGGAGTTCTTGCTATGCTGGTCATGTGATTGATAGGCATCACCGTTGGGCAGGACTATTGATTGTGCCACATGGCACATTCAAATATTAGGAAAGCAGGCTCACAGGAAGAGGTATGACCATCTGATAAAGCTTTAATACTCTGGTTCTTATGCATAGTACCCTCCCCTGGACAAAGAACTATAGGGGACTTTGGGGAACTATTAATGCAAAAAGAGTAGAAGTGAGTGAATGGCTATGGGAGGAGACAGGTGCCATTTGATCACATACAAGATCTGACAGGAACTTGATATAGATGTCTCCTAAGAGGCTCTGCCAGTTTCTGACAAATACAGAGGCAGATGCTCACAGCCAACCTTTAGACTAAGCATGGGGTCCCCAATGGAGGAGTTAGAGAAAGAACTGAAGGAGCTGAAAGGGTTTGTAACCCATAAGAAGAACAACAATATCGACCAACCAGAACTCTCAATATCTAAACCACCAACCAGAGTACACATGGAGGGACCCATGTCCCCATCTGCATATGTAGCAGAGGATGGCCTTGTCAGGCATCAATGGGAGGAGAAGCCCTTGGTTTGGGAAAGCTTGATGCCCCACTGTAGGGAAATGCCAGGGCAGGGAGGTGAGAGTGGATTAGGGGAGAACCCTCATAGATTCAGGGGGTAGGGAGGATGAGACAGAGCGTTTCCAGAGGTGAAACTGGGAAATGGGATAACATTTGAAATGTATATAAATAAAATATCCAATAAAAAAGAACAGATTACAAGAAAATATAAATATGATAAAAGTCATTTTAAAAAGATAGGAATACTTTCAGTGTCCCCACAGCAGAAACATGTTTGATATCTCTTAAGGTCAGATTAGTATGCTACATTCACTGTGATGTTGAGGACATCTATAAAAGACCTGAGTTGACTCATGAAGAATTTTCTATGTTTGGACATTATTTTGGAAAAGATTTAGGAATTTGGATGGGCTTGGGATCCATCCAAGTACTTGGACTTGGGAATTACCTGACCTAATCCACATTTGCACTTCATCTGTCATGTGATATTTAAGACAAACTGTAGGACTCAGGAGTTCAATCAGGAAGTTGAATTAGCAGACTGTTCCATTGAATGATGTTGATGCTCACTTTCCATAGGATTCATTTATCGTTTTATTATTAGTTGTAAGTTACTTAATGAAAGACCTTGAAAAACTTAATTTGTTACTGTCAGACTCCAGAATTGCCAAACACAATAAATGAACACACATTCAATGGGTACTTAGTGATGGAGGGAGAGAGAAACGGAATGGGGAGGTGGGAAAGGATTGGAAGTTTTAGTCATGTTACATCTCTGTGACAAGCACCTGATATCCAAAGGTACTTTTTAGCTCATGATCTCAGGTTTTAGGATCAGCTGGCTCTTTTGATTTCAGTTTACTTTGAGGCAGAACACCATGACCCTCAAAAGGACATAGCAGACAGAAGCTGCTCACCGTCCAATAGCCTTGAAGCAAAAAGAGATGACAAAGCTTCAGGGAAAATATTTAACATTTAAAGATATATCCAATAGGGCTGGAGATATGGCTCAGTGGTTAAGAGCACTGATTGCTCTTCCAGAGGTCATGAGTTCAGTTCCCAGCAACCACATGGTGGCTCACAACCATCTGTAATGGGATGCGATGCCTTCTTCTAATGTGTCTGAAGACAGCCACAGTATACTCATATACATGAAATAAATAAATAAAATAAATGTTTTAAAAAAGATATATCCAATGACCCTTTCAGGATGGACCCAGTCAATGGACAGACTTCTTTAAAATATATATGTATATATTTATTTATTATTGTTAGTATGCTCTGTGTATTTCTCTCTCTCTCTCTCTCTGTCTCTCTCTCTCTCTCTCTCTCTCTCTGTGTGTGTGTGTGTGTGTGTGTGTGCGTGTGTGTGTGTATGACACATACTTTGTCAGTTGCTGAGATAGTTCCATCCTTCCAACTTTACATGGGGTCCAGTGACAAAACTGAAGTCACCTGATTTATATAGCAAATGCGTTTAACTGCTGATCCATCTCATCATCCCTGGATAGAAATTTTAATAAAGTTATTGTCTTTGTGGATCCAAGTACTTCTCAACACCTCACCAACTGGGAACAAAATCTTTAGATAAGAATCTTATGGGAACACACTTCATAATCAAACCTTAGCAAAAGGATTAATGAATGAATGAGTGAATAAATAAATCATGATAGTTAATTTTAAAATCTAGAACTCATAAGAAACTCAGATAAAGAAACTATTTCTTCCTAAACAATTTATAAAAGAGAAAGACAAGGCTTCAGTCTTCGTCTTTCCAGGGAGAAGTACATATATGTTTCTTTACTCAAAAACTGAAAATGTTACCCCACCCATGTGTCAATAGTAAGGAGCAGGCAGCCATAATGAAGCTTCTTTCTGCAGATAGACCAACAGGCATTGAATGTTGGATGACACAGAAAGGAAAATTGTGACTAAGAAAGGAAGACATTGCCTTTAAATGAGAGAGAAGTAATCATCTCTGCATTCTGACTTGGTGGGTGATGATGAGCTCTCAAAGAAAGTCAGGATCACTGAGCAGATATTTACTATCCAGGAGAGCCACATGGAATTAGCCTCTCATCTGAAATCTGTTTTATTTACAAAGAAAAATTTCCTGCTCACAGATGTACTCAGTGTTGGCATGCAAATGAGGGCATGTTGAATTTGAATCAATTGCTTCAAACCTTATGTTTTCTGTTAACGGTTAGTCAACAACCCATCTGCTAATTTTGGCAAAATAGCAATAAATCATACATTTTAATCTTAAATAAAATGACTAATCATATAAGAGGCCATCGCAAGACTTGAGACTTTTTAAACAACCTTAATTCAAATTCTATCTTGAAACACTTAACATTTGAATAATGTATTAAAGCCCTAAATGCTTTAAATGTGAAAACTTACTGAAAATAGGCAACTATAAGGATGCCCGAGTCACTTGACTATTCTATAAAAAGAAAAAAAGAACAAAATTATGTAATTCTCCTAATGCAAAAATTAAAGAAACTACCAAAATAAACAACAACACAGACTATTGGTGAACAATTCCATGTGGCTGTGAAGTCTTTCATCTGGAGAAACTCCAGTCAGAAACGTTGCCTTGTGTGATTATATCTATAGAGAGTCTAAGAAGAAAATCTACATACCCATCTTCCACCGCCCACCATTATCTTCCCCTTTGAGACTGCAGGGAACTGACCTTACAGATGGAATCTTTCATCTCCAAGTTTCCTCTTCCCACCCTGTCAATTTCCCGAGTTCCCTGAGTTGCTAGCGTCTGGAGATGTCTGTCTCCAACTTTTTTATTTGACTGTCACTTCATCAAACTTGATCTCACTAAAAACTATAAAACAACCACAACCAGGGAGAGGCGCCTGTGCCTGGGACACATGTAAGAGAAACTTCTGCTCTGAGTGCCCTCCACCTGTACCCCTTTGCCCTGACTTTATTTAAACTTTGTCCACGGAATTTGTTTTGATTCCCGGTTATCTACTGGGAAACAGAAAGTCTGTTTGGTCATTCAGATGGAAATCATTGGTGATCTTCTTGATCTCTATTTATTTTGGATTCGTATTATTAATAGTTCCTGTCAGCTCTATGCTTGAAATGTCGAGAATCTTCCTCTGCCTCTCTGCTCCAAGCTGTCATTCTCTCCATCACATAGATTCCTGGAAAGGCTTCCTAACCAAGGCAGTTGCATCACACACCCTTGAGCATCCACTCAGAGATTAAACTGATTGATGCATAAGTCCAACTGAATTCTTGCTATCCTCAATTCCTGTCATTTTTTCACATTAAAGTAAAAGACAAAGTTAAAATGTCTCAGGACTGATACAAGCTATGTCTCATCACCTGTTATCTTGCCATCCCCATTGATCATGAATTTTCCTTGTACTTGTTCTACACACTCTTTTTCTTCTTCAAAAAGTGATGTACATTGGACACATAATGTGCCTCAGGGCCTCTGCACTGGAACTTTAGATTTTTCTGAAATGCTTGTTAGTCCTCGTGATTTTCACAATCAGTTTCTTTCCCTTCCTTCCTTCCTTCCTTCCTCTCTTTCTTTCTTTCTTTCTTTCTTTCTTTCTTTCTTTCTTTCTTCCTGTGTTTTTATTTTTACTAAAAATAGAATCTTCTTGCCTATTATACCTTCTGACCAGAATCACTTCACTACTCTTCCAGATCCCCCTCCCCAACCTCTCTTTTCCCCTAGATCCACAAGATAATATAAAATAAAGCAAATTTCCTCATATCAAGGCTGGAAAAGGCAAAAGAATGAGAGAAAAAGAATCTCATAAGCAGGCAAAGGAGTCAGAGATACAGTACATCTCTGACTGTGAGATGTACCTCCAGAACACCAAGGTAAACACCATAACTTACGTGTAGAGGACCTAGTGCAGACTTATGCAGACTCCGTATTTGTCATTTTAGTCTCTGTGAAGCAATGTCAACCCTGCTTAATTGATTCATTGGGCCACGTTTTCCTGGCGTCTTCCATCCCCCTCTGAGTCCTACAATCTTTCCTCACCTCACTCTATTTCCTTGGGTTCTGAGATCTTCTAGGGGAGGGACCTGATGGAGACCTGCAATTTAGACTGACTCTCTCTCTCTCTGTCTCTGTCTCTGTCTCTGTCTCTGTCTCTCTCTCTCTCTCTCTGTCTCTCTCTCTCTCTGTCTCTCTCTCTCTCTCTCTCTCTCTCTCTCTCTCTCTCTCTCTCTCTCTCTCTCTCTCTCTCCTCTCTCTCTCCCTAAATGTTTTAATTTGGATCTCTGTACTCACTCCCACATACTCCTAGAGGAAGCCTCTCTGAACAAGGAAAGGCAGGGCATAATCCATGAGTTTAGCAGACTATCACCAGCAATTATTTCATTTAAAATTACAAAACCACACCATGCATGTGTATTTTCTTTTCTTGCTACATTCTCGTCCTTGTGCATACTCTAATGATATATATTATTTTTAGGCACATATATTTACTGTATTCCCTATTGGAAAGGAATCACCAAGAAGTTGCCTATCACACTTAGGCCTCAGTAAATATTTGTCTAAATGTTCAGCTAATCTGTTTTGGATTGTCCCTGTCTAAATATTTTTATTTATACCTAATAATAGAAGGAAGCTAAATTTGAGACTTTAGTCACTTATAGTATTTTGAAAGTCTGTGCTCATTTTGGACAAGTCACCCCCGGAAATTAACCATATAAGAACTTAGAAAATGAAAAGGAATATCCGTGGGAGTAAACATTATACATGAGAATCCTAAACAAGGAATTCCATTGTAGTTTATTGTAGATTTTAAAATTTACTGTAACTTGAATGAGTACTAGAGGTAAAATGACACACCCAGAGACTGAGCACTAATTTACACTCTTCATCTCTGCTTTTCCTGTGTGATAGAATATAGGTTCCTACTCTAGCAGTTTCTTTAACATCTTCATCTTCACAGGAATGGGTGAATTATAGCTAATTCCTTGTACTCTTTTTCATAATTATTTTTCTTTAATAAGAATTAGGTTCCATAGTAGCATCATCAAAAGGATGTTTCAACAGTGAAAGAGAGTTTATAATATTGGATATTTTTCAGAAAACTTAAAACAGTGGGTAAATAACTCTTGGTATGATATGTAACAGGATATGAGTCTTAGCACCCACATTTCACAGCCCTTCCATTGTATCAAATCATTAAAATGAATAAGCATCTAGGGCCACACTTCACGTTCCTCAGATTACACAAGTTGATTTGTTGTTCTTATTATATCATTATATCATCAGCAGCAGCAGTATTGACATTTTGAGGTGGATTTTATCTGTATAACTTGGGATGGCCTTGAACTTGAAGTTTTCCTGTCTTAGACTCACAAGTATTGTGATTACAAACTAGGGCTCTACATCTGTTTTCGTGTCACCCTAATAAAATGTATTAAGTGCAAATTTGATGTCAAGCTTATGCCAATCAAATAGTGTCAGAGGACCAAGATAATAGAATTATTGTCCAATGTTGGCAAAAAGCTGTATGGAAAGAATTTTCTCATAAAAGAAGCTAGCAAGATGCCACCATAATATCTAGTGGATCTCAGTCCCAGAAAGTGTAGTATTTGACATTATGAGCAGTTCTGACCCTGAACAATGGAGATCACTAATCAGATAGCACAGCTTTCATCTTTTAATAATTAATTTAAGGTTAAAATATCCTACCAAAATAAATAATATTGACCATTGTCATGATGACTGACCTTATATAACCATCACCACATTGTCTGTTTAATTACCATAGATTAAAGTAACTTTTACAACATAATTTTAAAAACCATGACTTATGTATGCTTCACCAATTTCCTCACACAATCTAGAGCCCTCGTTAAACATTAGATAAGCTAGAAACCTCTTCTAGCACATTTGCTACTCCTGGACCAAACAAGATAAACATTCCTACACATACAAATGTGTAGCAGTAGACCTCAAGAACAAAGCCAGACAGCTATATATCCATAAAGGAAATAGAAAGAAATAAAGAAAGTTGGGGAGAAGAAAATGAGGGAAGGGAAGTCAAAGTAGAAATTGATTTGCTAAAGATGCACTATATAATAAAAATTTACATAATATTTGTCAAAATGTTGGATAGCATTGTGAGCACATCATGAACATTATTTCACTTATAACTTCACTTATTATTTCACTATGGAATACTATGAATAAGTATTATGCTCAGGTTGCAGATACATCAACTAGCTATCAGGAACTCTGAACATTTATAGCAAACTTATCCTCATGCGTAGCAACCTAAAAATTATTACTATTATACTATAACAGTTAAATACTATGAGATGCTTTCGGAGAACAAAACTAAAAGCAAATAACTCCTGTTATTACCTGACTGGGAGAAAGGGGGAAGAGGGACATCTGAGAAATCATCTAGGCTGTGAGGTGATTAGTGGGAAATGTTCACTATGCATACAAAGATAAGCAGAGAGAATGTCCAAAGTGATATGAAGAATCAGCACTAAGGTCCTGTGTGCAAAATTAAAAGTCTAGACATCTGTAGAGAGACTCTTTTCTAAGCATCACCTGTCAATAAAGCAAGCCAATGGTCAATGAGCTGAGGCAGGAAGTATGAGGTGAAACACTGGCAGGAAGAAAAAGGATTCTGGGAAATAGGAGAGATATAAAAGAGAGTTTCAAGAGAGATGTGGAGGGAGTTGCTGAAGAAGATGCTAAGGAAGAAGCAGGCTAGGACTGAAGGAGTGTAACTAACCAAGTAGTAAACAGAATAATTGGGCTGAGTTAAAGAGCTTACAAGCTAGTCAGGGAATGAGCCAAAGCCATGGCCTAGGCAACTGATAATAAATAATTAGTCTCAGAATTATTGCTGTTGGAAATTAAGTGGCCAGGAGGAAAAACATATTTTATTTTACAGACATCCCAAATAGATGGAGGTAAAAACATTTTATTTTACAGACATCGCCAATAGACATATGGGTCTGGATATGAAATGTCTTTCAAAAACCCTCGTGTGTAGACAGTTTTGTCTCCAGCTGGTAGTATGTAGAGGTGATTAGATTAAGTGACTCACTAACTTTAGCAATGCACTAACTGACAGCTGAAGGGTTTATGATGAGATGGAGTCTAGCTGAAGGAAACATGTTGCTGCGGCTGTACACACACAGGTATGTCTTATCCTTGGCCCTTTCTGTCCCTGACTCTGTCTCTTTCTCTTTATCTACTGGCCACTATGCTGCCAGCAACTCTGCTCCAGTGAGCTATCTCTGCCATGATGCATAGTCATGGGGCCACCTGACAACCTACACTTCTGAAACTGGACTAAAATAAATCTTTTCTCCTTCATGTTGATTTTCTTAGGCATTTTGCCACCAGTTGCCTTGGATACCCAAGATATAAGAGACGCCAGAGCGTGAGGGATGCTGCTAACAGGGAGTGGAACCAGCTCGAGAGAAAGAAGTTAATTGCGGTCATCAAATATGAAAGGAGTTGGAGATCTGAAGAGCACTTTGACAACAGACATGGAGATACAGAGTTTGGAATTTGCCCAGCTAGTTTTCTGGCCTGTTTTGGTCCAGTATGTCCTCACTATGAAATTTTGGAATGATAATGTATATCCTGTTGGGATACATGGGAAGCACATGTTGGGATATTGGGAGTACGTGATCTGTTTTTTTTTTTTTATTTTGATTTTATAGGGGATTAGAGTTAAAAGACTACATGAATCTCAGAAGAGATTTTCAACTATGGACTTCTAAACATTTTTGACACTGCTATAGACTACAAGGGCTTTTGAAGTTGGAGTAAATGTAAAACTTGGATTATGCTATAGCTAGGTATGGACACATAGACTCAAAATTTTGATCAAGCCTATGGGGGCCAGAGAGTGGAATGTGGTAGTTTGAGTGTACTTGATCCATGGGAAGTAGCTCTATTAGGAGGTGGGGCCTTACTGGAGGAATTGTAGAACTGTTAGGGAAAGTGTGTCACAGGTATATTTTAAGGTCTTCTAGTGTTCAAGCTCCACCCAGGGTAGCTTGACATCCATGGCTGCCAGCAGAAGATAGTCTCCTTTTGGCTGCCTTCTGATCAAGATGTAGAACTGTTTTTTCTCCAGCCCCAAGTCTGCCTGATGCTGCAATGCTCTCCACCATGATAATAATGGACCAAACCTCTGAACCTGTAACCAGTCCCAATTAAATGTTGCCTTTATGATAAATTAAAAGAAAAAGAAGGAGGAAGAAGAACAGGAAGAGAAAGAGGAGGAGAGGGGAGGAGGAAGGAGGAGGAGGAAAAGGAGGAAGAAGAGGAGGAGGAGAAAAAGGAGGAGGAGAAAGGTAGGAGGAGGAGGGGGAGAAGAAGAAGAAGAAGAAGAAGAAGAAGAAGAAGAAGAAGAAGAAGAAGAAGAAGAAGAAGAAGAAGAAGAAGAAGAAGAAGAAGAGACAGCAGCAGCTTCTCACATTCAAATATGTTATGCCAACACCCTCCTCCACTGGACATTAAATATTCTGTCTGCTGAGCACATCTGGTGACAGTAGTAATTAATACTTTGTATCTTTTTTATTGTTTCTCTGCCCCTACTTTGAACAGTTATGCAAATAAAAGCGCCACAGAATGCCAGTCAAGGTACTCTTAGACTATGAACCCTTGAGTCCCATGACTCTACTGAATCTCCAGCTTTAGGTTTTTGACACTGGTCACTGGCTTCATGTTTGTGATGTCTAAAAATTGTGAATTGGAGAGTAAGGGGATACACTAGTTAAAAGATTTAAAATAAAAAATAGTACATATTTTTTTAACATCCCCACAGATATTATCAAAGAAATTTACTAAAGAGTACCATAGTAAATAAAGGTCAATTTTACAAGATTTATTATAGTTATTAAATTATATGAATATATGTATGTCCTTCTGTAAGAATGTAAGTATATAAATACAGGTGAACAGAGAGTCCAGAAAAGGGTTTTGGATGCCCTGAAGCTGGACTTGCTATAAGTTAGAAGCTTCCTGATATTGATCCGCCATAAGAGGTGTGCATGCTCTTAACTTCTGAGCCATCTCTCTAAACACTTAAGGGGATGTTAAATTCCAAAGAGATATACATTCTTTTGTGAAGATCCATCCAATTTCTAAATAAAATCAATAGAAAAATTGCAGAACACTATTTTCAAGAGGAATATTTCTATCTTGAAATTCCCAAACTAAAACTTTGGAGTCTCTAAAGACTGAGAGTCTATGTTCATGTCTAAATTTCTTCTACCGATATTTTCCCCAAGTAACACTGGCAGAAATTAAATGTTTCTTAGCTTCTGGGGAAATTTTAGACTTTCCCAACAGTTTAAATTTAAGGTATTTTTTTTTTACTTTACCATTACTTCTATCTGACAAGCTTCAGGCAGAATTTCAACCAGGAATCATATACCTCTATGTTACAAGCAATAAAACAGAAATAAGCTTCCTATAGAATCTTTATGTGAAATTTACTGCTCAATAGTGCCCTCTTCCATTCCAGTATTTTAAATAAAAGTTCAGCATTCTTTTTTGTAACAGAAGACTAGAGAAAACTGTAGAAATCTTCAATAAAAACTTGAAAAAACATGGAATTCTATATAAATGTAAAGTAATCATCAGTAGTCCATCATTTCAAAAAAATGTCAGTCTTTCTGAAAAAGACATGAAAAACTATTACTGCAGGAGCTTTCTAAAAATAAATATACATACAAGTATAAACACAAAAGTATAAACACAAACACACGTTTCAGCTGAGATGAAAGTGTAGTCCAGGAACTATACAGGTTTGAGGCAGGACAGTATCTTAAGGGAAGGCATCCTCTGACACAAGGGCCCAGGAACCACACACACAGCTCTGAGGAAGTCTCTTCATCAGAGTCATTGCAGCTATCATGGGAGGCTATCCTCAGTTGAGCTGAAGACCTTAGGAGCCTCAACCCTGTTCCATCTTCACTTTTCTGCTTCTTCTCTTCTTTGCTTCTCCTCAGCTTCTTTTGACAAAAGATAACTTCATGCAGTAAAACTCATAAAAGAGATTCAGTGTAGGGGAAGAAACAGAAGGGGCAAAGACAAATCCAGGGATGGCTGCCCTCTGTTTCCAGGAGTAGACAGCAGAGAATTGAACCGAGGGGAAATATTTATATAGGATTTCTGAGGAAATGGGACTTCTCAGGGCAGAAATTGCTAGAGTGATGATTGGTGGGATTTAAAGTCCTGAGCTCAGGAGGCTCAGGGATTGGTGGGTTATTTTGTTATGGATTGGTGGGTTCTCCTGTTCAGGGATTGGTCAGAGTTTTTGAGGGATTGGTGGTGTTTTCTTTTTCTTCTTCCCCATTTCCCTGCATCTGAGCCCATGGGTTAGGGTGGGAAGTCCTTCCTGGCTGCAGCTGGCTTTTGCTAAGGCACCATCTCTGTGATCGCTGTTGCTCCAAGATGTAGCACTGAGCCGAGCTGGGCTGAGCTGGCAGAAGGCTGACTAACTAGTGAGGGGGTTCAAGGGAGCTCCTGGTGGTGTTTCAGGAGACCAGGTCTCTTCCCTGGCACAGTGCTGTAGTTCTTATGACATCCTTATTTCTTGTGGATAGAATCTTTTACACAGTTTTGGGGTGGGTTGGGGTCTGACAGTAGGTGCTCCCAATTGGCTTGGTCTGAGAGGTAAGGGATGCCAAATCTTCATGTGGAAGGGCTTGGGGTGTTGCCCCTGTGTGACTGACGGCCACAAATCTCTCTATGGGGGGGGTGAGGGGACTGTGCCTACATGACAGGGACCTGGTGCTGGGAGAAGGTAAAGCTCCTACCGTCCCTTTAGAGTCTCTGGGGCTTCTAACCTTAGCTCAACCTTACCAGGCTTTCTCTCATGATCCACCTCCCTGAAAAGCTGTTCCTACCATGAACAGCTCCTGAGAGGCAGCTCCTGCTGAAGTGGGAAAGAAAATGCTCCACCTTGGACAGCTCCTGTGACCATTACATCTGTAATGGTGTCAGCATTTTGACATGAGCTCTATTTTGGGCAGCTGCTGTGGGATATTTCACTGTAAGATATAACCTTAAGTGCTGTTACCCTGGAAGCACAACAATGCACCTACTGGACACCACAGGCTATAAAATAAAAGCTTACTGTAAGAAATATGTTGTTTTTGCTGGAGTTTGTTGGTCAATGGCTATGGGTCCTGGTAGGTCTAAAACACTCTAATATATAGGCATAAATTCCAAAGTGTAAATGCACCATTAACGGTACTCAATGAAAAAAGATGACACGGAGTTAGGTATGGATTTGGGGGGTGGATTCCGAGGAAACAGAGGTTGGTGGATATTATCAAAGCACAATTAACATACATAATTCTCAAACAGTTAATAAAAATACTTTAAATGTAAAAATGTTTAAACTCCAGGAATATTTATACAAAGGCATGTGGGAATTGTTAATAAATGCTGCTATAATGGCTTAAGTCTGGTTTTATTTAAAACTTCATCTTGACCTTTCAACCAATCTGATTTAAAAATTCTACTCATACACAGCCAGAATATGGCAAATACATAGGCGAATGCCATCATTAAACCATTGAACTGAGAACGGGACCCCCGTTGAAGGAATCAGAGAAAGGACTGGAAGAGCTTGAAGGGGCTTGAGACCCCATATGTACAACAATGCCAAGCAACCAGAGCTTCCAGGGACTAAGCCACTACCTAAAGACTATGCATGGACTGACCCTGGGCTCCAACCTCATAGGTAGCAATGAATATCCTAGTAAGGGCACCAGTGGAAGGGGAAGCCCTTGGTCCTGCCAAGACTGAACCCCCAGTGAATGGGATTGTTGGGGACAGGGTGGTAATGGGGGAGGATGGGGAGGGGAACACCCATATAGAAGGGGAGGGGGAGGGACTAAGGGGATGCTGGCCTGGAAACCGGGAAAGGAAATAACATTTGAAATGTAAATAAGAAATTCCCAATTTAATAAAGATGGAAAAAAATTCTACTCATGAAAACCACAAATATAATGAAAATCATGCAAGGCGTCTAAGAGTCAATGTAAGGTAGCAGTTTTAGCTCATAAAGGGCCTGAGGGTTAGGGTTAGGGTTAGGGTTAGGGTTAGGGTTAGGGTTAGGGTAAAGGTTGAGGTTAGGGTTAGGGTTGGGATTAGGGGTTAGGGTTAGCCTTAGGGTTAGGGTTAGGGTTAGGATTAGGGTTAGGGTTAGGATTAGGGTTAGCCTTAGGGTTAGGGTTAGGGTTAGGATTAGGGTTAGGGTTAGGATTAGGGTTAGCCTTAGGGTTAGGGTTAGGGTTAGGGTTGAGGTTAGAGTTAGGATAAAGTTTGTGATTAGCAAACATTCAGTTAGTAGTCTTGTGTGACACTAACCAATTGTCCATCTTACCACAAAGGGCAAGCCTGGAGACAAAGAGTTCATATTCTGATTGAAACCTAGGAACCCAGGTCTCTGCCTAAGAACCAGCCATAAGTGTTTATCAGCTCACCTGAGAACTTTGATGGGAGAATGTTTTCCCTAAAAATCCAGTTGCTCTGAACACTGTTCTGTTTAATGGCCCCTGATTGGTTTCATTTCACATCAGAGGCTGGGAATCACTGGTGGGTGAGGCATGTGAGGCAAAGTTTTCTATAAAATGCACTTTATTCAACCATAATAAGAATTCAATAAATAATGTATCATGTGCAAGTCTGCATTTCCCTATATATGTTGCTGCCAAGACTGTACCTTACTGACAAATTCATATTTGGACTTGCTTTGTGATTCTAAAGAAATATAAATTCTGTAGTTCAGACATAAAGTTTGAGTACTGTTTCCTGCCTCTCATAGGTGATTATTAATTATAACCAGGCCAGCTTCCTAAAATAGTAACAGCAAAATCTTTCAATTACTCTGTGTCATTCTCCTGTCCTTTATACTACTCTCAGTTTGATTATATTGCTGACCTCCCCTGGATTGGCCCCTGGGACCTTAGGTATCCTCATTTCCAGCTTAACTTTGCCCTTTGGAAATGAGAGTTTTTTCTCAGACATAAAAACAGGAAAGTAAGAGGAAGCTAAGAGAGCACAAAGGTTCACAAATGGACAAATTAAAATTTCTCTGTGTGCAACTGCCAGCTAATTTCCAAAGCCTTTTTAAGTCAATCCCCTACCTTGAACACTTGCAATTGGGACCTCTAGTGCAGGCAGGAGTTGGGATCATATAGACAGGCTTTTGGCATTGATTTCACTCAACCTGCCTCTGGGCACCAAATAAAGTGTCTTCACAACCACATAGATGGCTCGTTCCACCCTGATTTTTTTGTCCTTTAGTTTAATCTTAAACAAAATATTCATTTCATTTTATAAAAGGACCAGGAAACAGAATAAGAAAAGAGAAGGCAGAAAAGAAGGTGAAAGGGGGTAGATGAAACAAGCATTTCTTCCTTTAGCAACACCACGCTGAGCTTCTGTGTAGATGGCTTTTTGTATGTCATATCAATGTGTTCTTCAAAACAAGTCTTAATCTTGAGTATTATAATGCTAGTCAAAGAGACCACAAAGTGGTTTCCTCACTAGCAGCAAACCATTGAACTGAGAATGGGGTCCCAGTTGGAGGAATTAGAGAAAGGTTTGAAGGAGCCGAAGGGGCTTGCAACCCCATAAACACAACAATACCAACTAGAGCTCCCAGGGACTAAACCACTACCCAAAAACTATACATGGACTAACCCATGGCTCCAGCTACATATGTAGCAGAGGATGGCCATCGTAGGAGAAGCTCTTGGTCCTGCCAAGGCTGGACCCCCAGTGTAGGGGAATGTTGGGGGTGGAGCTGGAAGAGGGTGGGTGGGGAGGGGGACACCCTTATAGAAGAAGGAGGGATAGGATAGGGGCTTATGGACAGGAAACTGGGGAAGGGGATAACATTTGAAATGTAAATAAAAATATCCAAGAAGAGAAAAAAATTACAAAGACCAGGTTCCACATGAATTCTAACCTCTGTCACAGCTAACACTCTTCTTTCTAAGCCATATACCTGAGCAAAATTATTCTTATCTCTTATAAACTTAAATCCTGAAAATGTCACAAAAGTCTATGCTAATAACTTATAATTACAGACAACTCCATTTTTATAAGCAGCTCAGTACTAAGAAAACTCACAGCTATTGTCCACTAAGGGGTCATTATGAGTGAGGAACTGGTCAAAAACACTCTTGGAAATTAATTCAGTTAATATTTACAATGTTCTATCACTTAAATGCTATAATTATCCCACATTATAGATAATAAAGCCAAGACAACAAAAGTTGTCAAAGGTCACTAGCAGGCAATTTACAAACCAGTAATTTTGCGATAGGAAACAAGGATTATAATTAGACAAAGTGATATTAGTGTTAGTGTAATAATTAATTATGTCAGTCAAAAGTGGCTTCCTAACATGTAAAATATGCACCATCTATAGAAAGAAAGAACTGGTTTGGGATTTCAGATAGAATCCCTTGAAGTTAATGGAGAGATTGTGAGACACATTTTCTGGGTAAGAAGCAGATAAGCTGAGCAATGCCTTCAATAAACTGTAGATTTGGTTCCATTAAGGAAACTTAGGAAACCTACCACTCCAGTCTTCCCTGTCTTTCTATAACAATGCATTATACATCTCCTTCTTTGGAAGATCCTCCCTGGATCCCTTATTAAGTTCTTATTGTCTGTGATTATATGGATTGAAAGCATGTATGCCAAATGCTTAAACTAGAGAAAAGCTAACATATAAAAAGAAACACACAATTTTTGTCTTCTTGGATCTAGGTTACCTCATATGGGGTTGTTTTGCTTAGCTGTATCCATTCTCCCATAAATTCCATAGTTTTGTGTTTTTAACAGCTAGATAATATTCCATTTTGCAAGTGTTCCTTGTAATCATTATTCATTCATCACCTGACAGATGTTTAGGCTGTTTTCAATTTCTAGCTATCGTGAGAGAGTGATGAACACTTAAGAACGAGTATCTCTGTAGTAGGATGTAGAGTCCTTTGGGCATATGCTCAAGAGTGGTATAGCTGAATTATTCTCAGCTTTCTGGAAAGCTGCCACTCGGATTTCCACAGTGTTTTTACAAATTTGATGATTTACATCAGAATTCATAGGGACTATGACAACACACACATAGAGCTACATAGGTTAAAGCCAGATATGGCCCCACAGCTGAAGCAGAAAAAACACAGACTCTCACTACTAACCAAGAAGTTATCTGCAATGGGTGCTTGTTTACAAAGGAGAAATTAGTCACCCCCAGTGGAGTCTCTCTGGGTATTGTCATTGCACTCAGGGTAGGTCCCATGATCAAGACTAGATGGCCATTACAAAGGAACTTAGTGGTATTTGTAGATATTTTGTCTGATATTGCTATATTTAGGCATTTCTTATTGACCTTTTGCTTGCATATTTTGGTTTCTGGGGTTTTTTTGTTGTTGTTTTTCATATCTTTTTGTGTACTCACATAAAATGTATTGCTTTACTATTATAAGGAAAGGGAGAAGCATGCCATGCATGGATATGGAGATGAGGAGAATCTGGGAAGCATTGAGAGTGAGGAAGTAAATCAGAATATATTGTATGAAAACAGGTATTAAATAAAATAAGAAGGGATTTCATTTAACATAATTATTCCAATACTCATTTTGTAACTCTCTGGTTGTATATAATATGAAGACCTGAGTCAGTATCTAATTAATTTAACCAGATTGGGCAAATCTTAATTTCCAACGTTAAAAATGGAGTATGTATTTGATTATTGAAAATGCAAACAAGCCCCTCAGATAGTTGTTAAGATCAACCTGAAGGTTTAAATGAACCACACACAGAGAGAGCATAGTTAGAATACTTACAGGCTTGTTTGAATGAGACAACCTCTTAATGCTACACTTGGAACTGATACCCTATACCGATTACTCTTCCCATAGAAATTTAGTTTCAATTTTCTAGCTCACTAAATATGCCCTGTTTTCATTACAGGATGCTATTATGGCTGAAACTGCCTATCTTCTAGAGTATCTAGAAATATTAAAAAAGTATCAACCCACAGGGGATCAGGGAAGAAAGGGAGCAAAGCACTTGCAAGAACTAAGTTGCTAGGATGACAAAGGTTAAAAGCAGATTATATGTATGGGCCACATGAACCCCCAGTGAACGTGATTGTTGGGGGGAGGGCAGTAATGGGGGGAGGGTGGGGAGGGGAAAACCCATAAAGAAGGGGAGGGGGAGGGATTAGGGGGATGTTTGCCTGGAAACCGGGAAAGGGAATAACACTCGAAATGTAAATAAGAAACACTCAAGTTAATAAAAAAAAAAAAGCAGATTATAGGTAAGGGCAACAAAGAAATTAGCTTGAAGAAAAAGAAACCCATGCTTTTCCTTACCACAGGCTCTGGTATGGAGTAAAGAGATACGCAAAGAGTGAAGAAACCGATCAATGGCTTCAAGGTCTCAGCTAGTTTGGAGGAAAAACATTAGAATAAGGAGCATGATCTATTACATTATATGCCACCCACAATGAACAGAAAATCATTGTGTACTCTTACATTACCAAAACAGATTCTTAGCTTTATTAGCACCAACAATTAAACTACCAAATACGAGACTAAAAGATAAACTGCAGAGAAATACTTTAACCATTTACAACTTTATTTCTCCCTTTTCCCCTTCATAATCTTCTCCCTGGTTCTCTACATTCATATATATATATATATATATATATATTATATATATATATATATATATGTGTGTGTGTGTGTGTGTGTGTGTGTGTGTGTCTACATACAAACCTAGGCTTCGTGACATGATCCATTTCTCCTTTAACTCTGACATATTTTGTTTAATATGTTGACCTTCAGCGCTGTCTGTATTCCTCTCAATAATATAATCCCATTCTTCGTTATGAATGAATGAATTGCCATTGTGTGTTCACAGCACATTTTCTTTATCCAATCCTTTTAACAGACTCTCAGACTGAATCCGTGACTTGGTTACTGTGCATATTGCTGTAAGAAACATAAGTATATGATTATCTCTGTAAGAAATAAGTTTACTAATATGGGCACAATCCTCGGAGTCATATAGCTGGAATATGTGTTAAGTCTGTGTTTGATCTTGGAAGAATCACCTTCATAATGACCAAACTAATTTATATTCCTGCCAGGAATATAAGAATATTTCTTTTCCTTATATACTCACTAGCCTTCATTACTATTTTCCTGGTTAAATCCATTCTGAATAGGGTGAAAAAAATCAGAGAATAATTTTATTTCATATTTCCCTGAATGGTAAAGATATTGAAAATATTTTCATATATTTTTCCTATTTAGAGTTTATATTTTGAGAACTAAATATTCATTCCATTATCCTATTTATGAAGAGGTTGCATAGTTGTTGATATTAGTTTTTGAACTCTTTATGTATGTGTGTTTGTATGTTTATATATGTATATATTATTTCACTGATCATTTATGGTCATTCCCTTTTGTTTTTTTGTTTGTTTGTTTGTTTGGTTGTTTTTTTGGTTCTTTTTTTCGGAGCTGGGGACCGAACCCAGGGCCTTGCGCTTCCTAGGCAAGCGCTCTACCACTGAGCTAAATCCCCAACCCCCTTTTGTTATTTCACTTATAATTACTTTGTCTATCCTGTACCCTTTGGCTTCAGGAGTTTGTGGATGTCCTGTAGCTCTTGGGATTCTAGCTTTATTCCCTTGTATTCAGATAGAATATAGGAAAATATTTCCAATTTTCCGTTTAAATTTTTTGATTTGTTAAGACTTGAATTGTGTACTAAGATATGATTTACTTTACAGAAAATTCCATGGTCTGCTGGGGAAAATACGTGTTCCACAGGCTTTGATGGTAATATTACATAAATGTCTGTTGTACCCAGTCTACATGCCATTTAACCCCTATCTCATTTTTCTACTGGATGACAAATCTGTAAGTAAAATCTGTAGGTGGGGTATTGGAGTTACCCATGTGCTACAAATCTGTGTGTTCACAGCAAGCAGTATTGTTTTATAAAATTGTGCTTATCATTGTATGGAGCATATATTTTTTGGATTGTAATATTCCCTTGGTGGATTGCTCCTTTACTCTCTATTTATTCTCATAAATAGTATTTAAGTCTACTTCTTCAGGTATTGGTGTAGCTGTTAGATTTGTAGCTCCATTTTAACGCTTTTTTCCATGTTTGCATTCTAAGGCTGTGTTTATCTTGGCTATTGAAGTTGTTTCTTAAAAGCAGCAGATAGATTGTGTCTATCTTTAATCTTATTTTTAATGTCAGTGACCATTAACATCTCAAGTTGTTATTGAAAGATGTGTCTTAATTCTCATGATTTGTTATTTTTATTATTTTGGATGATCTTTTCATCTTTGTTATATTATTTAGAGTATTTTAACTGCACTTTCCTCTTTTCTGTGTGGTTTCATAGATGTGTTTACCCTTTCTTTCAGTATGTAGGATTTCTTTATTTTCTGTGCTGGTCATGAATTCTTTTATATTTATCATGAGATATTTTCTCTTTAATTATTTAAAGATGGATTTAATGGATTTTATTGCCATTTGAATTGGTAGCTATCTTACATTACCTTAAATTGTTCCATCCATATCAGGCGTTTAGACTTTCTGTTGAGAAAATATGCTGTTATTCTGTTTTGCTTGGCTTCCTATGTGAACAGAAACTTCTCTCTTGCATATTTCAGTATTGTTTGTCTACTTAATGAGAACATGATGTGGGTAAGTTTTTTTGTTTGTCATGCTACATACTTGCTGTATCTAGATAGCTATGACTTTCCTTATATTTTGGGAGTTTTCTGCAATGATATTATGGCAAATATCCTCTAGCATTTTTGCTTCTATTTTTCATATTGCTTATGTCCATGATTCATAAATTTGGTATTACTGAATTCTTACAATCAATCTTTTGAACTCTATGATACCATCTAGCTTATTTTTATATGTTATAGTAATTTCATATATTACCACGAGGTTGATAATTTTCAGAGAGCTTATGTTACTTTGACTTGCCATCTTTTGTGTTTCTGCTCAGTTGCTAAACCTCAGCTCACATCTTCATGTTCTTGGACATGATATCCAACACCACTCCAAGAATAGACCACCTACCAGCAGAAGCAACCACTACCATTATGAATATCCACACCTTCAACTGCAGTACATTGTAAGGAACAAAGAAAAGGCCATGTTCCAGTGTTTCATAATGTTTCTGGTGATAGGAATAGAAAAAATATGCTGAATACAATGAAAGATTATTATAAGAGAAAAAAGGGGAAGGAAATAGAACAAAACTTGGGGAAATAAAGCAGAGTAGAGACAATCAGCTATATCTAAGGGTAATATAAGAAGAGATAGGGAAAGGAACAATCCTACAAATTAGAACACTCCCATCATTCGGAGGACTCAGGCAGGGAGCCTTTTCACCCCAAACCTACTTAAGAATATGGTGAAGAAAACAGGGAAAGCTGGTTCCCCAAATTAAAATACAAGGCTAAATTCAGGATTCAAATATACCTTGTGTGCAGGTGCATAACCTGTTTCTCTAAGTACAGATGCTGTCTTACTCCTGTATGACATCACCTGCATGGAGTTGGGGAATACGGGAGGTGTCCAAGAATTAAAGGGGGTGAGCTTAGCTATAACTCACAATACTGGGGATGTAGAATCTGAAGAACCCACCTCCTGTAGCAAGGCAGTAACACTAGTGGAGTGATAGGGACATTAACCCATCCACCAAACTTTCATCCCCAAATTTACCCTGTCTACAAGAAATACAGGCACAAGGGATGCAGCAGGGACTGAGGAAATGGTCAAGCAATAACTGGTCCAACTTAAGACCCATCCCATGGCAAGCACCAATCCCTGACACTATTAATGATGCTCTGTTATGCTTGCAGAGTCCTCTGAGAGGCTCCACTGAGCTCTAACTCAAATAGATACAGACACAGCCAAACAGTGAATTGAGCTTGGGGACTCTTATGCAAGAATAGAGGGAAGGATTGCAAGCCTGAAGGGGATAGGAACTCCACAGTAAAACTAACAAAGTAAACTAACCTGGACCCTTGGAGCTCTCAGAGTCTGAATCACCAACAATGAACATCCAGGGACTGGACCTAGGCCTCCCTACACATACGTAGCAGATGCGAAGTTTGGTCTTTATATGAGTCCTGAACAACTGGAACAGGGGCTATCCCCCCCCCCCGAAAGCTGTTTGACATGTGGTATATGTTCTTCTAGCTGGGCTGCCTTGTCTGACCTCATTTGGAGAGAAATTGCCAGGGTGGGGAGATATCCAGGACACCCCATCAACTCAGAGGAGAAAGGGAAGTTGGATAAGGGAAGGATTGTTGAAGGGGGTAGCCAGAAGGGAGGCAGTGAGCAGGTTTTAAAGTAAGTTAAAAATAAAAATAATAAAACCCCATGATCTCAGCATCAATGATCTGTGTCTATGTGTCTGTACTGTCTTATATCCTCTCTACCGTTGCAGAAGGTCCTGCGACCCATGCCCCACTGATGACCCTTCAGTTGCATTTTTAAGTCATGCGTTAGTGAGAGCATCTTGAGGAAGTTGTTGATTTTCATCACAGTCACAGCAAAAGTTTCTGTAGCCAAACTTGCTATTAGGATTGAGGACCATTATCAGGGAGGGACTCTAATAACACTAAAAGTAAAGAAACTCATCTCCTTCACCCCAACCCTGTCTCCTGTCAGAATGTCCACGTGAAACAGAACAGGATGTTTCTAAAATGAGCTTTTCTCTTTATAGAATATTAATTGTAACTGAAAAATTGTCTGAATGGTTATGTATTTTTATAATATCACACTTATATATAAGATGAGGGACTTCTCCCTCGATTGAATAATCTATTATAGTTTATATATTTATTATTATATTTTAGTGATCTTGTAGAAATAACATAAAGATCTTGCCTTCCCACCTGAAGCCAGTTGAAGTTGCCAATATGTATGAAAATGACCTATACAAAAGTACCTTTCATTGCCTTGATGCATATAATCAGTTTGGTGTTTATCTACTTTCCTGTTCTATTACTGTGACATAATACCATGACAGGGGCAGGGAGAGAGTTGATTGTTCATAAGCACTTTCCCTCTCTTCCACACAACCCCAGTTTAGTTCCCGGTACATAGGACTAGCAGGTTACAGTTGCCTGTAACTCCAGCTGCAGGAGGTATGAATTTCACTTCTAGCCTCTGCCGACACAAACATACATGTAGCATACACACAGAGACACATACAAGCACATTAATGAATGACCACACACACACACACACAAACTTTAAAAACTTAGATGAAAACAACTTAAAACAAGATTATTTGGCTCATACTTTCAGGTCAATATTCATAGTTGTGAAGATATCAAGGTATCAAGAACTTGAAGCGACGAAGTCATATTACATCCACAGTCATGAACAAAGACTAGCCCAAATCTTCATTTCTACACAGTTCAGTATACCCAACCTTTGGAATAATGACACCCACATTGATTGCTTTTTTCCACATTATTTAATGCAATGAACAACATTCCCTCACAGATATCCACACAGGACGATCTATTTAAATAATCTCCCATTATGTCCCCCTTCCTAAGTGATTATACACTGTTCCAACTTGATAACTAAAATTAATATTACAACATCCCCTAAAGAACTTGGAGTTCCACGTCATATTTTAGTGTGAATAATCTTCATTGACTGGCAATAGAGACATTTACTGACTTATGTCAACATTTGCAGAAGGATTCCCCTCTCTTACACAGTACACAAGAGTTAAAAATAATGGCCACATTTTTATTAATTCTTATGTAATTCAACCCAAGGATATTGACTTGCATGGCAACGAGAACGTGGTAATGTTATTTTCAAATATACTCAATTTTACCAACGTAATTTTTCAAAAAATAAAAATAAATCGCAGAAGTTTGAATTTTGGTTTTAAGAAACAAAAAGAAAGCAAACAAAGCTAACACTAGATAACATTCATATTCACAAATGTCAGAAGCAGGAAACATTTATGAGGCGATTACTAATGTCTGAGTTTCTTCAAAGAACTTTGAATACATGGGAAAATAAATGAGGTCAATAGTGATAGGAGCAACTCCTATAAGTGACCACACTTAATTTGGACTGGCTTACAGGCTCAGAGATTCAGTCCATTATCATCAAGGTGAGAGCATGGTTGCGTCTAGGTAGGCATGGTACTGGAGGAGCTGAACATTCTACATCTTATTCTGAAGGCAAACAGGAGAAGACTACTGTTTTTCAAGTAGCTAGGAGGAAAGTCCCAAATCCCATCCCCAGAGTGACACACTTCTTTCAGCAAGGCCACATCTACTCCACAAAGACCACATCTCCTAATAGTGTCACTCCCTGGGCCAAGCATATTTAAGCCACGACAGTGTTAACTTTAGAACATACATGTGCTATGAAGATATTCCATTCTAAATCTCAGCGGTTCAAGACAAAATTTAAATTTTTAGCACTTTTAAATTTTTATTTTTAAAAATTATAATGTAACCATAACATTTTACCCTTGCCTCCCCTGCTCCCCTCCCCCGCCCAACCTCCCTTATACTCCTCTCAGGTCTTCTTCAAATTCATGGACTGCTTCAGCTCAGAATTCACTGGCAAGCACCAGTCACTGCAAAGCAAATGGAACTTAAGTCCTTACTGAACATTGCTGCTGGGTGAATTAATCAGATGTTTCCAAAACCACCTCAAACAATAAGCACAAGTTCTCAAATATTCCTTTTCCTAAAGATGACTTCCCAAAACTTACATTCAAGTTTAAAGTAGAGAAAAGATTTGAAGTGTTGTTTCAAAATTATTAGAGAAGAAACGTACATAAAAGACCTTGAAGTTAGTGAGTTCGCTCACCAGTGCTGTTTTCTATTTATGGTTATTGCTGTTAACTCTTGGTTGAGAGAAGCATATTCTAACAGAAGAGGGAACGGAAGTGAACAAGTGCTCTCGTTACTCCCTTCCCTCCTCCTTCTTCTTTCCTCTATCCTCTTCTATACATTTTTATATATATTCTTTCTCTCCTGAATGCTCTAAAGGACAAAAATAAATTATGTAAAAATTTTCCCCTTTCTGAAACTCCTTTATTCAAAACTTTTGATTTCTATTGTGGAATTATGGAAAAAATTTAAATTGGAGAAAACTTTTTCTCTTTACCCTATAGAAAATTACAGATTTTTAGACTTTTACAAGTTCACTTTTATATTGGTATAACACTGGTCACAAAAAGAGCACAATCAACTCCACCTCCATTAGAGCCAATGCAACATTTCACAATAATAACACAAATGATTAAGCAGCCCAGTGCGATCAAACTAAATGGAATTTTTTAAAATGCCTTTGTCATGTCTTTGCTTTTTACTCCCTGTGGCACACACCTATCCCTTTCATTTCTAGGACATGTAGTTAATTTTGATTTAGAGTTCCTAATTCTTATGGGCTAACAATTTTCTCTAAAACTAAATTTGTTTTATTTTACCATGTTGTTTTTGTTGTGATTTTGAGCCAAAACAAAATACCTATGTGTCTCATTTTTTTAAACAAAATATCATATGTTGGTAAGGTTTTCTATTTTGAATTATGATACTAAACAGTTATAATTGCTCTCTACTAGTAATTTTTAAAAAGTTATATGGAAAGCTTAACCCTAAGTTCTGTGCATCGGTCTCTGTAGCTGGTTTAATAGTATTCCCAGATAATAATTGTGCTAAGAATTTGTGAATAGGACTCTATTTGGAAACAAGTCATTTCAGCTGTGATTAACACAGGTCTCACGGTGAGATGATTATAGATCCCTATATTCAATGATGAGTGAGGTAAAGGTGATGTGAAGAGAGAGAGGGGAAACCAAGCTTCTTCTACAAAACAGACAATGAAAACAACCTCCTCATCCAGAAGCAGGGATAAGCAAAGAAAGATTCCTCTCTAACATCTTTGGAGAGAGTGTTGCTTATTTGAGACCTTGATCAGTGATGCCTGACTTTCAGAACTGCAGGGAATAGATTTTTATGTTTTGATAAACTAGATCAGTGGTCACTTACTATGACAAATGTCAGAGCTTCCTAAAGTCTTCTTGAAGTTACTCCATCCAGAAATTGATTTCTTGAAAGATTTTCAAAGTGCTGTGCTGTGCTGTGCTGTGCTGTGCTGTGCTGTGTTTTAATCAAATTTTAGGCTTTTTTAAAAGAATCTTTTATTTAAGCAAACTCAGCTCTAAGTCCTGACACTAATTGACTATATAATCCTTAAATATTTTCTCTTTTTGTTAGAATAATAATGAAAATGCACTTGTGACTTTCAAAGACTTACATTAGAGAAATTCTTTCCTCCATACTCCTTAGGAAAATGAGTTTCCATGGAAGAGATGGTGAAAAGTTACATAACAACAATGGTTAATACATTAATTCTATTAATAAATAAAACAATTCAACTCCCTATCATTAATACCACTCATAAAAAAGGTTATTTCTATTCTTTAGAAAAAGAGAGAGAGAGAGACAAGCCAACAAGCTTTGAATGTGTCGTAGAGAAGTTTCTCATTCTTTGGGGAAAATAAACAACTACTATATACAGGAATTATTTTATATGTGTAGAAATTGGACATTGACTAATGCTGTGAATCTCAGATTTAAGCAGGACGGTTTTCCCAGCGTGGCACAGGTTTAACATACCCTGATTTTTTGGAGAATGCACAAACACCTAGCAGTGACTTAAGAGCCCTCCTGTGGCCTTGAGATTTGAGAACAGAGCAGCTGTGCCCCTCTTTACAGATCTATCACTAACATTAGCGAGGTCCAGAGATCAGAAAGCAAATGGGGGTTCAAAGCCTTTCTATGTGATCATTTTGAAGTTGGAGTTAAGCCATCAAACTTCATTTGAATTCTTCTAGCAATTTTTCCTCCACGATACAATGAGCTGCACTGAGCAGTTTTACAGTTCTTAGGGGAACCCAGACAGCTGATCATCATTAGAGTTTGTTTTCTGCAACTCTCTTCTCATCAAACAGAAGCCTAAAAAATCTTTTCCCGATACTCATTTCTGGTTCATTCCCCTCTAACTATCTCTGCTTTATTCTAGTCATTATTTTTAACTTGTTTATCTTCCTTCTACAAAAACAAAATCACTGATATCACAGGGATCTATTCCGTTTACATGTTGGAGCTGATGAAGGCCTCTTGTTACGCTATTTTCTGGTAGATGGCATTTATCTGTTGCTTATTCAGGTGATTTCTCTAATTTTAACTAAGTGATCAGAAAGACTAAGTCCCCATTAATGATTCACACTTGTCTATACCTCATGTAGTTCATCTGTAGCCTAAGGAAAATAATAGTTTCATTTTACAGAATTAGTGTGTGTTTGTGTATATGTGTGTGTGTATATAATATATATTATATATGTGTGTGTATATATATATATATGTGCGTATGTGTTTGTGTGTGGATGTATGCACATACACATGTATACACAAATACATAGATATTCATATGTACATATATATGCATATATGTGTACATATGCATAAATCCTTATATAATATATATGTATACTCAAATATATATTATATTTCTAAATGTAGATTGAGTAGCCAGACACACACACACACACACACAGGGGACCAGTAGATTAGTCAGACACACACATACACACACACACACACACACACACACACACACACACACACACACACGGGACCAGTAGATTTCCATTACCCGCATTTCTTCTTCCTTTTCCATTATAATTCATTTTCTCTGCCGGGTGATTAATTCTTCCCTCTGGTGGTTCAATAGCTCCCTTTCTAACAAGCCTTGCAATGCCATGTGATGCAATGGTCTAGACATGTTTCTATTGAGTAAGTTATATACTGCAAGTGTTGGCCCAATTTTCACTCATTGCATTCCACCAACTTATTCAGAAGTTTTAAGGTGTTTTATTTACCATGAAATTGTAAACACATTTCCCTTATGTTTTCAGAACACATGGTGGTTAAGAAAGAACAAACTAATGCTATTAGCAGGATAGGTGCTATTAGTCAGAATTGCGATTACATCAGAAATATTCTGACAGCCTGCTATTTAGGAGACTAGAGAAAACTAAAATGTAGTAGGAACTATATTACTACCCAGCACAATAATGCTCACTTACATTTCCTCCATAGAAAGTCCAATGTTACATAATAGCAAGAAAAGCATTTAAATTACCTTTAAATAAAATTCCAGAGGTTAACTCCAGTAAGAATTACAAAAAAGAATGTCTTATCTATAAAACATATGTTTAGCAACATAATTACATTGTCTCATTCTTCTTTAAGTGAGTGTGTGTGCGTGTGTGTATGTATATATACATACATATATATGTACATATATATAAAACCTCATTAAGTTTACCTTGTAGTTCAAAGTTATAAAGGAAGACAAATCATATGCTATTGGTCTTAGAAGAATCTCTCCCAATATATCAAAAAACAGTAATGCATAGTATTTTAATTATAGCTTCTTACTTTATTATTTTTGTGGATGTTTATGTCATTTCAGTCATCTAAAAAAAAATGAGAAGTTTAGAGCTCGTGTTAGTTACAAATTAAAAAAACAGGACCAAGAGATTCAGTAAGATTCTATTTTAAAATTTTATTTTTTATTCCACAAAACAGTGTATTAATGTATTAGCATCTATAACATACCTTACTACAATCACTAAAGTGTTTCATCTTTTGGCTTTTATTTTCATTTGCTCAGAGGATAAATAACAGAAGGATAAATAGTGATAGCTCCTGGTTGAAGCGGGGACACTAGAAGTCAGTGTCTCATCTTAAAACTGTATGTGAAACTTACTAGTGTCCAATTGTCTTGCTATCTTGACTTTGAGCTACACATAGAGTCTGTGTCCCAGTGTTTCCATGAATAAAAAGTGACTGTGTGATCTAAGCTAATGAATGAAATAAATTAATCTCATGAAACAGGCAGACATTAATGTGAAATTAATTTTGCAAGGATTGGTGACAAAGGAATTCACTGGACCACCATCAGGAAGAATGGAGCGCCTGCAAATAAGAAGTTAGACCGTAGGGAAACAAATAACCCTATTAAAAAATGGGGTTCAGAGCTAAACAAAGAATTCACAGCTGAGGAATGCCGAATGGCTGAGAAACACCTAAAGAAATGTTCAACATCTTTAGTCATAAGGGAAATGTAAATCAAAACAACCCTGAGATTTCACCTCACACCAGTGCGATTGGCTAAGATCAAAAACTCAGGTGACAGCAGATGCTGGCGAGGATGTGGAGAAAGAGGAACACTCCTCCATTGTTGGTGGGATTGCAGACTGGTACAACCATTCTGGAAATCAGTCTGGAGGTTCCTCAGAAAATTGGACATTGAACTGCCTGAGGATCCAGCTCTACCTCTCTTGGGCATATACCCAAAAGATGCCCCAACATATAAAAAAGACACGTGCTCCACTATGTTCATCGCAGCCTTATTTATAATAGCCAGAAGCTGGAAAGAACCCAGATGCCCTTCAACAGAGGAATGGATACAGAAAATGTGGTACATCTAAACAATGGAATATTACTCAGCTATCAAAAACAATGGCTTTATGAAATTCGTAGGCAAATGGTTGGAACTGGAAAATATCATTCTGAGTGAGCTAACCCAATCACAGAAAGACATACATGGTATGCATTCATTGATAAGAAGCTATTAGCCCAAATGCTTGAATTACCCTAGATGCCTAGAACAAATGAAACTCAAGACAGATGATCAAAATGTGAATGTTTCATGCCTTCTTTAAAAGAGGAACAAGAATACCCTTGGCAGGGAAGAGAGAGGCAAAGATTAAAACAGAGACTGAAGTAACACCCATTCAGAGCCTGCCCCACATGTGACCCATACATATATAGCCACCCAATTAGACAAGATGGATGAAGCAAAGAAGTGCAGACCGACAGGAACCGGATGTAGATCGCTCCTGAGAGACACAGCCAGAATACAACAAATACAGAGGCGAATGCCAGCAGCAAACCACTGAACTGAGAATAGAACCCCCGTTGAAGGAATCAGAGAAAGAACTGGAAGAGCTTGAAGGGGCTCGAGACCCCATATGTACAACAATGTCAAGCAACCAGAGCTTCCAGGGACTAAGCCACTACCTAAAGACTATACATGGACTGACCCTGGACTCTGACCCCATAGGTAGCAATGAATATCCTAGTAAGAGCACCAGTGGAAGGGGAAGCCCTGGGTCCTGCTAAGACTGAACCCCCAGTGAACTAGACTGGTGGGGGGAGGGCGGCAATGGGGGGAGGGTTGGGAGGGGAACACCCATAAGGAAGGGGAGGGTGGAGGGGGATGTTTGCCCGGAAACCGGGAAAGGGAATAACACTCGAAATGTATATAAGAAATACTCAAGTTAATAAAAAAAAATGAAAAAAAAAAAGAATTATAATAGGATGAAAAGAGAAAGCAGCCCAACTGAAATCTCCCGGCTCTTGGATTCTTGGCAGCATCAAACATTGCTAACACTTGCAAAGCACCTGTCTTTTCTGAGGTCTTATGCAACACTCATTGCTCTCAAAACCTCGCATACTCTCTGTCTTCCTTATTTACTTTTTGAATTCCTGATCTTTTTCTGTTTTCTTTCTGAATTGTATTTTGATCTTTTAAGCTCATTGTCAATACTATGTTTTTAAAAGTGGAAGTTAATGTTCTTCAATAGATTGACATTCCCATTGACCAAGCTCTTTCGGAAGAATATTACCATATCATCTTAATAAAAGGATACACAACAATGTTGATAAATTTTTAATACATTTAATAAAGGATTAGCTATCATTGAGTGACACATAAGAGAATGAAAAAATAAGCCTCAGAACTGGAGGATTCATGTCCCCAAAATGTACATGAAATATGAAGATGCCTATGAAGCATTGAGGCAAAAAAGGACAGAGCTTCCAGGGACTAAACCACTATCGAAAGACTATACTTGGACTGATCCATGGCTCCAACTGCATAGGTAGCAGAGAATAGCCTTGTTGGGGCATCAGAAAAAGGGGAAACCCTTGGTCCTGTCAAGGTTGAACTTCTAGTGCAGGGGAATGGGGGAGGCAATAAGGGGGATGTAGAGGGGGAATATCCGTATGGGGGAGGGAGAGGGGAGGGAATGGGGGCTTATGGACAGGAAGCCGGGAAGGGAAATAACCTTTGAAATGTAAGTAAAGAAATATATCTAATAAAAAAATAAAAAAACAGACAAAATAGAAAGGAATCGACCTTTCAAAATATGAAATTCCACTGGCTTGTATACAAAAAAGTTGCCATATGTGATTTTAGTTAAGTAAATCCAACTACAATGGTTTGAAATAGGACAGCTCTTCTGCCTGATAAGTAAACATCAAAGTGTCTAACTGCAAATGTTGAGAAGTGTGAAGCCACAGGAGCACACATTTGCTGATCATTTTACTTCTTTTGGAATGCTTGCCGTGAGAAAGCTCAACCGCAGGGTAAGAGGTGCTCATCATTTTGAAACACAGGTTTTGTCCTCATGTAAAGTTTTCATCATATACCCATCTCCTCCAATCAGAGAATAGCGAGAAAGAGTTGCAAATATGCATAGGAAATAATGTCTTCATGTATTTCAATCTTCCTCCCGTTTGACAGCCTGAAAGTAACAACTGGGACCATTCTAAACCGGGACCAATATAGGAGTTTTATAGTCACACCAAGGCCTTCACAAAGCAAGGCAACAAGAGACGTTTTCATGAAAAAATATTGTGCGTGAAATCATAATTGTCAACGAGCCTTGGGAGAGTGCAAAAGGCAAAATTAATTTATCAAAAAAGGTAAAACAAGCAAAATTGCATGGTATTGCCTTAAAATACGTACAAAAAAGATAAATCTCTAAGAAAGACAGACAGAACTATAACTAAATCAGGATAGCAATTGCTTCCAGGAGATCTTAGTCACTGAAACAAGGAGAAAGACTCAAAAGGTGGGAGGGGAGTGAACGTGATTGTTGGGGGAAGGG
Source organism: Rattus norvegicus (assembly GCF_021556685.1). NCBI lineage: Eukaryota > Metazoa > Chordata > Mammalia > Rodentia > Muridae > Rattus > Rattus norvegicus. The sequence goes on from NC_141541.1 coordinate 90,735,754, forward strand.
CGGCAATGGGGGGAGGGTGGGGAGGGGAACACCCATAAATAAGGGGAGGGGGAGGGATTAGAGGGATGTTTGCCCAGAAACTGGGAAAGGGAATAACATTCGAAATGTAAATAAGAAATACTCAAGTTAAAAAAAAAGGTGGGAGGGGGATTGAGGGTATGTCTATTGCACTGGGTAAGTTGTTTCTTGACCCAAGTGATGTTTTATGAATATATAATTGCTCCTCTAAATTAAAGTTAATTCTGAGATGAATACCTAGGAGGCACATAGCCTTCAAATATGGCTATGAAGCATACTTGTGGGTAGCCCCTTCCTTTGGAATCTAAGCTTTCACCCACAAAATATAATGAAAATGATGATGTGTAACTTCTCATCTACATCATAAGAGAAACTCTGGTTCTTTATTTGTTCTTCTGGAATGTTGTTTGCAATTTAGCTATTTATATATTCTGGATGTAAATCCTTCATTAGATGTGTTGCCAGGCAAAGATTCACTCCCATTCTGTGGGCTTCCTCTTCAACCAGCTGATTGTTTCTGTAGGACCCTCCTGGTATGAGAGCCTTTTGGTTTTAACAGTCCCTGCTTCTCAACTGTTGGCTTAAATTCTTGGTCAAATCGTATCTTCTTCAAAAACTCCTATCCATTCACGGTGTCCTGTATGGCACTGCCAATGTTCTCTTCTAACAATTTCAGTGTCTTGGGTTTTATATTTAGGTCTTTGATTCATTTGGGGTTGGTTTCACAAAAAGTGATATTTTTCTAAAGCACAATTTGTTAAAGCTGGTTTTTTCTCCAGTCTATGTTATTGGCCAAATATTGTCAAGTACTAGAATACTGTGTTTATGTAATTTATGTTTGGTTCTTCAATTCATTTAAAGTTCATTGAGCTATTTATTTATATGTTTACTCCTTGAATACTTGATGAAGTTATGAGAGCTATGTTAATTTCTATGTTCTGGGTTCACCTAGATGTTTTTCATTGGTGAACAGGAGAGCATAGATAGTTCTTTTATCATTTGTTGTAAGATATGGGATGTGGGATCTTTTGTTGTTGTTGTTGTTTGAGTTTTGTTTCAGATATGGACAGTGATTGAGTCAGATCACAGGCTTGTTGGGCCTAAAGGGTAAATATGGTATAGGTGAAATGAAATCAGCTGACACAGAGACTTGGGTTAGCATGAAGGATGAGCAGTTTCACACAGCGTGGAGGGCAGAATTAGGCAATCTCAGCAAGCTGGAGTCTGGCAAAGGATGTACAGAATCTGACTAGGTAAAGAGACTGGATGGTGGTCTGAAAGGGGTGTGTAGTCAGTAAGTAAGGAGGGAGGGTCCTGGCAGGAGGCTAGATGCTGGGAATGGAGCAGGCATGAAGAGTCAGATTAGACTAAAGCACAAATGTGTTACCCTGGGCTAAATGTGGGGTTGGGGAGAGTACTTGGAGAGAAGGATAAGGCAGTCACAGCTACACGCTGGGGGAAAATGTATAGGATATAACTGGACAGAAAGGATATATGTCTACTTTTCAACTTTTAATGTAAGCATAATTACATCACTTCCTCCTCCCTCTTTCTCCATCGAGCCCCTCCAACATTCCTCACTCATGCATTCTCAAATTTGATAGCCTCCTATCCTTATTCTCTCTCTCTCTCTCTCTCTCTCTCTCTCTCTCTCTCTCTCTCTCTCTCTCTCACACACACACACACACACACACACACACACACACACACACATTCTCCCTCCCCCTCATTAATTACATATAGTTCTTTCTCTATGGGAGAAATTCCTTAAGATTTCTCCCTTCAACAGCATGTCTGTTGGTATTGTCATTGGTGAGGTTTGGGCTAAGTATGCACCGTTGTAGTAGCGTGGGTGTATCTTCCCCATCGTTTCTAGAAGACATAATCTAACAGCAGACTTCCTGGTCCTCTGTCTTTTCTTCTAAATCAACCTGAAAAAGAGAAACATATTATCTATTCCTAAAATAAACTATTTTCCTAAATTAATATTTCTGTTCATGCCTGGCTAAACTTGACTCATCTTAGATTCATAATCTGTTTCATTAATTTATGAGATAGACCAGCTTTCATCTGTGTCCTTCATCCCTTGATTCATGAATTCTTATAATAGATATCCACAGAGTCATTATTTGATAAGAAAGTTAATGGAATACATTAACTCAAAAAAAAGAGCACAACACCAAGGAAGATGCCGGCATCAATCAAGTTGCCTAGTATAGAAAGTGCCAGGGTCAAACTCAGGACATGTACAGACAAAATATGAGCATGGGGCATGATGGAGTAGTCAGGCATGATTTCCCAGGGATGGTGACAAATAGCTCATGGTTAGAGGAAGGAAAGCCACTATTATTTGATGGACTTTATATAGATTTTTGTAGCTCATTGATTTCATATTCCTGATTTCAGTCACAAGCATGCTCTTTGTGTCCATGCTTCCCTCCACGATGGACTCATCTCTCTGTGGAAATGGAAGCTAAAATAAACTCTTCTTTCCATAAGCTCCCTTGTCTATTGTGTTCCATCACAGAAACAGAAAAGCAGTTCACAGTTTAGTATTTATGTTTCCAAATATCTTCATCCTATATAATAATTGGTTGTGTCCTATATCTGTGACCATAATTAGAAACAGAAACATGCTCAGTACACTTGTCTGCGAAACATAAGCACAGCAACTCAAGTATTTACTGTCTCTTCTGTCCAGTTCCTTGCCTCTTCAATTTCGGCACCTGAGCTTATTTCAGTGGATGATGTAGAGTCTTTTACATTCGTGTTAAGTGTATGTGCAGTTAATGTTTTCCTGCCTATTTGGTAATCTTTTTCTGTATTCTTTTGTACTGTGTGAGGCTGCTTTATACTGGCAGCACCAATGAATTCTCTTGATGTCTGACTTTCAGAAACCACTAGTAACATACTGGAGAAAATAAAAAAGCCCTTCTTTCCCTCTTTCCCCTTCTCTCCTCCTCTTTCTCTTCCTCCTCTCCCTCTTCCTTCTCTTCCTTTTCCTCTTCTGTTTTTTCTTCCCCTTCCTCCTCCTCTCTGTCCTCTTTTTCCTTATTTAATCCTCTCCTCATCTTCCTCTCATCCTCCCCTTGTCATTTTATTTTTCTTTTAAAATTGTGATTATTTTATTAATTTATTCTTGACAGGTTATTTCTATATAACATAGGCTTGCCTCTAGGCCATTAGTCTCCTGCCACATACTCACAAGTGATGGAATTACAGGTGTGTCATCATGCCATTTATTTTTGTGTAAATATCTAAAACAGTCACCCCATATTACCTGAATAAACCTCTCAGTGCCAAGGAAGGTGACACCTCATTTTCCTTCCAATAACAATTCTGCTTTTCTCTTTAGGTAGTACTAGCAATGCCTCTCTGCGTTGTTAGGAGCCTTGTCAACATAAGGTTAATATATTTTCAAATTGCCATTTCATTAAATTCTACTGATCTCACACAATTTGAGAACACACTGTTTCTGGATAAGGCCATGGTTGCTAGCTGAGCTGGTCAGCCAGCAGTCTGTCCCTCATCCACACAACCAGGGCTAGTTCTGCAGCAATACTCTGGTTAAGCCACTCAATGTTGCCATTGATAGAAAGCTGGGTCAGCTTTGGTGTTCTTGTGCCCTTGGGGCCTACTCATCTGTACTCATGCATCCGGAGACAGTTCCACTGTGTTACACAGTCAAAGCTGTGGGCCCAAACTACCAAGGATGACAGGGGACAAGAGGCTGGGAGAGCTTTATTGCCCTCACAACGTTGGCGCTGGCCTACATGTACCTTTGCTATCAGGGCCAGCTCCACTTTGTTGCACAGTTGAGGTACCTGTTGTCCTGGGTGCCAGTAAGTGGCATGCCTAGCTAGCTCTCCTCCTCTCATAACCCTGGGGCCAGATCTCCCAACTACCATAGGTGGTGAGGGGAAAGGGGGCTAGAGAATGCTCACATTGTAAGTATAACATTTCTATGAGTCTGATAAGTGTGTTATCTATCAGAAAAAAATATATATGTATATATATGTATATATATATTTATTACTTTAGATAATTCCTCGTCCCACTGGTAGCAGATTTTCTCTGTTCTCTTAATATATTTTCATTGTGATGAAAAACTACTTGAGCAAATCAAATAAGGGGAACATGGATTATTTTGGATGATAGTTAAAGAAGTTTTATTTAACACAGGTTGTGTTGCTTCTGGGCCCATATGAAGGCCAAAAGTCATGGCAGGAGACATGTGTGAAAAAAATGGTTGATTGCTTCAAAGACAGAAAACAGGGCTATGATGAGGGAGACAGGAGAGAGGGGAGGCAGTAAGCTGAGAAGGGTTATATTAAGTGTAAAAGGCATAAGGTCTCAGAAGATGGAAAGATCTCCCATGCTCATGGATTGGCAGGATTAATATAGTAAAAATGGCCATTTTACCAAAAGTGATCTACAGATTCAATGCAATCCCAATCAAAATACCAATCCAATTCTTCAGAGAGTTAGACAGAACAATTTGCAAATTCATCTGGAATAACAAAAAAAAACCCAGGATAGATAAAATTACCCTCAATAATAAAAGGACTTCCGGGGGAATCACTATCCCTGAAGTCAAGCAGTATTACAGAGCAATAGTGATAAAAACTGCATGGTATTGGTACAGAGACAGACAGATAGACCAGTGGAATAGAATTGAAGACCCAGAAATGAACCCACACACCTATGGTCACTTGATTTTTGACAAAGGAGCCAAAACCATCCAAGGAAAAAAGATAGCATTTTCAACAAATGGTGTTGGTTCAACTGGAGGTCAACATGTAGAAGAATGCAGATCGATCCATGCTTATCACCCTGTACAAAGCTTAAGTCCAAGTGGATCAAGGACCTCAACATCAAACCAGATACACTCAAACTAATAGAAGAAAAACTAGGGAAGCATCTCGAACACATGGGCACTGGAGAAAATTTCCTGACCAAAACACCAATGGCTTATGCTCTAAGATCAAGAATCGACAAATGTGATCTCATAAAACTGCAAAGTTTCTGTAAGGCAAAGGACACTGTTGTTAGGACAAAACGGCAACCAACAGATTGGGAAAAAATCTTTACCAATCCTACAACTGATTGAGGGCTTATATCCAAAATATATAAAGAACTCAAGAAGTTAGACTGCAGGGAGACAAATAACCCTATTAAAAATGGGGTTCAGAGCTAAACAAAGAATTCACAGCTGAGGAATGCCAAATGGCTGAGAAACACCTAAAGAAATGTTCAACATCTTTAGTCATAAGGGAAATGCAAATCAAAACAACCCTGAGATTTCACCTCACACCAGTCAGAATGGCGAAGATCAAAAACTCAGGTGACAGCAAATGCTGGCGAGGATGTGGAGAAAGAGGAACACTCCTCCATTGTTGGTGGGATTACAGACTGGTAAAACCATTCTGGAAATCAGTCTGGAGGTTCCTCAGAAAATTGGACATTGAATTACCTGAGGATCCAGCTATACCTCTCTTGGGCATATACCCAAAAGATGCCCCAACATATAACAAAGACACATGCTCCACTATGTTCATCGCAGCCTTATTTATAACAGCCAGAAGGTGGAAAGAACCCAGATACCCTTCAGCAGAAGAAAATGTGGTACATCTACACAATGGAATATTACCCAGCTATCAAAAACAATGACTTTATGAATTCATAGGCAATGGATGGAACTGGAAAATATCATCCTGAGTAAAGTAACCCAATCACAGAAAAACACACATGGTATGCACTCGTTGATAAGTGGATATTAGCCCAAATACTTGAATTACCCTAGATCCCTAGAACAAATGAAACTCAAGACGGATGATCAAAATGTGAATGCTTCACTCCTTCTTTAAAAGGGGAACAAGAATACCCTTGGGAGGGAATAGGGAGGCAAAGTGTAGAACAGAGGCAGAAGGAACACCCATTCAGAGCCTGCCCCACATGTGGCCCATACATATACAGCCACCAAACTAGATAAGATGGATGAAGCAAAGATGTGCAGGCTGACAGCAACTGGATGTAGATCTCTCCTGAGAGACACAGCCTGAATACAGCAAATACATAGGGAAATGCCATCATTAACTGAACTGAGAACGGGACCCCCGTTGAAGGAATGTTAGAAAGGATTGAAAGAGCTTAAAGGTGCTTGAGACCCCATATGAACAACAATGCCAACCAACCTGAGCTTCCAGGGACTAAGCCACTACCCAAAGACTGCAAATGGACTGACCCTGGGCTCCAACCTCATAGGTAGCAATGAACCTCCAGTGAATGTGATTGTTGTGGAGAGGGCAGTAATGGGGGGAGGATGGTGAGGGGAACACCCATAGGAGAAGGGGACAGAGGGGGGTTAGGAGGATGTTGGCCCAGAAACAGGGGAAAGGGAATAACGATTGAAATGTAAATAAGAAATACCCAAGTAAATAAAGATGAAATAAAATTTAAAAAAAGTCATAATCCCAGTGACTTAATTTTTTGAGCCATCATATATGGAGTTCATCAATTAATTCACAAGTGAAGTCAGTTCTCTTATGATCCAATCACTCCCTATTCATCACTGAAAATTGTATTGGAGACAAATCTTCAACACATGAGGTGTTTTGGTGGGGCACTTCATATTTAAATTGTGAAACATAACATTTGCATTTAGGTTAATTTATTTTTGGAAAGTATAATGTAATTGATACATAGATTTCTTTCAATTGACTTAAGTGGTTGTGTCTCTAACATTTATAAAAATATTTTTTTCATTTTACTAAAAGCTGCTTGGCTTCAAATGCATGGGCTAAAATATATTGAAAACTGTGTTAGTTAGAATGTTCATTGCTATGAATAAACATCATGACAAAGGCAACTCTTATAAAGGCAAGCATTTAATTGGGACTGGCTTAACGTTTCAGAGATTTAACCCATTATCATTACAACATGAAGCATGGCAGGCAGCATTCATACAGACATGGTGCTGGAGAAGGAGCTGAGAGTGCTGCTTCTTGATTTTAGGGCCAGCAGGAGAGACTGGCATCCTCAGACAACTACAAAGAAGCTCTTTTCCTCAATGTGCAAAGCCTGAGCATAGGGAAAGACCTCCAAAGCCCACTCCTAGAGTAACACACATCCTCTAACAAGGCCACACCTCATAATAGTACCACTCTCTATGGACCAAGCATATTCAAACCACCACATTCCACTCCCTAGCCTCATAGGCTTGTTAAAACACATGAATATATGGGGATCATAGCTAGCCATAGCGTAAAGCAAACTATGTTTATTCCTACTTCAAAAATCCTCATCGTTTATCACAGTCTCAAAATTGTTTTTTTTTAAAGTCCGAAGTTCAAAGACTCTTCTGTGACCCATATAATCATTTAACTGTAATCCCCTATAAAATCAAATTAAAAGCAGGTCACATACTCCCAACATATCATGGTATAGGATATACATTACTGTTCCAAAATATCATAGGAAGGAAATACTGGACCAAAGCAAGACTAAAACCTAGTTGGTAAAACTCCAAACTCACCAACTTACCAAATTCATGTCTGATGTCAAAGTACTCTTCAGATCTCTAACTCCTTTGTTATTGTTGATTACTGTTGAAAGATCTGGCATTCAGCACCGAGAAATTCCATTCTCTTAGGCATTCTCTTAGATTCTACTTCCTTTTAGCAGCATTTCTTAGCAGATATCCCAGGCTTCCTCCAAGACTACCCATCCTCCAATAAGACCACTCCTAATAGTGTAACTTCCCATAGGAAAAATATACTTAAACCACCACAAAAACTAATCATCTTATTTATAGTTTCTCCTTCTTTCAGAACCACTGTCTCGAATACTGCTCTTTACAGGAAATTTTCAAAAACTCAACCAAAGGTAACCCAATCCCAACACGAGAACCCTTACTGGGCTACAAAACAGACAGGAAAGAGGGGAAGCTGTGGGTGGGGTATAATGTCTGAGAGAAGAATCTCTTTTCAATTTTTAAAAGTGGAGAAAAAATAAAATAAAATTTCAAATCGCGTCTTTAAAGTGCCCACATTTGTTCTTCAAACTCATGTTGGTGTTTCAGTTTCTCTGAATGCTCACATCAATTCAGAAACCTGCTTTTCAATTTTCATAAACAGCCCAGCTGGGTCTTTGATTGGGACTGCGCTGACTCTCTAGATCTGCCCAAGGAGAAGGGCTATCTAAACAGAACAACATCCTCCTCATAAAAAGAAAGGCATCACATCAGTCACTTTTATCTCTAAACATTTCTCTCAGTATGGGAGATATTCCCAGATTTTTATTTTATGTGGTATGCTAGTGACTTTTTTTAAATTATTAAGTCTAATCTTGATATCAAGATATGCTGTAGTTGTTTATACACTGGCCTTTTGTATTAAAACCAGTGACTGTTAGTGAATTTCGATGACTCTTTCCTGTACCTTAAGGCTTTGGGTCTTCAAGAAAGATTAATGACATGTGTTTTGGGTGACACTTTGCAGAGATGCCATGTTTTAAAACACATAGAAAGACGGTTTTCTTAGAATACTTATTGTCTTCTCTGGAACCATCTAGTAGGATTCAGGAAAGAAGACTCTGCCTCCATTTCTGTTAATCCCAGGTAAACATCAGTCATTTTTGGTACAAGTAAAGAAAGAGATCAGTAATACTCAAGTGCTAAATATCTGAGTAGTTTCTTTTTACTCCATCACATGTAATGATAATGAAAACCCAGGGCTGAAAAACACAAACATTTACCCAAATTCTGTGTCTTAATCAGCGTTTCTATTCCTGCACAAACATCATCACCAAAGAAGTCAGGACTGGAACTCAAGTAGCTCAGGAAGCAGGAGCTGGTGCAGAGGCCATGGAGGGATGTTACTTACTGACTTGCTTCCCCTGGCTTGCTCAGCTTGCTCTCTTATAGAACCCAAGACCACCAGCCCAGGGATAGCACCACCCACAATGGGCTGGGTCCTCCACCCTTGATCAGTAGTTGAGAAAATGCCTTACAGCTGGGACTCATGGGGGGATTTCCACAACTGAGGCTCCTTTCTCTGTGATAACTCCGAGCTTTTGTCAAGTTGACACACAAAACCAACCAGTACACACCTCATGGACACACTCCGTTCTCCCATCCTTGTAGGAGCAATATACTTTAAAATACGCACTATTGCTCTTGCATTGCTAGAAATTTTTATATAAAGAAAAGTAATAAAGAATACTTTCGAGACATTTAACTTAATTGCAGAATGACCGAAACATTACCCTCTGATGCTAAGTATCGGGGAAACAAAGGCCCTCTATTCACAGAGGTGTGGAAATTACAGCAGTGAGATGGTCCACAGCTGGAAAATGTTAATATGAGAAACCCTCTATTTTTCCATTAAACGAAAGTCCTCATTTACCTTCATCGAACCTATAAGGAAATACTTTATTAAAATACATTTAATAATGTAAAGTAGATTAGTAAGTACTTACTTTAATCAAAATATAAGTGCTTTTAAGCATACTTCTGCAGTTTGAAATTACATATTTAAAATCAAGCAACTGAAAGACTAATTAGAACTTATTCTTGTCTTTTCACTGAAGCATAAAAAATAATGTGTGTACTTTAGAATCTTTTCTTTTCATTGATTAATTTATCCACTTTACACCCCTATAGAAGCTTCCCTTCCCTCTTCTCCTACCAGCTCCTCCCCCTCACCTCTCCTCCTCTCTTTTCCCTCTCTTTTACATTGGAGAAGGGGAACTAGCCCATGGATGTAAACCCTCCTTAGTCTATCACATTGCAGTAGAACTAGGAGTATCTTCTCCCATTAAAGCTACAAAGGCAGCCCAGTTAGGGGAAAGGGATCCAAAATCAGGCAACAGAGTAGGCAGCCCCACCTTGGCAATATGAATGATATTCTGATATACTACCAGACATGGGCCTGGTATATCTGTCATCTGAGAGGCTTAACCCAGCAGCTGATGGAAACAGATGCAGAGACCCACAGTCAAGCATATGGAGAAACTTGGAGAATCTTGTGGTCAGGGAGGAGGAAGGATTAACAGTGCCAGAGTGGTTAAAGACACCACAAGAAAACCTAGAGAATCAACTAACCTGAGCCCATGGGAGCTCACAGAGACTGAACCATTGATCAGAGGGCTTTAGACCCTTATTAGCTTGTTTCTAACTTTAATATTTCATATTTTCAAGATTCTCTCCTTGTAAACTCCATGACTGTGACAAATACAACAGCATGACATAGCTATTGCTTTGCCCCTCTGTCACCTGAATGCCTCAGTCTTGTTCAACTTCATTGTCCCCGTGTTTAGTAAAATTTGACTGTGTATGTTTTAGTGACTTCTATTGCATAATTTTTCTGGTTGATATTTTATTGCCTTTTAAAGGAAATCCAAAAATTCCATTATCTTAAATGTTCTGATACTATATAGATAGGAGGAGGCATAAGTTAAATAAAATAAGTTATATTCAACAGCCCAATAGAAGTTAGGGTTGGATCAGAAATTTGTTCCTCACCAGCTTCTCTATACCCTACCATTTACTTACTGATTCTGCCAGGTTCACAGATGTTACTTTGGGCCTGTCACCTTATACTCAGAACCTGCATTTGCTGTTTTGTAATTGAGGTATACCATCTAAACTTAAATTCTGTATATTAGAGTCTCATAGCTTTACAGAGCCTAATTATCCCTCCTATCTTCTGTTTTATGCTTGCTTGTTTATTTATTTAACTATTTGAGATGGTATTGACTGTGCTATGTAGTCCATGTTGTGCTTTGACACATGATACTCTTCTGTTGTTCCTTCCTCTGGGCTGGCATACAATTTTTTTCTATTCATAATCCAAACCAAAAAAACTAAATGTCAGATACATAAAATATACAAAGGACTCAAATATTAATTTCAATGAGACAGTATAAACAAATTTGAGACAATTAATGTAACACCTACCATTGGTAGTGACTCATCACAGACCAATCTCTTTTTAAAATGTTGTTGTCACAAGTGTCTCATGTGTGTGTGTGTGTGTGTGTGTGTGTGTGTGTGTGTGTGTGTATCTGCTGTGAGAACACGATTGGACCTAATAAACCATTTATAAAAATGTCTATGAGCAAGGAATCTCTCTTATTTTTATTGTCTTCTCTTTGTATGCACATGAATACCTGAATTGTACCATGGGAAAGCTCAGCTGCTCTGTGAGTCCTTTGATGATTTTTATGGTGCATTTGTCTGGATATATAAAGAATATTGTCTTTCCCATTTTGTGTGATGAGCTCTTGTTGGATTCTCAGAGAAGAATGACATTGTTTACATTTGTAAATTGTTTGTGAGGAAGAGACCATAGTATTGGGAAATGATATGGTAATTTTTACATTTTTCTTTAGTTTGTTGAGAATCAGCCATTGTTACAATAAATGTAATTAATAATACTAAATGTGTGCTAGTCACCATTCTAAGTATTGCAGATAATGGATTTTTAGTTAAGAAATAATCTTATGGCCAGGTGTGGTGATATACTTCTGTAATCCCAGTGTTTGTGAGGGCAGAGGATCACAAATTCAAGGCCAATATCACCTATATAGTTAGAAACAAGCTTGGGCTATATGAAACTTGCATGCACTCACACACACACACACACACACACACACACACACACATGCAAGGGACAATAAAATTGGTAAAATGCTTGGTTTAGAAGATTCAGGAGCCCCAAAACTTACATAAAAGTTGTGTTTAGTTGCATGTAGCAAAGTTTCTAATTGAGCATCATATTGAATTTTCCATGTTCAATCTCATAAGTATGTGTTATCTTCATCAATAGGGTCTTACCATAAGGTTGAGGAGGATAGTCAATAGCACTGGCAATGTAATCTTTGTGGTTGTCAGTACCCTCTGGACCAATGACTTAAAAAGACACAGCATATGTAGGATGCTGTCACACAGGTGAAGGCAGATACAAGATAGAACGAGGCCTGTCATTGGATGAGAAGGAAGGATGGGCGGGAGAAAAGTTTTAGAGAGAGGAGGAGACTGGAGGAGGCAGTAGAAGCAGCTAAAAGAACATGGAAGCTGATGTTAAGATTCCTCTCTGCACATTTACAGGTTGTTATGAATGTTCTTAAGGGATGGATGTGTACAGGGCTTTGTATGTTTAGGTGGGCAATTATGTCTTATCAAATGGATCAGAGGTTATTGTGTTGTGTGTTCTTTCATGTGGCAATTTAAGTTTAAGAGGGTATGTGGCAGCCAGAGACACTAGGCCACCATGGGATTGGGATGGATATTTCTGGCATGGTGGCAACCTGCCTTGGGAACTAGATGGGTAGATTGATTGCTGCCAGCATCAGAGAGAAGCCATTGGTAGTGTGATATGGGATGGAATTGAGCAGGTGAGACGCTTTGCTGACTGAGATGAAGATGTCTACCAGATATCTTGGGGTACTATGGTGCTGGAACTAGTGCAGGATAAAAGAAAGCATTTGTTTTTATAATTTTACAGCATCAAGCATAAAACTAGTACTGTGAGTTTTATTTTGTACTTCTGTTGCTGTATCTCTTATTATACAGTAACTCCATTTAAATTTCTTATGTTTATGTATGTGCTTCTTTCAACATTTTTGTGACTTTTTGAAAAATATTAATTTCACAGTCTAGATAAGTTGTATTGTTCTGCCTCAGTTGTCCTGAGCAGTCTGCTATCCCCAGATGACCTTCATTATCCTGCCACCACCACCTCTCATCAGACTTGCTGATCTAGAACCATTCAGGCAACATTCCCGTCCTGCACCTATCCTTCCTGCTCACTGAGTCCTCTGAGACTCATACAGCACAAGGATATTCAACAGAGGCTTGCCACAATAGAATCATTGGCGCTAGATTTCTTCCAAATACCTACTACAACAGAACATCCAGGGACTAAAGCCTGATGGCTAAAGGCACTTGAGAAAACATGATTAACAAAAGTCAGGGCAATATGATACCTTCAAAGCATAGCTACCCTATGACATCAAGCCCTGGATATCCTAACACAACCAAAGGCAAGAGAATGACCTTAAATCCAATCTTATAAAGATGATAGAGGCCTTTAAAGAGAAAATGAATAAATACCTTAAAGAAATACAGGAAAATATGATTAAGTAGGTGAAGGAAATATATAAAACTGTTCACTACCTAAAAATGGAAACAGATACAATAAAGAAAATGAAAACTGAGGACATCCTAGAGATGGAAACTTAGGGCAAAGAACAGAAACAACAGATGCAAGCATCACCAACAGAATACAAAAGATGGAAGAGAGAATCTTAGATGTAGAAGATATAATAGTAAAATGCCAGTTTCATTATTCTCTATTTAGGTTTTGTCTGGATGACCTTGTCAATTGGTCAAAGAAAAGTGTTGAATCTTTAAAAATTCATAACACAAAACACTGAGAAAATTTGAGATACTATGAAAAGACCTAAACTAAGAATAATAGAAATAGAAGAAGGAGAAGAGTCCCAGCTCAAAGGACCAGAAAATATTTTCAATAAAATCATAGAAAAAACATTCCCCACCTAAAGAAATTGATGCCTATACAAGAAACTTACAGAGCACCAATTAGATTGGACCAGAAAAGAAAGTTCTCCTGCCACCTAATAATCATAACACAAAATCTACAGAAAAAACAATATTCAAAACTGAAAGGGAAAAGGACAACGTAACATAAAAAGGCAGACCTATCAGAATTACATCTGTATTCTCAATAGAAACTCTAAAAGCTAAATAAAATTGCAGATATCTTTCAACCTCTAAAAGACCAGATGCCAAATTGGATTATAATACCCAGCAAAACTCTCAATCAACATAAAAAAATCCAAATTTAATATCTATCTACAAATGCAGATTTACAGAAAATACTAGAAGGGAAATTCCAACCCAAGGAGGATAACTACATCCAAGGAAACATAGCAAATAAGTAATTCCTTGCTAGCAAAACTAAAAGGCAAACACACACACACACACACACACACACACACACACAAACACCACTAACATCAAAATAACAGGAATTAACAATCACTAGTCATTAAAAAACTTTCAGCATCAGTGGACTCAATTCTTTAATGGAAAGACACAGGCTAAGAGAATGGATGTGAATAAAAAAGGGATCTATCATTATGCTACTTATACATACCTCAGCAATAAAGATAGACAATACCATAGAGTAAAGGGCTAGAAAAGTGTTTTCTCAGTAAACTGACCCAAAAAGCAAGCTGAAGTAGGTATTTCCATATCTAGTAAAATAGACTTTCAACCAAAATTCATCAAAAGAGACAGGGACTGGCTATATATATATATAGAGAGAGAGAGAGAGAGAAACCCTATCAAAACAATACCTTATGCCCCAAACACAAGGACACCTACATTTGTGAAAGAAACATTGATACAGTTAAATAGCACATTGAACCCCACACACTACTATTGGGGAACACCATTCTCACCAATTGACAAAGTCATCCAGGCAAAAACTAAACAGAGAAATAATAAAACTAACAGGCATTATGAATCAAATGGATCTAACAAACATCTACATGATATTTTACCCAAACACAAAAGAATATAACTTTTTCTCAGTATCTCATAGATCCTTCTCCAAAACTAACCTTATACTCTGTCACAAAGCAATCCTCAACCTATAGGAGAAAATTGAAATAACACCTTGTAGCTTATCAAACTACCAAGGATTAAAGCTGGAATTCAACAACAACAGAAACAACAGAAAGTCATGGAAACTGAACACCTGTCTATTCAATGATCACCAGGTCAGGTAATTAAAGACTTTCTAGAATTCAGTGAACATACCCAAATTTATGGATATTAAGCAGTGTCAAGAGGAAAATTCATAGCAGTAAATGCCTCCATAAAAAAATTAGAAAGTTCTCTTACCAGTAATTTAAAAGTACACTTGAAAGCTCTAGGGAAGAAAAAAAAAAGGAAAAAGCACACCTAAGAAAAGTACAAGGCAGGAAAAAAACAAAATGAGGGCTGAAGTCAATCAATTAGAAACAATAAAACAAAGAATCAAAGAAACCAAGACTTGGATCTTTGAGAAAACTAAGATAGAAAAATCCTTAGCCAAATTAATCAAAAGACAGAGAGACAGTATCCAAATAAACAAAATCAGAAATGAAAAGTGAATCATAACATAACAATAGACATTGAGGGTATTAAATAACCATTAGGTCTTACTTTGAAAGCCTGTGCTCCAAAAAATTGGATAATATTAATGAAATGAATGACTTTCTAGACAGATACCACTTACCAAAGTCAAATAAAGATAAGGTAAATTATTTAAATAGCCCTATGAGCCTAAAGAAATAGAAACAGTCACTAAAAGTCTCCCAACCAAAATAGGCCCAGAGCCATGAAATTTTAGTGCAGAATTTTATCAGACATTCAAAGATGAGCTAATACCAATACTCCTCAAACTATTCCACAAAATATAAACATAAAGGTACTGCCAAACTCATTCTATGAAGCCAGAGTTATCCTGGTATCTAAACCACACAAAGAGTCAACAAAGAGAGGGAACTTCAGACCAACTTCCTTATGATCATTGATGCAAAAATACCCAATAAATACTAGCAAACTTAATCCAAGAAAACATCAAAAACATTATCCTACATGACAAAGTAGGCTACACCCCAGGAATGCAGGGATAGATCAATATATGAAAAACTATCAACACAATCTACCACATAAACAAGATGAAAGAAAAAAGATCAAATGAGCATCTCATTAGATGCTGACAAAGCCTTTGACAAAATCCAAACACCCCTTCATGTTAAAAAACCTTAGAGAGATCAGTGATACAAGGCACATACCTAAAAATAATAAAAGCTATATACAGAAACAAATGACTAGCATCAAATTAAATGGAGAGAAACTTAAGGCAATACCACTAAAATCTGGGACAAGACAAGGCTGACCACTCTCCCTGTATGTATTCAACATAGTATGTGAAGTTCTAGCTAGGGTAATAAGACAATAAAGGGGTTTTTAAATTGAAAAGGAAGAAGTCAAACTATCACTATTTGCAGATAATATGATGATATACGTAAGCTACCCCAAAAATTGTACTAGAGAACTACTACAGTTGATAAACACATTCACCAAAGTGGTTAGATACAAAGTTAACTCCAAGGAACCAGTACCTGTCCTCTATACAAATGCCAAAGGGGCTGAGGAAAAAATTAGGGAAACATTATCCTTGACAACAGACACAAATAAAATAAAATATCTTGGTGTAACTCTAACCAAGCAAGTAAAAGACCCATATGACAAGAACTTAAAGTTGCTGAAGAAAGTGAGGAAAATATCATAGGATGGAAATATCTCCCACACTCATGGATCAGTAAGATTAACAGTGAAAATGGCCATCTTACCAAAGGCAATTTACAGATCCAATGTAATTCCTATCAAAATTCCAACACAATTCTTTTCAGACCTTGACAGAGCAACTGGCAACTTCATCTGGAAACCAAGGACAGCACAAACAATCCTAAACAGTAAAAGGACTTTTGTAGGTATCACTGGCCCCAACCTCAAGATGTGCTACTGAGCAGTAGTTTGAAAATTGCATGGTATTGGTAGAGCAACAGACAGGTTTATCATGGAATCTAATGGTAAAACTTGAAATAATTCCAAACACCTTTGGATACTTGAGTTTTGAGAAAGAAAGGAAAGCCATACAGTGATAACCCACTCTACACTCCACAGACTCAAAGAAGCTAAACAAGAAGGAAGGACCCAGGGAGGATGCTTGAATCTCACTTAGAAGGGGTGTGTGTGTGTGTGTGTGTGTGTGTGAGTGTGTGTGTGTGATAAAATAGTCTTAGGAGGCAGATGAAGTGAGGGTATAATGTGAGAGAACAAAGTTTTTGAGTTCAGACTCCATCTTAGAAAACCTGACCTGTTTAAATTCAAGTAAACTTACAGGCCGTTACCTAGCTTCAGTTTCCAAGTTACCCTCGTACAAAACCTGAACCTGGCTCCAGTTTCTAGTCTATCTTCAACAAGTCCTGTCGCCAGGTTATTCTCCCCCAACAAATCTAGTGGTTAGCACCAGTTTCCAGGTTAACCCCCAACAAATCTGCACCTCCAGGTTACAAGCCCACCCCCTGTCTAAAAGCATTTAGGAGGAAAGCAGAAGCTAAGTTTATAGTTTGGCTCCCAGCACCAGTCTTGCCCCGAATTAGATGGTTGCCAGGCTAGAAACTCTCACTCCTTGCCTGCCACTTTCTATAAAACCTTGTCCCTATGAGTGCTCTGTGCTTATTTCTCTACCCGAACCATCTTGTGGTTTGGTGTGAGCTAAGTCTAGGCTCCCGTTTGTAAATAAAGACCCTGGTGTGATTGAATTGGATTTGGCTCCTTGGTGGTCTTTTGGAATTCATGCACATCTTGTTAGAGCAGATAGGAGTTGAATTGGGGTGGGGGAGTTCAGGATCAGGTATGGAGAGAAGAAATTGTCAGATAGCCATGAGAATGAATGGAGATCTACAACTGGTAGGCATTGTGGTGTGGGAGGGCATCTCGAGGTTGTGTCAGAGACCCGAGAGAAGGAGGGGCTACCAAGAATCAATTGGGGTGACCTTAACTGAGACTCACAGCAATGGAGATATGAAACTCAGAGGCAATCTACTGTAGCCAGGCAGGAACTCCAGTGGACGGGCAAGTGTACTGCAGATGTTCTATTTAGTGGCAATCATTCTGTCTTTTATTATCTGCACTTTGAACAGCTGTATTAAGCACAACCTACAGCAAATGGAAACTTCTCTGAGTTTTTTTTACTTTTAACAGTATGTAGCACTCATATAAATGTTATACAGGTAATTTAGCTACTCAAACATCTAATTTATATAAACAATATTTTCGGTTAAGATGTTTAGAAGTCAAGAATATTTTTATGATAGAATAAATAATCTGTATTCCAGGTAAAGTTCTACATCAACTTTATACATTGCAAACATTGTCTCACTTTATAAAATTCTGTATGTATGTTCACATGGATGTCTATAACATGCAAGGAAGGGGAATATAAAAATAATTTTTGAAATGTCATCAATTTGTTACCACTAAGCACTACAGACATGATTAGTGTGCTACCGTGTTAGCACTAACATGCACACATGACCTGAATGTCTTCATGTAGTTTCTTAGTTCACAAAGAGAAGAAAGAAAATATCATATTTTATTCTTTATCATTGATATGGACAGAAAGTACTTTGCTGCTAAAGCATACGATATTGTTCCTGGTGATTCTGGCAATGTTGCATCTTGTCCAATTAAAAAGCTGTCCTTTTCCTGTAAGTTTAAGAAGTCAGTGCCCACACTTCACCATGGGGCTCAGCTCTCAGTTATTAATAGCTCTCTTGACATCTTATTAAATAGGAGAGGATTTCAGGCACACAAATAGAATGTATGAATCTCTTTATATTATTTGGAATGTATTTTATACCTACATGAGTGGCTATTTTTATTATCTTTATTTTGTATATTGTCATGACTCGTATGAATTATAATCACGAGCATAACAAGGAGAGCCATTCCACACAAAGAAATTAGTCTGATAAAAAATAATCAAAAGTAAAAATCACAAAAATTCTGCATTCCCTAGAACAAAACAATCTAACAAAGTCTTGTCTTTTTGGTACCAATCTATGGTGTGGGAAGGAATAAAAATTCCCCTCTCTCCAATTTCACAAAGTAGAATTATTTTGTTAAGATAAAGCAGGTTAACTCAAATAAATATTTGGATTTAAGTATTATGCATTGTGCAAAACTCCAAGGCACTGACTAGAAACTACTTTCAGGAGAATAAGGCAGAACAAGTTTTAAAAGTTTTAGGTAGAAGCAGCAACATAACTTTATGTGGACATCACTAATCTGCCTTTGTAATGACTGGAAGTTTTGTTTGTCTCTTCTTTTAACTTGCTATTTTGTAGGCTGTTTTGGAAGAAAGTCATAATAGTCTGGGCATGCCCCAAATAAGTTTTATCTTCTTCAGGAGGAATGTCTACCTATGAGATTTAACACATTTCTCTACTGGGGTATGTCCATTCTTATTAATTATTTATGTACGTTAAGTTGGGATGGATTCATGGACATTGCTTCATATGTTTGAGCTATAGCATAATACTATGTTATTCCTTTTTGTGTCAATTGCTCACTTTTGGTGTCTGGGGGTTTTTCAGTTGCCTAATCCTTTTCTTTCAGATGTTCCTATAATAAGGGTATTTGTGTGTGAGTATGTTTTCTGCACTTATATTTTTACATTTCCTTATTCTCTGCCATTGTAATATCCTTTATTTATGATGTATGCTAATGGTGAATGTCTGAGACAGCCCTAATAGTAAGCATTGATTCCTTTCATTGAAGAATGATATTAAAAGTCAAGAGTTAGACACACCTGTTCCTACCAGGTTATTGTTGCATCATTTATAGGTCTTCAGAGCTAGCAGAAAAAGGTTGTTGTTAGGCACATGTTAGTCCATGCAAAAGCATATACTCACAAATATGTTTCCACCTGTATGTAAGATATACATGAGGTTACACTTATGCATTCATCTCTAATCTACTCTAACATGGGCCATCAGTTGTCTGTCTGATTTTCTGCAGCCTTCCACTTCAACAGTAGCCTCTTTACTCCTACTCCTGTCTTATTCAGGGTTACTATTGCTGTGTTGAAACACCATGACCAAATAAACTTGGAAGGAAAATGTTTACTCAGCTTCTGCTTACACGCCATTGTTCCTCATGGAAACAATTCAGGATTGGAACTCAAGCTGCGAAATGACCTAGAGGCAGGAGTTAATACAGAAATCTTGAAGGAATGTTGTTTACTAGCTTGGTCCTCCTGACTTGCTCAGTCTGCTTTCTTATAGAACCCAGAATACCAGCCCAGGGAAGACTCTGCCCACAAGGCATAGGGTCCTTTCACATAAATCACCAATTAATCACCAATTAAAATGCCCTACATTCTTGCCTACAGCCTGAACTTACAAAGTCACTTTCTCAATCAAAGCTCTCTGAAGACTCTAGCTTGTGTCAAGTTGACATTAGTCAAGATAGAACAAACACCTTCCCCTTAATCAATAAATAACTGTGTGTGTGTGTGTGTGTCTCTGTGTGTGTGTGATGTACATGTGTGTGTACTTACATATATATTCATGAATTATGTATACCTAAGTGACCAATACTGCTAATCTGTTTTCATACAGAAAGCACTTTATCCATCAGAGTGTGAGGCACTCTTCCTTTAGTATTTAGTTGTATATTAGTTGTATAGCGACCATTGTTTTCTTATTCAGCCTAGCACTTATCCAAAGCATTTTCCACTTCAGTGTAGTTGTTTCACACACCTTCAAAGCAGATTCAGTCTATATTCTATCCTGGAAATCTAGAGGTGCTATGGTTCAAAAATTGTACATATTCACTTTCTTACAGAACTCTTGGACTTGGTAAGCACATTATATCAATACCTTTGCACAAAGAATACTGTTTAACTGCCTGCAATTATACTCTGTGTTCATTCATATGTCTCTACTCTCTCTAAATCTTCAGCAGTCCCGAATCTGCCTTTCATAATCATACACTATGTCACTTTCTCAACTGAAGTTCCTTCTGGTTTCAGACAAACCTTTCCCATTAGAAATAAATAGTGAAGATTTATCCATGACTTTCATGACCTCATAGCTCACTTCTTGTTATATATTCCAAGCATGGCACACTGTGCTACACTTAGACATTCATCTTCTGAAAGTCACCCTGCTTGCTTCCAGTTTTTGTCAGCTATGAATATTGAAGTAATACATGTAATTTCAATTTCTATTCCAGATGTTAATCCAATGTTTAACTTTCTAAGAAACAGCAAATATCTCTCTAAATGACTGAACCTTTTTCTAACACCAGCAGCAAAGTGTGAGGATCCAGCCATCAATGACTTTGTCAGGTTTTTGCTGAATCTACATTTTCAAACAAAGTGTATTTTGTTTTATCTTCCCATTTTCCAATCCCCTGTTACCTATAAACTCCCTTTACTCCCCTCGTTTCCCCCACAGTTGTCTTAACCTGTGTCGTGTTACACCATCTCCTCTCGTCAGCTATTATTTTCCTCTCCTAATTTTTAAAATATTCTGTAAGTTTTTAAAACTTGAAACCAAATAAATATATCTGGCATTAATAAATTTCCGTACAACCATTTTTCCTAACTGTTTGTAATGAAGTTATGCATTAAAGGCTTAAACTTTAGTGTCTTTGCATTGAAGAACAAAGTTCAGAATAGCCAGATGAGACACATTGTCCCTATACTCATAGATACAGAAGAAGAGGGCTAATCTGAAATGATTCCTCGCTCTGCATTCCAGTGGAAGAGAACAAGGACCTAAACACAAACACAACAAGAAAGGACCAAATCACACGGAAGAAGATGCACAAACGTGTGTCCTCTTAGTTCAAATGTCTACAAACAAGGCCACAGCTGGGTGTATGAGTTCTCTTTATAATTAGTAACATGGATTCTAATAAAGAAGCAAAATAAAATGCCACAGAGAGTTGCTGGAACACATGACACCTCACATTGTCACAATATGCATAGTACATTATTTTCTGCAACACAGGAAGTAAGAAGAAAATAAAGACCTTGGTTATAACCAGCAAGCCTCCATCAAAGAGAGCTTCTACAAAATGAGAAATGGTCATAGACAGTCAATGTATTGTAAAGAACTCAATGGAGTATTTATTCTCTGGACATGTGACATCATCTGTCTTCTACGGGGTGTCATTAATCTTCAAGTAAATTCAACTGGTATTTGTTCTAACAGAACTGGAGTACCTGGCAAGGTTTCACCTCTATGGTATGGTCTGCACCAATAACTAGGAACATTTGGTTTATTGGTTAATAAGCATGTTCCTACTGATAATTTGAGACAACATTAAATTACATAAATTAGCACCATAGTGGCTCTTATTTTTTTATAACTTTAAAAGAATATTGTATAATTTAATTTTGTTTCTCCTGTTTGAAAATTTCAAACTATCAGAATGAATCACATCCTCAAAAAAAATTAGATCTAGAAAAAAAGAAGATCCCTTCTGAAATTTTGGTATTAGAGATCAGTGTTATTTCTCTTTGATATTTGTAATGGTTTTAGATAATGAATCTGGGACAATCACCCTTCTCCCAGGAATCATAATTTGTCTACTGCAAGAAAAAGATAGAGTTTAAACTTGCTTCCTCCCTTATGCACAGGAAGCTCAGAGATTAAATTTCGCAATCTTCAAGTCTATTTTAAAGAAATAATGAACAAACGAGAAAATCCACAGTTACTTTTTGCTAAGTATTCACATCTAATTTACAAGCCCACATCTCCACACTTCCCACATATTTTACAAGTGCAAATGGCTGTTAGGCAGCATTAACTTGGCTGACAGTGAATCTGAATTTGTGGGGCTAGTGATGCTACATGAGACTAAATGAGTGACCTAGCACTTCAATTAATGACCACTAGTTTTTTATTCAGAGGGGTGATGGGTGCCCCCTCCCCCAGACAAGGATGTTTTAACAATTAATGGACACAACACAAGAAAACAATTGTATGATTATAAATGATCAACTTATGATTTTATAGAAAATCATTTTCTATATAAATACATTCATGCTTATTAAAATTGGTGTATAATATGGGCTGAGAGCATGTAATGGGACACGCATTTCCCAGCAAGAGAAATTATAGCAGCGAAATGTGTTAATGTACTTACCATTGAAACACTACTTTGAGCATGAATTTGAGAGAACAAGTGGAAAGCACATGGAAGTTACTAGAAGGACAAAAAGGGAAAATGATATAATTAAGTCATAATTTAAAATATATATTATAAAGAGTAACAAAACACTACTTATATTTCAAATACATAATTTCTATATAAGTAACATTTTTAAAGATTTTAAAAATTAAATATAATCAATTATTAGATCAATAATAACTTTTACTATTTATTATGATTTTTAATTCAATTCACTTAATAACATTATTTGTCAGAAGGTATCTGGAATGAGTAATTACAGGTAATTTGCCTGTTCTCTTTTTTCTGAGGGTTTCTGGCTTTCTACATTCATCCAGTAATATTTTTATAGTCAACGAAACAGACATTTTATTATTAAACCTTTTGCTCACACATTATTTTTGTGGTAATGATTATGTTCTGAAAGTGACTTTGTCTGTGAAGATCCTGGGAGCCATGGACAAGCCCTAATAATGATTTATAAATAACCCCAGGAGTTTGTCTCTGACTCATAAAAATCTCAGCATCCTGTTCCCTTTGCTCTAACTTAAAACCGCAATTGGCCTGGAATTAAACAGCCTCTTTTAATTAATGCTGTTCTCATCCTCACAATATTCTCTGTTTCTGTCAAATTCGAAGCTTCTTTGTGTTGAAACCCTGGGGCAGGATACGTTTTGTGAGATTTGAGCCAAAATGAGGATTTTTGCTTCTCTGCAGCATTAGGGACATGCCCATTCATCACTTGAGAAACCAATCAACTTTGGGCATACTGTCATTCAGACACTCCAAGCTGTATGATGAATGTTTCTTCTGCAGAAACAAGGGCATAGTTAGTCTGCGTTGTAAAAGAAATTAACCCTGACAAAAACATTAGCTCTGTGAAGGAAAATTCCCAGGAAGAACTGAGCAGCCACTGCACTGGAGGCTGACAAGGTTAATCTGATCCATCTTGTGCAGAATGTTGAGCACTGAGCAGAGTCAAAGAACTGAAGAGAATTAAATGGGCATAAAGTCACAAGGAAGTTCCTGTAAGTGTCTATATTTTGTAGACCTGAGTTTTACAGCCCATATAATAAGTATCTATATGTACAGAAGGCTAATGCTTTCTTCATATCTTGCTATGATGACATTCATTTTTAGAAATAGAAAATACAGATTTGGGATTTAGATAGGACAAGGTATAGTCCTTGCCCTTACATTGTGAACTGATGTCCTGTGAGCTTTAGAATGTTCCATTGTAAAATGGGAAAACAGAAACCTAGATCATAGAGCTATGATTGGAAAGCAAATGACTTAATGTGGGTAGAAGAGTATCTGTGCTGTTCTAGGAAGCTATGGTGGCTAATTAGACTGTCAGTTTTGTTAGATTAATAGGTATAGTGATGGTTTGCATATGCTTGGCTCAGGGAGTGGCACTATTAGAAGGTGTGGCCTTGTTGAAGGAAATGTGTCACAATGGGGTAGGCTTGGAGACCCTCTTCCTAGCTCCTCCTAGGATGCTGAGTGTGTTCCTGGCTTCCTTTGGGTGAAGATGTAGAACTCAGCTCCTGCTGCACCATGCCTGCCTGGATGCTGCCCTGCTCCCGCCTTGATGACAATGGACTGAACCTCCGAATTAAATGTTGTCCCTTATAAAACTTACATTGCTCATGGTGTCTGTTCACAGCAATAAGACCCTAACTAAGATAGGTATCAAGGTCAAAACTGAAGCATACCCTTGAGTACTCCCATTGAGACCTTCTAAGAGAGGAGTAACTGAGTGTGGAAGACATATGCAGGGGGTGGCAGAGCCATTCCATGAGATGGGGGCATGGACTAAGGAAAGAAAAGTAATCCAGGCACCACTATTTTTTAAAATAATATTTTAATTTATTTTCAATTTAAAGGGAGGTTTTCTGGATGCAGAAGTTTTACATAGAAAACAATTTTATATATAACAAGTTTTCTCTGTTACTTCAGGCAATCATTTACACCCCGATCAGTGCTCCCCCTCCTGGTGCCCCCTCACATAGCCCCTCCCCTCCTACCTCCCATCTATCCTCCCTACCCTGATGCATCAAGTCTCTGCAGGGTTAGGGGCATCCTTTCCCACTGAGGCCAGAGGAGGCAGCCCAGTTAGGGAACAGATTCACCAGACAGTCAACAGTTTGGGGCATCCCCTGCTCCGGTTGTTTGGAGACCCCCACGGAGACTGAGCGGCACATCTGCTACACATGTGGGTACCACAGCTTTATCTCTTGTTTCTTATCTGTAGATGTAAAGTGGCCCTGCCATCCCCACCATACTCAAGCTCTCCTAAGTTGTTTTCGCCAGCTCTATTTTTGTCACAGCAATAAGAGCATTAACTGATAACAAACCACCCAATAGATCCAGGCATTACTCTGAAAGTGAACTCTTTCTGTGATATCAAGAACTCGTGCCTTACGGAGCAGTAACAACTAACATTTTGGAGGCTGAGCTCAGACAGTCATTGCCTCGAGCCTTCTGTAGCTTTTGCTTGTGTGATCTGGAGAAGTTATTGAGCATCCCCAAGGCTTCATTTCTGCACCTGTAAAATACTGATAGAAGAATTTATCTTATAGAGCTGCTATGAAAAGGCAATTACAAAGTTCATAGAAAATTTGTGGTAGCATGCTAAGATGCACTGAGTGCCCACATTGATTTGCATGAACGTTTTAGTTGTGAGACACAAAGGAATGGAGACATTAGTGATCGCTTTGCCTGCCAAGTCTCCAGGCTTTGTAAAACCCTTGCTCAGCTAGAATTGCTTGTACGAGCATGTGGAAAAGGACCATTTTAGCCATCTGTCTTGTACACACTCGGTATTCAGCATCAAGTTAACTGATATGTTTTTATACTACACCTGATGTCCTGATATGGCTGATCCGAAGGCACCTGCTCATCTGTATACATGCCACATGCCTTTCTTTGAAGTCATGTGTCCTCATAGCAATGGGGATGGGTATAATTGAAAACAGGACAAACTATATGGAATTTTTTGAAGTATTAGCGATCCACATTTTGGATCTATATATAAAGTTATAGTCTACATTATAGACTACATTATAAGCTGGACACAGGAATATCATTAGATGCCAGAATAATCAAATTTCCCTTTTGATTTTTAGGGATAACATTCCCATGGGTCCTACTCTACTTCCAATGTCACAGTGTCACCAACCCTCTCTATAATCAGCATATGTTCGGTTTTGGGAATACAAACCATTCTTAACTAATCGTCTATTATAAGAAATGTGAGCTAAGCATGTGACTTTTGATTGTCACCACTCCCTACAAGGAAAATGTCTTCAATCTTACTCTACAAAGTGCATGTTAAACTTCAGAAGTATAAGATACTGGCAGAAAAGAGAGGAATCGAAGAGTTAAAGCAGGTCTTTAAAAAGATGATTGAAATGATCAGTAAAGATTCTTTGAAGGAAGTGTTTACATCAGTGATTCAACTGGGATGCCGGCTGTCAACACACCATTATCTGCCTGTAATACTTACATAAAGATAGAACTGTCAGTTCCTGTCACTGTCTCTGCACTCTAAATCATAGCAAATCTGGTTGAAAACACTTTAAAACTTTAAGTGTCTAAGAGCTGTACATATTAAGGAGTTTGTTTTCTTTATAAAAGATTCCTCTCTTTACCAAATTTTACTGTGAAGGTATTTTAACATACTTGGGTGCAAGGCAGACAAAGAAAGAATAATATCTGGAAAAGGACAGGACTAAGCTGCATGTTCTCTAGTGTCCTTAGAGCTTTGTAGTTTCTACATATTAATCCTGGGCAGATTTTTTTCCTATTTTAGACTCAGGCTGTTTATTTAGTCTCAGACATGATCTGTCTATGTAGCCTGGGATTTTCTCTGCAGACAAAGATAGGATCACATTAATGATTTCCTGGCATCCAACGCCCAAACACTGGAATTACAGATTTGTATCACCACACGTGAATGGCTAAATTATTTTACCTATTTTTGGCACAACCATAGTGGTATCGTTTCTATTTGTTAATCACTGACATATGGGAATTCAACTTTGTATATTAACCTAACAGACCACAGCTTTTTCTTCTATTTCTAGTACTTCCAATTTTCTATATAGATAGATAATTACTTCCCGTGGTTAAAATCCACTTCTACTTTATCCTTTCCCACATATATGCTGTTTGTCTTCATTTTCTTTGCATACGTAAGAGGACTTTCTGTATGTTTTGAACAGGGGTCTTGGGTTTGTTGCTATTGTTGTTTCTTTACTTTCTTTCTTCTTCTCTGTTTTGCAAAGAAGATATCTACCCTCTCTCTTGCCATTAAGCATGATGCTCTCTGTAGGTATTTTGTACATATTGTTTTGTAAATCAGGCAAGTAGAGAGATACTCCTGGACTGCGGAGACGTTTTCTTTTCCTGTAGTCAGATTGGCTTTGTGAAGTGCTTTTGGTGTCTATTGACAGCATCATTGATTTCTTTTCTAATCTGTGATGAGGAAGATTTGGATTCATTGAGTTTCAAATGCTCAATCAGCTCTGTGTACCTGAAATACGTCTCACTTGTTTGTTGTACATGGTAGTATTTTGTCGAGAATTTTGGCATAAACGTTTGTGATAAGTACTTATCTGTAGTTGTGCTTCCTTGTGGAATCTTTAGCTGTTTGGGTATCTGAACAGTGCTTACTTCAACAAATGAGTGAGAAACAGGGTAAGTGCTTCCTTTATGGAGGATATTTGTGAAAAATGGTATTATTTCATTTTTAGATATTTGCTAGAACTCACCAGTATGATTACTTAGATCAGATACTTTTGATTTAGGAAGAGTTTGTATTAATGACTTGATTTCTTAAATAACTATAAGCTATTCAAATTATCAGTTTCTCTACAAGTAGCCAGACACTTAATAAAATTGACCATTTTATGTAAGAGTTTCAAACCTTTGTCCATAGACTGTCTTGTGAAATTTGTTCATCATGCCTTTGTGTTCAAAGGCTCCTCAATGATGATTCTGGCTTTACTTCTCATAAAAGTCTTGGAGAGTCCTCACCTATTTCATTCTTACCCTGGCTAGATATCCATCAGCTTCACAGAGAGTTCTTATGGAGTCTCTCTCACACCTCACATTCCAATAGCAGCTCCCTCTGCCACTCTACAGTTGCCTCCCACATCTCTCCTCTCTTCCAGATCCTATCTTCCTCTATTTTCTGCCTCAAATTATTTTTGGTATTTTCCACTTCAATCTCCTTTACTTCTGCTTTAGTTTTCATAATTTCTGTTGTTGTTTAAAAGTTTAATTTTGCACTAGTTCCCCGAGTTGGGTATTTGGATTTGTATATGTTGACTGTATCGAGATGCATAACGTAGTTATGAGATTTTTTTTGTAGCTTTGTAAGATATGTTCCCTGGATGAAACAGGGTAATAAATAGATCTAAAGTTATGTCAAAATAAAGACAATTTAATTAAACACAAAAAATCATAAAGTAATCACAAAGCCTCTTCAAGAGTTATAAGGATTATCATTATCTATTATTAGCAGCCCTAAAGTATATTGGAATACCAGGAGAAGGCAGCTTTACTGAAATTCGATGATATATATGAAGTGTGTATATGGGTTAATTCAGAGTCATTTCAGGAGGAAGTAAAAACTGAATCTTCTCATCAGTATCTACAAAATTACTTGAGGCAAAATAAGAAATTTTCTATAAGTAAGCCACATTATAAAATGATGTTTCCAAGATTCAAAGCATGATAGAAAAGCATCAAAGGACACACCGCTCTTGGATTCTGTGATTAAAGGAAACATAGCTGGGCATCATCTAAAAATTAATTTAGAACCCATTCCATGCCCTTAAGGCACATGCCAGCATAATGTAAGGCCACCGCTTAGAGATAGCAATCACAGCCCAGTCCAATTTCTTCATGCTGACTGCAATTTAGTAGTTTTTCCTTTAGAAGTTACCCTAATTCACAGAGTTAATGGGCAACACATTGTATTTAAACCTTACACATTTTATTGCAGACTTCTCACACCATAAAATATACTAGCAAGATCGTACTGAAGAAATATTTGGTAACTAAAAAATAAAAATTGCATTATGCAGTCTACATTTAAAATTTTAAAGCAGTGGATATTCAGAGGAGAGCTGTAATTTTATGATATTCATGGCACTCATTTTAAGTTTTATAGGAAAACTTGGTTTACCAAGATCCTCAAACAGTTTCAAAAGCAAAATCAAAAATGTTGGCTGTTATACTTTTTATAAATTTTAGGATATCCAGAAGTTTAAAAATGTGTATTTTATGAAGACTTTAACTTCACAGTTTGAGAATTCTTATTCAAGCAAAGACTAATGAAAGTGTAGATATCATGAAGATTGTTTAATTTATTCCGTAAATATTTATTGAATAGTCTCTGCAAACATCTATACTTTTCACAAAACGTAAATATCTTATGGGAAGTTCAGCAAATAGAGAGATATTGCAGCACTCCAAAAATCACAGAAGTGATTTGAAGTACAAAGAAGGGGATGGAGACACAGTCATGGAGAGAGTGAAGTAGTACTTGAGGATGTTTTTGCCTTTTCTGGCTGTATGAAGCAGAGACACAAACATGGAGTGTGTCATGTGGCACTCGAGAGGCTTTTCTGCTTTTCTGGCTTCATGAGGACTGAGACACAAACACGAAGTGTGCGACTGTGTTACTTGGAGATGCTTTTTTTTTTCTTATTTGGCTGTGTATATAAGGGAGGAATGTGGGGAATGTCATTCCAGAGAATATGCTTTTGCAAAAGCTTGGAGAATTAAGAGCAGGCATGCTTAGAACAAGGGATGAAACCTATGAAATGGCAATCACCTAGGCTGTATGGGTAAAACCCAGACAAAAAAAAGTGTCTGCTGCCAGGTGTCTGGCACTAAGCAGTGATGGTTGGCTTGTGTACATTTGATCAGAGGGATAGCTACTCCATAATCTGAAGGAAAACAAGAAGAATTACTGAGGACAAGTCTAGATAAGAACCAAACCATGACTATACATTTCAATACCATCACATTAATAACTTGAAAAGGTTGGGAACACTGTGAATAAAGTTAAAGTCGGTCAATATATATAAATCCAGAGGCTGTATCCAGAACCCTTAAAGATAATAACTACTAAAAAAGGTGTAAAATGTTCATATTGTGTATTGTGGTCCATAATAATTTCTTATTGGTGAGAGAATAATATCAAGGGGTGAGAGAAATCATAATCCCTGTAAACTGCCATCATTTCTAGAAGTTATTTGCAGAAGTTCTGCTGACTATACTCAGAAAGTTTAAAGTACTAACAGGTATTAGCTCTTCTGTCCCATGAACCTCACTGATCAATACAAGATAAATAGTGCAATAATTAACTGGATCATGGCCTAAAACATGCTGTTTGCACACTCAGATGGTACATAAATAATTAGAGTAAGTTAGACATGAAGCATACTTTTTAAAGGTTAAAATGTTGTCAGCAGTTGGTGTGCTAAAATATTAAACACATATATGTATGTATGTGTGTGTGTGTGTGTGTGTGTGCATACGTATGCATCTGAGGAGTACTAGCATAAGAATGATTAGTTACATTAGTCTCTGTAACAAAATCATAAAGAGCAGGTTACTCATGGCTTCAGAGATTTCAGTTTGAATTCAGCTGGCTTCCTTGCTTTTAGGCCTGGGGGGACTACAGAAGAGCATTGCTGAGGGTAGCTGTTATCTGAGGGCAGTCAGGATTCAAGGAAAGACAGGAAGGAGAAACATAGTTCTAGATATGTTTATCTAGAATGAAAAAAGAATAGAGACAAGAATTAGATGAGTTTAACAATCATTATCATATCTTAGAACATTGGACTTAACCTAGAAAGCAATATCACTGCCATAGAAGTTAGGATACAAGTTTAACATTATATTTCTAGTTAGAAGGGTATTGTGGAGGTTGTTTCTTCATACGATATATCTATGATATCTAGTTCTTGGTGAGAGACATATTCATTGATGCAAATTAACATATTGACCCCTTTAAAAAAAATCAGTACATTCGTGGTCTTAGCTGTTCAAGCTTGAGTCAAAAGAAGTCTGAAAGTTTTAATTTGCATTTCTGTAATGGCCAGTCATGTTAAACTTTTAAGACTATATTTTTTAGCCAATTTTTGTTTCCTCTGAAATGTAGTAAAGTAGGAGATGAAATTGAAATGTTGGGAATACACCAAGAAGAGCCCGTGGACACTGAAGTTTTAGTGTTCCATCTACCTGGAGTTTAAAGTCATGGGTATAAATGTAGTTTAATTTAACTTACTCTAATCATTTTTTGAAGTGAGATGTGATTGAACTATCCAGGCTATCCTAATTTCGAAAATCTTTTTGCTTTAGGTGGCCACATGCTAAGCTTTTGGAGTGCACATCTATGCAAAATCTTAGTTTTAAAGTACTCTCCATGGGTTAGAGAGGAGAGGAGTCAAAACTACTTCACATATTCAAGCTCCACTCCTCATCTCCCTGTAATGGCATGATGATGTTGATTTGAAGGCTTTGAGAAAACTCTTGATTACAGGTTTGAATTGAAGAGGAATCTGAATTTGGTCATGATAATTATAGACTTTCCCAGTGGTTGTCAAATGGAAATTTAAATCACATAGAGAATGCAAGGTAATCATTAATTAGGACACTGACTTAAATAAATTGAGAAATTAGAATAGGTGCAAAAGATTGTGGTCTTGACAGTAACAATTTAGATATGTAGGAGTTAAGACCTAAAGAAAAATGTTTAAAAGAAATTTAAAAGAAACATAAGAAAAAGCTTCAGACAGAGACCCAGCCTCCAGAGTGTGTCTAGAATGAAATTTGGGATTCGTGTGGGAGCACTAGCAAAGCTTTGCACATTTGTATTTGCTTCTGAGAGCATGCAGGATCAGGTGACTTCACGGTGGGTATGGTTGTATTCATATGTTTTAATTTGCTGTAACAAGATACCTGAGAATTCAACTAGACAAAGTGAAAATTTATTTTGACTCATGACATCTGATACTTGACTCTAGTCCATAGTTCCTTGGCACCATTTGTAAGTCTAAGGTAACGCTGAACATAATGGTGGGAACATTGTATTTCCAGTGACTTATGTGTTTTACAGTTTGCATTGCTTCTCAATAGCACTCCTGGGCTTGAAATCAAGCCTTCACCCCACCACATTTCAGAATACATTCTACATCCACACTCTAATAAAGATGATAGGACTGTCAAGATACAATAGAAAAAAAACGGGTAACTCAGTGTGAAAATAGGCTCACTTCCAAAGCTATGTATTTGGAAGAATGAAGGAGAAAAGGATATGGTACTAAAGTAGACCAGTTATCTGAGCTATAAACATTATCAGTATCTACAGGAAAGACGAAGTCTACTGTCTCAATTACAAGTGATTAAAGGGAGATGGAGACATTAACCAATTCTTTCTCTGTGAAATAAGAAATGTCATCTGCTGGACCTGGAGTTATCTCAGTGCTTTAGAGCACTTGTTACTCTTAAAGAGGACCCACTTTGATTCCCAGAACCTATAGTCAGCTCACAGTGATCTCTAACTCCAGTCCTAGGAAACCTACGCCCTCTTTTGTCTTCCTTATGCACTAGGCATGCATGTGATACACTGCATGTATATGTGTGTGTGTGTGTGTGTGTGTGTGTGTATAAGTAAAATTATATATATATATATATATGTATATATATATGCAGGCAAAATACATAATAGTAAATAAATAAAAATAAGTTCATAAAAAAGAAAATAAGAAATGTAATCTTCTGAAGATTATTGTGGGTGAGGAGTTGTGGGAATTATAATGTGTGTAAAACTGAATTATAATAGTTGCCCTCATCTTGGGTAAGAATCTAAGTTCTAAGCCTTTTTGATGAAACTTGAAACTATGGATAGAATCGAAGATAATATGTAAGTGTTGTAATACCACAAGACATTTTTCTGAGAAAGGAGAGAGCTACTAAATTAATTCTGGGTAGATATCACATACTGTGTAAGGAGACATGAGTTTGTATTACAATGATATTTTGTAGAGTTCAATGAATAATTTGATACAGGAAAAATTAACTTTGGAGATGTGGCATGATGAACAAACCTCAGGAATAGAAGGAAAACACCTTTTGCTCACACTCCGTAGTTCAATAGTAGGTACACATTTTCTCTAAGATTATGTCATTTGATCTTAGCTCCACTGCCAATCAGACCTACCTTGATGGTCACTGTGGAACACAGGATGATGGCCATCAGGAGGGAAAGTTCTCCTTTAAGAATCCAGGTCGGGCCCGGCCCTCAGCAGCTCTCTGCTCCCAGACCCGGTGAGAGAGAGACCCAACCCCCTGGTCAGGTGGGCACTCCTGAGGCTGCAGAGCGGAAGGGACCACCAACACTGCTCACCCCTGCCCACATCCCTGGCCCAAGAGGAAACTGTATAAGGCCTCTGGGCTCCCATGGGGGAGGGCCCAGGAGCAGCATTACCCCTGCCTGAGACACCTCCAGAACCTGAAAGAAACAGACCGGATAAACAGTTCTCTGCACCCAAATCCCGAGGGAGGGGGAGCTAAACCTTCAGAGAGGCAGACAAGCCTGGGAAACCAGAAGAGACTGTTCCCTGCACACACATCTCGGACGCCAGAGGAAAAAGCCAAAGACCATCTGGAACCCTGGTGCACTGAAGCTCCCGGAAGGGGCAGCACAGGTCTTCCTGGTTGCTGCCGCTGCAGAGAGCCCCTGGGCAGCACCCCACGAGCGAACTTGAGCCTCGGGACCACAGGTAAGACCAACTTTTCTGCTGCAAGAAAGCTGCCTGGTGAACTCAAGACACAGGCCCACAGGAACAGCTGAAGACCTGTAGAGAGGAAAAACTACACGCCCGAAAGCAGAACACTCTGTCCCCATAACTGACTGAAAGAGAGGAAAACAGGTCTACAGCACTCCTGACACACAGGCTTATAGGACAGTCTAGCCACTGTCAGAAATAGCAGAACAAAGTAACACTAGAGATAATCTGATGGCGAGAGGCAAGCACAGGAACCCAAGCAACAGAAACCAAGACTACATGCCATCATCGGAGCCCAATTCTCCCACCAAAACAAACATGGAATATCCAAACACACCAGAAAAGCAAGATCTAGTTTCAAAATCATATTTGATCATGATGCTGGAGGACTTCAAGAAAGACATGAACACACTTAGGGAAACACAGGAAAACATTAATAAACAAGTAGAAGCCTACAGAGAGGAATCGCAAAAATCCCTGAAAGAATTCCAGGAAAACACAATCAAACAGTTGAAGGAATTAAAAATGGAAATAGAAGCAATCAAGAAAGAACACATGGAAACAACCCTGGATATAGAAAACCAAAAGAAGAGACAAGGAGCTGTAGATACAAGCTTCACCAACAGAATACAAGAGATGGAAGAGAGAATCTCAGGAGCAGAAGATTCCATAGAAATCATTGACTCAACTGTCAAAGATAATGTAAAGCGGAAAAAGCTACTGGTCCAAAACATACAGGAAATCCAGGACTCAATGAGAAGATCAAACCTAAGGATCATAGGTATAGAAGAGAGTGAAGACTCCCAGCTCAAAGGACCAGTAAATATCTTCAACAAAATCATAGAAGAAAACTTCCCTAACCTAAAAAAAGAGATACCCATAGACATACAAGAAGCCTACAGAACTCCAAATAGATTGGACCAGAAAAGAAACACCTCCCGTCACATAATTGTCAAAACACCAAACGCACAAAATAAAGAAAGAATATTAAAAGCAGTAAGGGAAAAAGGTCAAGTAACATATAAAGGGAGACCTATCAGAATCACACCAGACTTCTCGCCAGAAACTATGAAGGCCAGAAGATCCTGGACTGAGGTCATACAGACCCTAAGAGAAAAAAAATGCCAGCCCAGGTTACTGTATCCAGCAAAACTCTCAATTAACATTGATGGAGAAACCAAGATATTCCATGACAAAACCAAATTTACACAATATCTTTCTACAAATCCAGCACTACAAAGGATAATAAATGGTAAAGCCCAACATAAGGAGGCAAGCTATACCCTAGAAGAAGCAAGAAACTAATCGTCTTGGCAACAAAGCAAAGAGAATGAAAGCACACAAACATAACCTCACATCCAAATATGAATATAAAGGGAAACAATAATCACTATTCCTTAATATCTCTCAATATCAATGGCCTCAACTCCCCAATAAAAAGACATAGATTAACAAACTGGATACGCAACGAGGACCCTGCATTCTGCTGCCTACAGGAAACACACCTCAGAGACAAAGACAGACACTACCTCAGAGTGAAAGGCTGGAAAACAACTTTCCAAGCAAATGGTCAGAAGAAGCAAGCTGGAGTAGCCATTCTAATATCAAATAAAATCAATTTCCAACTAAAAGTCATCAAAAAAGATAAGGAAGGACACTTCATATTCATCAAAGGAAAAATCCACCAAGATGAACTCTCAATCCTAAATATCTATGCCCCAAATACAAGGGCACCTACATACGTAAAAGAAACCTTACTAAAGCTCAAAACACACATTGCACCTCACACAATAATAGTGGGAGATTTCAACACCCCACTCTCATCAATGGACAGATCATGGAAACAGAAATTAAACAGTGATGTCGACAGACTAAGAGAAGTCATGAGCCAAATGGACTTAACGGATATTTATAGAACATTCTATCCTAAAGCAAAAGGATATACCTTCTTCTCAGCTCCTCATGGTACTTTCTCCAAAATTGACCATAGAATTGGTCAAAAAACGGGCCTCAACAGGTACAGAAAGATAGAAATAATCCCATGCGTGCTATCGGACCACCACGGCCTAAAACTGGTCTTCAATAACAATAAGGGAAGAATGCCCACATATACGTGGAAATTGAACAATGCTCTACTCAATGATAACCTGGTCAAGGAAGAAATAAAGAAAGAAATTAAAAACTTTTTAGAATTTAATGAAAATGAAGATACAACATACCCAAACTTATGGGACACAATGAAAGCTGTGCTAAGAGGAAAACTCATAGCGCTGAGTGCCTGCAGAAAGAAACAGGAAAGAGCATATGTCAGCAGCTTGACAGTACACCTAAAAGCTCTAGAACAAAAAGAAGCAAATAAACCCAGGAGGAGTAGAAGGCAGGAAATAATCAAACTCAGAGCTGAAATCAACCAAGTAGAAACAAAAGGACCATAGAAAGAATCAACAGAACCAAAAGTTGGTTCTTTGAGAAAATCAACAAGATAGATAAACCCTTAGCCAGACTAACGAGAGGACACAGAGAGTGTGTCCACATTAACAAAATCAGAAATGAAAAGGGAGACATAACTACAGATTCAGAGGAAATTCAAAAAATCATCAGATCTTACTATAAAAACCTATATTCAACAAAATTTGAAAATCTTCAGGAAATGGACAATTTCCTAGACAGATACCAGGTACCGAAGTTAAATCAGGAACAGATAAACCAGTTAAACAACCCCATAACTCCTAAGGAAATAGAAGCAGTGATTAAAGGTCTCCCAACCAAAAAGAGCCCAGGTCCAGACGGGTTTAGTGCAGAATTCTATCAAACCTTCATAGAAGACCTCATACCAATATTATCCAAACTATTCCACAAAATTGAAACAGATGGAGCCCTACCGAATTCCTTCTACGAAGCCAAAATTACTCTTATACCTAAACCACACAAAGACACAACAAAGACAGAGCACTTCAGACCAATTTCCCTTATGAATATCGACGCAAAAATACTCAACAAAATTCTGGCAAACCGAATCCAAGAGCACATCAAAACAATCATCCACCATGATCAAGTAGGCTTCATCCCAGGCATGCAGGGATGGTTTAATATACGGAAAACCATCAACGTGATCCATTATATAAACAAACTGAAAGAACAGAACCACATGATCATTTCATTAGATGCTGAGAAAGCATTTGACAAAATTCAACACCCCTTCATGATAAAAGTCCTGGAAAGAATAGGAATTCAAGGCCCATACCTAAACATAGTAAAAGCCATTAACAGCAAACCAGTTGCTAACATTAAACTAAATGGAGAGAAACTTGAAGCAATCCCACTAAAATCAGGGACTAGACAAGGCTGCCCACTCTCTCCCTACTTATTCAATATAGTTCTTGAAGTTCTAGCCAGAGCAATCAGACAACAAAAGGAGATCAAGGGGATACAGATCGGAAAAGAAGAGGTCAAAATATCACTATTTGCAGATGATATGATAGTATATTTAAGTGATCCCAAAAGTTCCACCAGAGAACTACTAAAGCTGATAAACAACTTCAGCAAAGTGGCTGGGTATAAAATTAACTCAAATAAATCAGTTGCCTTCCTCTATACAAAAGAGAAACAAGCCGAGAAAGAAATTAGGGAAACGACACCCTTCATAATAGACCCAAATAATATAAAGTACCTCGGTGTGACTTTAACCAAGCAAGTAAAAGATCTGTACAATAAGAACTTCAAGACACTGAGGAAAGAAATTGAAGAAGACCTCAGAAGATGGAAAGATCTCCCATGCTCATGGACTGGCAGGATTAATATAGTAAAAATGGCCATTTTACCAAAAGTGATCTACAGATTCAATGCAATCCCCATCAAAATACCAATCCAATTCTTCAAAGAGTTAGATAGAACAATTTGCAAATTCATCTGGAATAACAAAAAACCCAGGATAGCTAAAGCTATCCTCAACAATAAAAGGACTTCAGGGGGAATCACTATCCCTGAACTCAAGCAATATTACAGAGCAATAGTGATAAAAACTGCATGGTATTGGTACAGAGACAGACAGATAGACCAATGGAATAGAATTGAAACCCAGAAATGAACCCACACACCTATGGTCACTTGATTTTTGACAAAGGAGCCAAAACCATCCAATGGAAAAAAGATAGCATTTTCAGCAAATGGTGCTGGTTCAACTGGAGGTCAACATGTAGAAGAATGCAGATCGATCCATGCTTATCACCCTGTACAAAGCTTAAGTCCAAGTGGATCAAGGACGTCCACATCAAACCAGACACACTCAAACTAATAGAAGAAAAACTAGGGAAGCATCTGGAACACATGGGCACTGGAAAAAATTTCCTGAACAAAACACCAATGGCTTATGCTCTAAGATCAAGAATCGACAAATGGGATCTCATAAAACTGCAAAGCTTCTGTAAGGCAAAGGACACTGTGGTTAGGACAAAACGGCAACCAACAGATTGGGAAAAGATCTTTACCAATCCTACAACAGATAGAGGCCTTATATCCAAAATATACAAAGAACTCAAGAAGTTAGACCGCAGGGAAACAAATAACCCTATTAAAAAATGGGGTTCAGAGCTAAACAAAGAATTCACAGCTGAGGAATGCCGAATGGCTGAGAAACACCTAAAGAAATGTTCAACATCTTTAGTCATAAGGGAAATGCAAATCAAAACAACCCTGAGATTTCACCTCACACCAGTGCGATTGGCTAAGATCAAAAACTCAGGTGACAGCAGATGCTGGCGAGGATGTGGAGAAAGAGGAACACTCCTCCATTGTTGGTGGGATTGCAGACTGGGAAAACCATTCTGGAAATCAGTCTGGAGGTTCCTCAAAAAATTGGACATTGAACTGCCTGAGGATCCAGCTATACCTCTCTTGGGCATATACCCAAAAGATGCCTCAACATATAAAAGAGACACGTGCTCCACTATGTTCATCGCAGCCTTATTTATAATAGCCAGAAACTGGACAGAACCCAGATGCCCATCAACATAGGAATGGATACAGAAAATGTGGTATATTGTGAATATTACTCAGCTATCAAAAACAAAGAGTTTATGAAATTCGTAGGCAAATGGTTGGAACTGGAAAATATCATCCTGAGTGAGCTAACCCAATCACAGAAAGACATACATGGTATGCACTCATTGATAAGTGGCTATTAGCCCAAATGCTTGAATTACCCTAGATCCCTAGAACAAACGAAACTCAAGACGGATGATCAAAATGTGAATGCTTCACTCCTTCTTTAAATGAGGAAAAAGAATACCCTTGGCAGGGAAGGGAGAGGCAAAGATTAAAACAGAGACTGAAGGAACACCCATTCAGAGCCTGCCCCACATTTGGCCCATACATATACAGCCACCCAATTGGACAAGATGGATGAAGCAAAGAAGTGCAGACCGACAGGAGCCGGATGTAGATCGCTCCTGAGAGACACAGCCAGAATACAGCAAATACAGAGGCGAATGCCAGCAACAAACCACTGAACTGAGAATAGGTCCCCTATTGAAGGAATCAGAGAAAGAACTGGAAGAGTTTGAAGGGGCTCGAGACCCCAAAAGTAAAACAATGCCAAGCAAGCAGAGCTTCCAGGGACTAAGCCACTACCTAAAGACTATACATGGACTGACCCTGGACTCTGACCCCATAGGTAGCAATGAATATCCTAGTAAGAGCACCAGTGGAAGGGGAAGCCCTGGGTCCTGCTAAGACTGAACCCCCAGTGAACTAGTCTATGGGGGGAGGGCGGCAATGGGGGGAGGGTTGGGAGGGGAACACCCATAAGGAAGGGGAGGGGGGAGGGGGATGTTTGCCCGGAAACCGGGAAAGGGAATAACACTCGAAATGTATATAAGAAATACTCAAGTTAATAAAAAAAAAAAAAAAAAAGAATCCAGGTCAATCTTTCTTGTTAACAGCTGTGTCACTCTATTGTAATCACTTTCATATTCAAATTAGAAAATATTATTTTTTTGTGCCAAAGGTCCTATGATAGCTTATTTTCTTCTTCAGAGATAGCTCTTGTCTGCCACTTACAAAGATACTTTAATACTGGTACAATACGTAGTATTTTCTCCAATTGTTAAGTAAAGAATATACCAAAGGTTGCTTAGCTACCCAGTTTGCTGAAGTTCCTTTTATTTGATGTCCACATTTTAATAAAATTGGTTCCTTGAGTATATAATGTACCTCCTCATAAAGAATTTTTTCCAACCACCTTGGGAAAATTACGTGCAACAGTTACTTTGATTGTAATGACACCTTCTGTATCTACTTGGTAGAGATAGAGCCAAAAAATGCTTTTAGTCAGGCCTTAAGGTGGTTACTCCTCTGAAGCAAAAACTGCCCTTTTCTCATTTCAATTTTCTACCAACTGACAATTCAAAATGCTCTCTGATATAGATATTATTTATAGCAGTCTAAAGATGCTCAACTTGAAAATATAAAAATGTCAATGTATTTTATTACAATAAAATTTAGTACATTGCTTAATATGATATTAATTATATTCCATTCTAATTAAAATTTATTTATTTATTTGTATTGTCTAAACATACAAGATAAAGTTTTAAAAGCTCTTTATTTCACTCAGGTTATTGACTGTTGGAGAAATGTGTGCCACACTTGTAATTCTAGTACTCAATACATGAATACAGGGAGACTGCCCTGCCATGACTTTCCAGCAGGACAGGTTACAAGGCAAACTGTAGGCCAGTCTAGAGTAACAACAATCAGAAAATTGGCTGCTTGTTCCCTGTGACTTATAGTACATTTACTCTTCTCATCATCTTGAAATATATATTATTTAGTATCCTCACTAGGGCTGGCATAATAGCCATAAATTCCTTTAATCTGTCCTTACCATGGACCATGTTTTATTTCTTCTTAAATTTAACAGACAGTTTTGCTGGGCATAATAGTCTAGGATGACAGTGCTGGTCTTTAGAGACTTGGAGGACATCTTTCTGAACACTATTTGGCTTTAAAGGTTTCTGAGGTGTAACTAGGTGTTATTTTAACGAGTCTGCTCTTACAGATAACTTGGCCTTTCTTTCATATCACTTTTAATATGAGTTCTTTATTCTGCTAGGTAGGCATAATATTATGCCAATTCTTAATGATTTCTTGTTCATTAGTGCATGCGGCAATCCTCAGAGTAGTCTTTTATAATATATGGAAGCTAACACTGAAGCTCACAGCTAGTCAAAGTACAAGGAATAAGATATTGTGGAATTCTCAGCCCTAAAAGGGACATCTGTATCACGTACCTTAATCCCATGGCTCACAATTCCTTGTGTAGGAGAGGACAGACACATTGTAAAAGCCAGAAGTTGTGGTTGACTACAAAGGAAAAAAAGTATGTGTACATAACAGGAAAGTTGTGCATAAGAGCTCACAGTACTTCTGACATCCTGTGCAAGATCTATAGAAGCTCAAGAAAGATCAAATCCTACCA
The DNA here is from genome assembly GCF_021556685.1 of Rattus norvegicus. Classification (NCBI taxonomy): domain Eukaryota; kingdom Metazoa; phylum Chordata; class Mammalia; order Rodentia; family Muridae; genus Rattus; species Rattus norvegicus. Next base: position 90,776,891 of record NC_141541.1, read on the forward strand.
TAAGGAAGGGAGGTGGGAAACAAGCTGCACCCTTTGATGAGGAGCCATTAGCAATTGATAGACTCTGGGATATGAATAGACAGTTTCTTCCTTCCTTCCTTCCTTCCTTCCTTCCTTCCTTCCTTCCTTCCTTCCTTCCTTCCTCCCTCCCTCCCTCTCTCTCTCTCCCTTTCTTTCTTTCTTTCTTTCTTTCTTTCTTTCTTTCTTTCTTTCTTTCTTTCTTTCTTTCTTCCTTCTTTTCAAGAGTGTCATCTCTACTGGGTCAATCATGCTCCAGTGGCTACACATTCAAGAAATTCTATGTGGGACAAATTGGACTCTATATATTGAGAAAGAAACAAAGACACAAAGTTGTATAGGTAGAGATGGGGAGAAGGTGAATCTTGGATGAGCAGGGTCAGAAGTTGAATATTATGATTATAACACATAACATAAAATTCTCAAAGAACTAGTTAAAAATTAGAACAGACTATTATAAATAAGGCTGCGATGAACATAGTGGAGCACGTGTCTTTTTTATATGTTGGGGCATTTTTTGGGTATATGCCCAAGAGAGGTATAGCTGGATCCTCAGGCAGTTCAATGTCCAATTTTCTGAGGAACCTCCAGACTGATTTCCAGAATGGTTTTCCCAGTCTGCAATCCCACCAACAATGGAGGAGTGTTCCTCTTTCTCCACATCCTCGCCAGCATCTGCTGTCACCTGAGTTTTTGATCTTAGCCATTCTCACTGGTGTGAGGTGAAATCGCAGGGTTGTTTTGATTTGCATTTCCCTTATGACTAAAGATGTTGAACATTTCTTTAGGTGTTTCTCAGCCATTCAGCATTCCTCAGCTGTGAATTCTTTGTTTAGCTCTGAACCCCATTTTTAATAGGGTTATTTGTCTCCCTGCAGTCTAACTTCTTGAGTTCTTTGTATATTTTGGATATAAGGCCTCTATCTGTTGTAGGATTGGTAAAGATCTTTTCCCAATCTGTTGGTTGCCGTTTTGTCCTAACCACAGTGTCCTTTGCCTTACAGAAGGTTTGCAGTTTTATGAGATCCCATTTGTCGATTCTTGATCTTAGAGCGTAAGCCATTGGTGTTTTGTTCAGGAAATTTTTTCCAGTGCCCATGTGTTCCAGATGCTTCCCTAGTTTTTCTTCTATTAGTTTGAGTGTGTCTGGTTTGATGTGGAGGTCCTTGATCCACTTGGACTTAAGCTTTGTACAGGGTGATAAGCATGGCTCGATCTGCATTCTTCTACATGTTGACCTCCAGTTGAACCAGCACCATTTGCTGAAAATGCTATCTTTTTTCCATTGGATGGTTTTGGCTCCTTTGTCAAAAATCAAGTGACCATAGGTGTGTGGGTTCATTTCTGGGTTTCAATTCTATTCCATTGGTCTATCTGTCTGTCTCTGTACCAATACCATGCAGTTTTTATCACTATTGCTCTGTAATATTGCTTGAGTTCAGGGATAGTGATTCCCCCTGAAGTCCTTTTATTGTTGAGGATAGCTTTAGCTATCCTGGGTTTTTTGTTATTCCAGATGAATTTGCAAATTGTTCTATCTAACTCTTTGAAGAATTGGATTGGTATTTTGATGGGGATTGCATTGAATCTGTAGATCACTTTTGGTAAAATGGCCATTTTTACTATATTAATCCTGCCAGTCCATGAGCATGGGAGATCTTTCCATCTTCTGAGGTCTTCTTCAATTTCTTTCCTCAGTGTCTTGAAGTTCTTATTGTACAGATCTTTTACTTGCTTGGTTAAAGTCACACCGAGGTACTTTATATTATTTGGGTCTATTATGAAGGGTGTCGTTTCCCTAATTTCTTTCTCGGCTTGTTTCTCTTTTGTATAGAGGAAGGCAACTGATTTATTTGAGTTAATTTTATACCCAGCCACTTTGCTGAAGTTGTTTATCAGCTTTAGTAGTTCTCTGGTGGAACTTTTGGGATCACTTAAATATACTATCATATCATCTGCAAATAGTGATATTTTGACCTCTTCTTTTCCGATCTGTATCCCCTTGATCTCCTTTTGTTGTCTGATTGCTCTGGCTAGAACTTCAAGAACTATATTGAATAAGTAGGGAGAGAGTGGGCAGCCTTGTCTAGTCCCTGATTTTAGTGGGATTGCTTCAAGTTTCTCTCCATTTAGTTTAATGTTAGCAACTGGTTTGCTGTATATGGCTTTTACTATGTTTAGGTATGGGCCTTGAATTCCTATTCTTTCCAGGACTTTTATCATGAAGGGGTGTTGAATTTTGTCAAATGCTTTCTCAGCATCTAATGAAATGATCATGTGGTTTTGTTCTTTCAGTTTGTTTATATAATGGATCACATTGATGGTTTTCCGTATATTAAACCATCCCTGCATGCCTGGGATGAAGCCTACTTGATCATGGTGGATGATTGTTTTGATGTGCTCTTGGATTCGGTTTGCCAGAATTTTATTGAGTATTTTTGCATCGATCCCTTATGAATATAAGGGAAATTGGTCTGAAGTGCTCTTTCTTTGTTGTGTTTTTGTGTGGTTTAGATATAAGAGTAATTGTGGCTTCGTAGAAGGAATTCGGTAGTGCTCCATCTGTTTCAATTTTGTGGAATAGTTTGGATAATATTGGTATGAGGTCTTCTATGAAGGTTTGATAGAATTCTGCACTAAACCCGTCTGGACCTGGGCTCTTTTTGGTTGGCAGATCTTTAATGACTGCTTCTATTTCCTTAGGAGTTATGGGGTTGTTTAACTGGTTTATCTGTTCCTGATTTAACTTCGGTACCTGGTATCTGTCTAGGAAATTGTCCATTTCCTGAAGATTTTCAAGTTTTGTTGAATACAGGTTTTTATAGTAAGATCTGATGATTTTTTGAATTTCCTCTGAATCTGTAGTTATCTCTCCCTTTTCGTTTCTGATTTTGTTAATTTGGACACACTCTCTGTGTCCTCTCGTTAGTCTGGCTAAGGGTTTATCTATCTTGTTGATTTTCTCAAAGAACCAACTTTTGGTTCTGTTGATTCTTTCTATGGTCCTTTTGTTTCTACTTGGTTGATTTCAGCTCTGAGTTTGATTATTTCCTGCCTTCTACTCCTCCTGGGTGTATTTGCTTCTTTTTGTTCTAGAGCTTTTAGGTGTGCTGTCAAGCTGCTGACATATGCTCTTTCCTGTTTCTTTCTGCAGGCACTCAGCGCTATGAGTTTTCCTCTTAGCACAGCTTTCATTGTGTCCCATAAGTTTGGGTATGTTGTACCTTCATTTTCATTAAATTCTAAAAAGTTTTTAATTTATTACTTTATTTCTTCCTTGACCAGGTTATCACTGAGTAGAGCATTGTTCAATTTCCACGTATATGTGGGCATTCTTCCCTTATTGTTATTGAAGACCAGTTTTAGGGCGTGGTGGTCTGATAGCACACATGGGATTATTTCTATCTTTCTGTACCTGTTGAGGCCCATTTTTTGACCAATTATATGGTCAATTTTGGAGAAAGTACCATGAGGAGCTGAGAAGCTGGAAAGAACCCAGATGCCCTTCAACAGAGGAATGGATACAGATAATGTGGTACATCTACACAATGGAATATTACTCAGCTATCAAAAACAAAGAGTTTATGAAATTCGTAGGCAAATGGTTGGAACTGGAAAATATCATCCTGAGTGAGCTAATCCAATCACAGAAAGACATACATGGTATGCACTCATTGATAAGTGGCTATTAGCCCAAATGCTTGAATTACCCTAGATCCCTAGAACAAACGAAACTCAAGACGGATGATCAAAATGTGAATGCTTCACTCCTTCTTTAAATGAGGAAAAAGAATACCCTTGGCAGGGAAGGAAGAGGCAAAGATTAAAACAGAGACTGAAGGAACACCCATTCAGAGCCTGCCCCACATGTGGCCCATACATATACAGCCACCCAATTAGACAAGATGGATGAAGCAAAGAAGTGCAGACTGACAGGAGCCGGATGTAGATCGCTCCTGAGAGACATGGCCAGAATACAGCAAATACAGAGACAAATGCCAGCAGCAAACCACTGAACTGAGAATAGGACCCCCGTTGAAGGAATCAGAGAAAGAACTGGAAGAGCTTGAAGGGGCTCGAGACCCCATATGTACAACAATGCCAAGCAACCAGAGCTTCCAGGGACTAAGCCACTACCTAAAGACTATACATGGACTGACCCTGGACTCTGACCTCATAGGTAGAAATGAATATCCTAGTAAGAGCACCAGTGGAAGGGGAAGCCCTGGGTCCTGCTAAGACTGAACCCCCAGTGAACTAGACTGTGGGGGGGAGGGCGGCAATGGGGGGAGGGTTGGAAGGGGAACACCCATAAGGAAGGGGAGGGGGGAGGGGGATGTTTGCTCGGATACCGGGAAAGGGAATAACCCTCGAAATGTATATAAGAAATACTCAAGTTAATTAAAAAAAAAAGAAAGAAAATAGGCCACAAGATAAGAGGGATCACGGCCCAAGAGTATCCATTACTTTGTGAAGTAATATAGTATAATTTTTTAAACAAAAAATGAAGAATAAAAATCATACAACAAAAATGAAGAACAAAGATGTAAAAGGGAACTTTTGTCATGTCTTGATGTTATAAACTGAAAACTTGTAGTGGCTAAGTCTATAGTTGTTTATAATGAAATATGTTAAATAAATTTATATTCAATCAAAAAAATTAGAACAGAGATTGTTGAGGAACAAGTAGGATAATGGGTACACACAAGCTCAAAAGAGTTAGTGAAATAAAATACATCTGTTTTTAAGACATTCAAAAAACATGTAAAATCACATTAAAAAATAAAGTGTCATCTGTTCCTTCATTTTAAAATGTGTACTGATCCACTTTCATGCTACAAAGATTGCCAGTTTGAAGATATGGTTTCCTGTTCTTAACACCCTCATGAAAATGGTACTTACTGCACAGATTTCCTTCATACATTTAAAGATAAGGAAGCATAATACTTTCAGATCATCTGTTCCATCCCATGAATACTACCCCCACTTCCGCCATCAGAGAATGTTGTCCTCCCTGCACCAGCAGTGATGAGAGCAGTTGGCTGGCTGACATCTTGTGGGGCATCACACTGACATAACTGTTGAAGTTGCCAGTACATTTCTCCTCACTTCACTTATCCCTTTTTAGAAAACTCAGAGGGAAAATGTTCTGGAACACTGCCAGTCCTCTGGGGATCTCCTAAGAATTTTAAATGATGCTTGCTAAGCGCCAAGCACCAGGAGAGTAAGCAGAGAGAACAGCACCCAAAATCACAGGAAGAAAAGAGAAGGGATTTTACATTTTGTAGCTTTGTGTTATTGACTTAACTTGTAAAGATGCCTTTAAACAATAGTTGCTTAATGACATGGTAAGTTCTTAATAATATTATAGCCCTTCTTTGTGAAATTTTATTCTCCAAGTTCCTTCCCTGATTGCATAATATCTAATTTCTGAAATAAACGCATTTCCATAAATGTACAACCATTCTGCTTTCTTGATGAAGATACATTACCTTGTACATTTCTCTGTGTTACTTTTTATAGTTTAGTGATCTATGAATTTACTCAGTAAACACTTAGCATCTATATTTTAATTCTTTTTCCATCTTTTATTCCTCCCTTGATTCCTTTACTTTTATCTTACCTCATTAGCAAGCCATCGCCCGCAGAGCAGAAACTTAAATGTTTTGTTTCTCCATCATACTGCCTGCACCTGTGTCATATCCTCTGCCATTGCTGGTAAAATAATAAGTTACTGTTGAGTGATTTGAATAAATACTATTAAGACAGTGATTTAATCATCAAATTATTAGTCTCATATGTTTTCCTAATGAGCAGTCTGATTAATTATTGAACCAGAGTTCCCTAACAGCTTCATTAGTTTTCTTACCGTTAACTGTAAGGCAGTATTGTGTGACCATAATGCAATTTGCTTTCATTTGTAGAGATGTTGATTGCCTCCTGAAAATAATCAATAATGTGATTTTGTAAATAAGCATGGAACTGGAATAATATATAAAAGACTACATGAAATTAAACTGTCACAATGGTTAGAACATTTGCTCTGTTGCCTTATTTGCAAAATATTTGGTTTTCTTAACATCCTTACTCTTTGGATAATATAGAAGCCAGTCGTTATCAAAGGTTTAAGACCATCTTAAGTCTGGATGATGAATTTATTAGTGACATTTTAATTTTAATAAAAGCATCAATTCATTCCAGGAAATATATTTTATTAAAAAGTTTAAATGTTTTACCTACATTGATTTGTAATCAGTTGATATGTAGAAGCCACACCTCAATGTCTAATTGCATTTTATAGATAATTCCCCTATCACTAGCTAGGATAAGTGTAAAAGAGGTGTTTAAAAGGAATATGGGAATCGTGCTGTAAGACAAAACCATGCTAAGATGATATATTATGAACCACTAAACAGGCTACTGTAAAGTATGATTTTTAATCCCTGAAGCAATATTTTTATTTGTGAGAATCCTGTATTGCAGGTTTTAATATTTATTTGATTTTCTATTTAGTATCTCATGCCTATTGCTCTTGAGGTATTAGATGTATACACTTTTGCAAATACATGAAGGTCTTAAGTAGATTATATCAAACCTTTGCTTTCCAAATGTAATATGAAAACATGCCTTTATTTGTTTGAACTTTATGAAGTAATTTCACTTTCAGAAAACTTGTTGCAACGAAGGTTCTTATATCATAGAAAATAAGGCTAATGTTGAAAGAAGGATACAATTTGCTTTCTCACTTGTAGATATTAGGTTTTATATAGGAACATAGAGTTATTTGTGACATGAAAGTCTGTGTAAGACTGTCAGGAGGAACAACAGAGATCAACAGGGGTGGAGAGGAAGGAAGTTGGAGTGAACATTGTTCAAGCATATGATATACACCTATGAAACCATGACAATATATAATAAATATATGCCCACAAAATGACATTTGCATATGTATGCAAATTGTGCCCATATTTTGCATTCAAGCAAAGATCTAGCCAGTCCCATTTTCCAAGGGTTAGAAAAGGAACTGTTTGTTCTGTGGGATAATCTGATCTTAGAAAGCTTGAAATAGGGAATTTGGAATAAAAGCACAGAGTACATTTTACAATTCATTTTTGCAGAATTTTAGACCTATTATTCTCATTTTCCTTTATAATCTTCCTTACAGTAAACTGTAAATCAGTGTTGCACATCGCCTTCATGTGCAGAGATGTTGATTACCTTTTGAAAATAATATTGTGACTTGTAAATAGTCATGCATATGTAATAATATACAGAATTTCATGTTTGAATAAATATCAAAATTTAATCTAGGTACTTATATAAATAGATGTGAATGATAAATTAATACTACCAATCAAATGACTTTAAATTACCCAGTATATTCTGGAGTACCCTGCTGCATCCAGTGTAATAACTTGAAGATTTTAAACATGGATGGAAATGGTATAAAATGACTGAAAAGGGATGGAGTTTAAGAGTGGATGGTATGTAGACAAAAGGGAGATCAAAGGCATCTGAAACACAAGGAGGATTCTGTCTGCCATGGTTGCCTTTGAAGCTGAATGAAGAAGCCATTGAGGTAAGAAACAGGAAGTATACATAAGCTACAAATCCTCCCAGTCAGCTCTGTGAGGTTGAACAAACATGAGTCCTACAAAGACTAGTGACTGCATGGTGTCAGCAACCAGAATGCTCTAGGAGGAGAGTCATTTCTCAAGACCCCGAGAAGGAATACAGTCCTGTCAATTGTGTGAAATCACAGAGCTGAGAGGTGGCTGTGCTAAGTCTGCTGAGACTTCTGAATTATAGAACTGTGAGTTAATAACATGTGGTGTTCAGAGATGCTAAAAGTGTGGCAATTTGTTCCACAGGCAGAAGAAAAAAAACTAATTCATGCTTACATGAGCCCAGAAAGGAAAAAGACAAAACAGGCAACCTGGGGCGAGAAGGACCAGGACTCCTTCCTGAATGTTTAAAAGTAATTTTACTAAATGAGGCTTCAAAATGATTTGCTAGAATGTCTATAGTCAATTATCAGGGTTCGTTGATGCAATTTCAAAGAGTCTCAGTTTTGCTTAGGGCGAGCCAAGGAGAACGCACAATATTATTTGCATGTGTTTGAACCTGATATCCAAAACTCATTATTTTATAGTGATGGAACAACTGACTCCCAGTCATTTTCAGGTGGATTGAAGATGTGTGCCCACAACAGGTTTAGACTTTGGTTATGGCTGCATATTGCAAACGCGTCCAGTCTTTTGGTTTTTTTTCGCTAAATTAGATATTCACATCACGCTGTTGTGGTATTCTGAGGAAATTGCTTTTCACTTGTAGTGCAGCCCACCAGAGACAATTCCACACTCATGTCAAAAGAATGCTTCCTAGAGAGACAGGTATTACATGAGAATGCTTGATAATCAATGAACTTTTAGAAATAGTGGCCGCAGATTAAAGAACAGACTTTAAAATGTCAGTAGTTTTCTTTTGTAACTGCCTACGTCTGTGAATGTCTGGCATGAGGAGGCTGTCAGGACGCAATAGAAGAACAGTAATGAGTTAGTTCCAGGCAGGTCTCGATTTGAACCAGGTTCCTGCCACTTGCTACTTTTGTTGTCCCATGAGCCACCCAAGCCCTGGCACTTCTGCAGTCTGGTCTGAAATTAAACTTCCCAAAGCAACCGTGTGGATTGAACCAAGTCATAAAATAGTGCCTATAACAAAATGGATGAAATTTACCTAATGGCATATGGTACCAAGCTCAGGAAAGTGTAAGCATAATATGTCCACAATCCTTCACAGAAATAAAAAAAATTCTAAAATTCATATGGAATAGCAATTGATACTGGATATCCAGGAACAATGATGGGGGAATTACCAGATTATAGTTCAAGCTAAAATACAAATTACCATAATATACAATACATGATGCCATCCCAAAAGACAAAGACAAAAAAATCCAAAACACCCAGAATGTAGATCAATAGAATAAAATTGAAGATCCAAATATGAGTACATGTAATGGTAGCCATCTTATGTTTAATAGGGATGCAAATTATATACTAGAGAATAGAGAACATCTTTAACAAATGGTGCTGGGATGAAGTCCACACACAAAAGACAGAGAATTGACCCATACCTACCACCATGCAAAAAATCAACTCCAAATACATCTCAGGTCTCCATAGAAAACTTGAAATCCTGAAGTTACCAGATGAATATATAGGCAGTACCTTACAAGACATAGGTATTAGAAGGGACTTTGTCAATATGACTCCATTTGCTCAAGAATAAAGGCCAACAGTGAACAAATACAATTTTATAAACTAAAAAGTTCCATAGAACAAAGGAAACAACATTTGAGCAAACAAGAACACAGGGAGATAATTTTTGTCAACTATGCACCAAATAGATGATTAATTTTCAGAAAGTATGAAGCACTAAAAAAACAGAAAACAGCAACAAAAAACAAAACAAAACAAAAATCCCAAGAGCCAGTGACCCCATTAAAAAGTGTATTATTGGTCTGACCAAAGGAAATACGTAAAAATGGACAAAAATTTGTAAGAAGTGTTCAACATCCTTAGAAGTTAGGGAAATACAAATGGCTGAGGTTGAGAAAACAACTGACAATTAATGGAAATGCTTATAATGATTTGAGAATCTTGTTCACTGTGAGTGGGACTGCAAAATGGTGCAGAAACTCCAGAAATCAGCATGCAGCAGCATCATAAAGCTGAAAGTAAATTTGCCCTCTGATTTCTCTATATTACTCCTTGCAATACACCCACAGGTCTCAACGTCCAATTCCACAAATGTGTGCTCAGCCTTGTTCTTTGCTACTCTATGCCAATAGCTAATAAATAGAAACAACCTAGCTCCCTAATAAATGAACAGTGAAATGTGGGTTTACACACTATTGAATATTAATGAGCTGAAAAGTTTGATCACATCGAGTATTTTAACTCAGAACCAGAAAGACAACCATCACACGTTCTTTCTTATTTGTGGATCTGAGACTTTCAATGTGAGTATATAATCTGAAGTAAGCACAGAAACCAGAAAAATAAAAGAGATCATGGAGTTGAGAGGAACTGGAGAGGGAGCCTTTAGAGAAGTGGATAGTAGGGTGTAGTTTCTATGATGGGGGAAATACAAAATGTTGGGGGAGAAGGCAGGGAGGGCAACACAGGAGAGAGAGGAAGGATAAGCACTGGCTTGGGGGTTGTTTTGTTTTGTTGTTGTTGTTGTTCATTTTGTTATTTGTTTTTTGGAAAAAGTGACAGGAGAGCATATTGTTTTATATTTAGTTAACTTAAACACATATAAGTTTACACGTATACAGAAATAAATAATTTAAACCTGATTATGCCACTGGGGTGTTAATGCTTCTTTGAAAAGCAACAAAGTAGCTAACAAAATTTCAAGCACCTGGCTGGGAACCTTTCCTTCCAACTGTTGGTCAGTGTCTAAGAGATTCCTACCAGACCTTGAAAGTAAGAAGAACTGCTAAAGACACAGCATGATTCAAGCACAGGACTTGGAGGAATCAAGCTAGAACTGAGCCTTATCCCTAAGGCTCATAGAATAGAAGATGCCTCAGAAATGTCCAAGGGAGAGCAAGTCCAATCCAGCAGTAAAGCCCATGAACCCAAGGGGGCAATCATCTTTTATCTTTAGCACAAACAATCGCAGTCTAATTATACTTTAGACCAATTAAGTCTCACAGAGAGATGGTAAATTATCTGGCACAAGACTTAAAGGCAATCCAAACTACCCACAAAAATGTTAACAGAGCAGCATTTGGACAAAGAAGGGAAAACATTGTGATCAATGAACAGAAAGAAAAAGGCGTTAATGGAATAAGTTTCTGGTCACTTGAAGCTGGTGGACCAGTGACTCATCTGGAGAGTAGAGCCTATGGAATTGAGAGCAGTCCTGCTGATACTTTTGTTTCTGTTATCTCGTGTGCAGAACTGTAAGAGAATACATGTTCTGTTGTTTTATCCATCAGAATTACTTTGTGTGTGTGTGTGTGTGTGTGTGTGTGTGTGTGTGATTTGTTATAGAAGCAACTTGAAATGCATACAACACAATGCTCAGTAAATGTCAATTTGCTCTTATGTCTTTAAATACGTTTTTCGTTCCTCTGCTTGTTAATCTTCCAATGTGGCTTCTACTCTTAAAACAGAAATAATTTACAATGACCCTTGTATTATAACTCTGCGTGAAGCTACTCAGTTAAAAATCATGCCTGTGCACACCGGCACACTGCCTAGTAATCAACTACACGCAGTGCATCGAATTAGCAAAACCTGACTTCTAAGGTGGAGACAAAGTTTTGTCCTTATTTCCGGAGCTGAGGACTGAACCCGGGTCCTTGCGCTTGCTAGGCAAGTGCTCTACCACTGAGCTAAATCCCAAACCCTACAAAGTTTTATCCTAAAGAAGATTGTGATCTGCTCTGGTCACCAGATATGTTAAATGAAATTTATATTAAATCAATAATGCATTCCCCTAAAAATTGGAAAATCAAGGAGGGAAAGATTATTATCTACTATAAAACCAGAAAAGGCTTAATGGAATAACTCATACTTTGATCTGAGTCTTCCAAATAGTTGTGTTTTTTATAGATGGAAAGTCATGTCAGGATATAATAAATATTCACAGAACCATGGGACAGGTTATAAGTGAGGACATATGAGGTCCAAGAAAGAGTGTAGAGGACAGGCGTTTTAACCATAGGATTAGAGATACATGTGTTCATAACATACCACTTCTGGATCTCTGCGATTACCTATTGCCTTTTGAGATCAAGTCTGAGTACTTTAATGATAGAGTAGTATTACATTTTTAAAGGTATATTTTGCATTATGGGAGTACACTGTTGCTGTCTTCAGATACACCAGAAAAAGTCATCAGATCCCATGTTTGTGAGCCACTCAGACCGTCTGGAAGACCAGCTAGTTCTCTCTCTCTCTCTCTCTCTCTCTCTCTCTCTCTCTCTCTCTCTCTCTCTCTCTTTCTTCCTCGCCAAAACCAGAATCCTTTAATGAAATTAGCAAAGCAAAAGAATTTTATATTACAACCAAGTGTGATTTATTCTCTTCCCACTGAGCCATCTCTTCAACGCATAGTACTAAAACACTGGCATCTGGGGCTGCAAACGGGGGTGGAGCAGGGCAAATATCATGATCAGAAATGTCTGAAGAGTTAGATAGAAAAGTAAAAACAAAAAGCAACTATCTACAAATATCTGTTTAATTATTTCAGGTTATTTTAATGACCAAGTTCCCATGTGAACTTGATAGAATTGAAGTGAATATTAAAGCACTTCAGTTTTTATACATGTTTTTGAAAATTGTGTGTTAAGATAAAGCCCCAGTGGCTTGAAAATATTTACATTGCTATTTTTCCCTTTTAAGAAGATTTGGTGTAGGGCCCAAACCAGACAATTTTTGATATGTTTTCCCTTTAAAGACCCACAAAGAAGGCAGAATTCATACAGCTAAGGACAGGGTCCATGAAGCACAGCTTGCAGCTGCTTTCGCTGTGACCATTTGATTTTTTTACACCTGATTTTCTCCAACTCAATTCACTGCTGTTCATGTTATGAGGCTAAATTGGAAGATCAATATTCATTATCCTCTGTGTAGATTATCCCACCCTTTATGCTGATGGAGGCCAGCTCAGGGGAGGAAATGAGAAACAACAAACCTGCTTTGGCAGATGCAAGAGAAGAGGCAGATGAGGCCAAGGATGAGGACATGGGTACCAGACAGATTGTAGCTGGACCTCATGTGCATCAACAGAATGCACATCTGTAAAAGTGTTATATATGCTGCTACTCACCCTTCTATTTCTTTAGCATACGGTGGTAGAGAGCCAGTATATATTTACTATAATCTTCACTATTGCAAGGTAATGGAGAGGCAGGGGAGATGGCCCATTTGGCCAAGGGCTTACCTTGGAAGCCTGAGGGCCTGAGTTTGGATACTCAGACTCCATATAAAAATGGGTGCAAGACCCAGTACCTATAATTTCAGAGATAGCATTGTGGGATATAGGGACAGGTGGATCCTAGGAAACAGAATAGCTAGACTGGCTTAAGTAGCAAACTCAGACCAATGAGATAAACTTTCTCAAACAAAAGATGGTACTCACTTACACATGCACACACTTGTGCATGTGTGAGTGTCTGCCTGTGCACACATTTAAAATATAATTGAATAAAAGGATAGGTAGAAGACCTTCCCAGGGATCTTAGAGGATTTTATAATTTGCATTCAATCAGCAAACATAATCATGTTTAACTTCTATAATGGTACAAACTCAGTAGGTGATGGTCTATTTCCTGCTCAGGAGCCAGACTTATCCATCATCCAATATTTCTTAATCACTGACTTTCAGATGTATGACTCAAAGTTAGGTTCGGGCTCTCCCTTCCTCACTCCTTCCTCCCTCCTCCTCTTCCTCCTCTTCCTCCTCTTCCTTCTTCCTCCTCCCTCCCCCCCCTCTCTCTCACACACGCACAAACATAAACATACACACAGACACATACACACTGTTGTTGTTGTTCCAGTCAATAAGTCAACGATATTAAAATATAAAGGTGAATTTAGTGACTATAGACACCCAACATAAATAATCAAGACTCTCACCCTTCATTTTGTTTTGGATATACCAGACCTCAGTCTTAACCAACCTATAGGGCATGTCAAGAATACTTAGAAAACAGTATTATTAAACACAAAGGTAATAGCAAAGAAATAAATTTTCAGATACTCAATGAATACATTTTCAATTCATTTCTGTCATTCATGGTAATGATTCATGAGACAACTGTTATCCTGGCTCTGTTCCAAGAAATTGTTTGGTATCAAATTTCATCCAGAACTAAAACCGAGGACATGGTTGTTCAGTTTAAAAATGTAGTATTGTATGCAATCCCCATAACTAACATAACATGAAAACAATCATAAACTAAGAAGTTCAGATTAGATTACCACTGAGCCCACTGGACCTCTAACGTATACTTCTGCATTTCCTCACTCTTAACTTCTACAGCCATATTGATTCTTGCAGGGATTTGTAAGTTGTAAATATTCCCAATTGTCCTGAATATCATGAAGCACCTCACATGTTATTAATAAGGCTTGATATTGTTTCTGATAATTTTCCAGCATGAATAATTATTCTTCATTTAGAGAAGAAATTTTCATCCTAACATTCATCCTCTAACTCCATTATTGTCATTTCAGCAAAATAGATTAAGAGAATTGCAATGGTTTATTTTAAGGCATTCAATTAGAAGAGTAAAATATCAAGAATGCCACAAATCTGTGATTAGAAAACACTTTATTATGCACTTGACAGATGAGAGTTTTTAGTTAGTTTCTATGAAAAAGAACCATATAAATTTCAAAGGAGTTTTACTGTGAGTTATAAAGGAAGATGAAGCAAAATTAAAATGCTGTATTAGATCTGAGCATTGGATTACCCACAGCATTCACAATTCTGCATGTGGTTTTAGAAACTGTATGACTTTCATTGTCTGGGCTTTGATATGGCTTGGCAACAGCTTCATGCACCAAATATACCCCTCAGATGGTGCATATTAAAACCCAATCTAGAAATGTGAATAGCCTTTAAGATAAACAAAGGTTATATTTAATATCCTTATAGCTGAAAAAATAATGGAAACAGATTTTTAGAACTTTTAGAAGATTGAATATCAACCTTTTGGAAAAAAAAAGTGTTTCGGTTAGCTTTGTGTCCATTCTTAACTAATAAATTGTTATGTCACACATAACCAACACATTGTATTGCTACCAATATATGTATTTGCTTATGGGTACATATGTGTAAGCACATGTATTCACCTTCATTGTATGTATACATGTATGTTCATTATTTCAGAGTGTGATACAGGGTTATTTTGGAAACATCATTGTACTATTGGAAAGACTGAGACCACAGCAAATGTTTCATCATTTCCAGTACTTCATTTCTTTTCTATTTTTCACTTTTTCCCCAAAATAATATTTGTATTAATTATTTGAGAAATTTAAGACTTTCATACAATTTACCCTGATCGCACTCACTTTCCTTTCTTCCCATGTCAACCCTCCTCACCCACCACCACCACCAAAAACAGAGAAATAAATTAAAAACAACCTCACCAAGTCCAATTTATGTTGCCCATATACATCTTGGAACATGGTCAAAATCTCAGTGTCCAGCTCCAATAGAAAACTGAGTCCTTCCTTACCCCACCGTCCTTTCAGGGGCCATCAACTGTTCAGAGATGATTCTTGGTTATGAAACTGCAGTCATTGATATCACTGCAAAAGAAGTGTCCATGACCACAGAAGCTTGCAGCAGCAGGCTTGCAGATGATTGCCAGTGGCAGCTTGGATCATGGACATTGACATGATCCCCAGTGGCAGCACATGACACCATTCATCACAGAACTGTTTAAATGAGTCTTTATAGTCACCCATATATAGCATTAGAATGATATTCTTTTATAATGAGGACAGTGTCTGCTTATTTGTTAACACTCTACATATATGTATACATGCAATACACATACAAATGCACATGCAGCATGGTACATCACACACGGACACACACACACACATAGGTATGTGTGTTCGTAGTTCATAGCTTGTTCTACAGCTGGAATGTAAGTTACCAAAGACATTATTCTGATAGAAATAAAGCCCATAGAGGTAGTATTCCCAATGGATTTAAACAGTAGGGATTTTAGGAGACACTGAGAAGCTGCTTTCAAAACTCAAGATTGTGCAATTAAAAAGCATCAAGTAATTTAGTGGTCGGCCCAACACTAATGAAAGACAATGTGGATACTTCATGATTATAAGGGCATTTACAGGCCCTGTAAACAGAGAGGATGCCAAAGAGCTCTGCTTGACACTGATTTCCTGATAGACAACAAAAATCTCTAAATAAAGGGAAACTGGACAAAGTGAAGCCTGACACTCTCTTAAAAGAAAGAATGTTTGACAACAAAGGGAACTATTTCAAAGAAAAAATTTACATGAAAACTTACTAGAAAAAGTTAGTGTTCAAGAAGGAAGAAATAAAAAGTAAAACCAGAACATTAAAAGCTTTTAAAGTGTTTAGCATGTTTTCTGATCTGATGCAGAAAAACAGAGCTAAAATAGAGAAATTAAAGCTAAATATGGAATGAAGTGAAAGAAAAATAAAAAAGATAGTTGTCAACCTCTCTCTCTCTCTCTCTCTCTCTCTCTCTGTGTGTGTGTGTGTGTGTGTGTGTGTGTGTGTGTGTGTATGTGTGTGCGTGTGTATTGTAGTCTGAAAATTGATCCTTTGGGATATACACAGTACAAGAGATTGCTGAAAGGACGCTTGTAATCATGGATGGGCTGAAGTGGAAGGTGGGGTTTGCTGCATTCTCATAGATTACAGAGCCCATAATGACTATTTTGATGATAACAGGGGATTTGTTTACGCTTTCTTCTGTTTCCAATAATAATTTTAAAGAGATTTAGTTTCATGCAGAATATACAGTGTTATCTGCCTTCATAAGATTTCTGCCTACAGCCCAAGATGGTCGGTTCCTTCTACCAGAAAAACGTGAAATCCTTAAGTTATTTTCTTTTCTAAAAGGCTTTAGCTAGTGATTTTGCTATTGCTCATGACAAACAACTATTGTTCTATCTAATTCCTAACCGTCAGGATACAATCCAAGTTTTGTGGTCTCCAGGACTTATTTACTGAAAGATAGCTTTAAGGAAATTAATATAAAATGATAAGTGCAAAATGAAGCAGAGGGCCTTGGGAAGTAAATAACACATTCCAGGATTTATGTTTCATTAACTTTTAGGCAAATTAGCCTTTGTGATGTATTTGCTGCAAATAGCTCTTCTTCTGCCCAAAATTAGGGTGTGCAACAGAACAGTCTGTGCTGGCCCATGTCACAGATAACTTGTCAAAGCTAAGGGCAATGCAGGACAAGTGTCTTAAATCCTAATGAGAGTTCTAAGGTATTCAAACATTTAAGCAGAAGGTAGCTTAACTGGGCCATTTTTTATTTTCTTTTCATACTTGAGAACTCATTTTTATAAGAGAAATATATGACTATTGAAGGGAATTTTTTTTCAACAAAATCAAAACACAGAGTTCTGCCACATTTCCCCAATACAAAGTATAGGATATGTGTGTATAAGAAAATGAAGTGATAGAAAAATACACAGATAGTTATCAGACAACCTGTCTAAATAGTAAACCTACAGATGTTCAGAATCCTAGACCATCCTGGTCTATGAATTACACTTGAAAAAAGTCTTCTAGTCCTATGTCCTGGAATGTGTAATCATAAATAAAGAGGGAGGTTATGAGTGTTCTCCTCACTAAACTGCTTGAGAAATCAGGCATGTATGAGCTTCCATGGTCTGAGGTGAATCAACTTTCTTTTTTCATCTTTATTAAGTTGGGTATTTCTTATTTACATTTCCATTGTTATTCCCTTTCCCGGTTTCCAGGCTAACATCCCCCTAAGCCCTCTCTCTCCCCTTCTCTATGGGTGTTCCCCTCCCCCCATTACTGCCCTCCCCCCAACAATCATGTTCACTGGGGGTTCAGTCTTAGCAGGACCCAGGGCTTCCCCTTCCACTGGTGCTCTTACTAGGCTATTCACTGCTACCTATGAGGTTGGATCCCAGGGTCAGTCCATGTATATCTTTGGGTAGTGGCTTAGTCCCTGGAAGCTCTGGTTGGTTGGCATTGTTGTTCATTTGGGGTCTCGAGCCCCTTCAAGCTCTTTCAGTCCTTTCTCTGATTCCTTCAACGGGGGTCCCGTTCTCAGTTCAGTGGTTTAATGATGGCATTCACCTATGTATTTGCTGTATTCTGGCTGTGTCTCTCAGGAGAGATCTACATCCAGATCCTGTCAGCCTGCACTTCTTTGCTTCATCCATCTTATCTAATTGGGTGGCTGTATATGTATGGGCCACATGTGTGGCAGGCTCTGAATGGGCGTTCCTTCTGCCTCTGAATCAACTTCTTAATGTCTGAAATTTGAAAAAAAATTGGAGTCATTCTTGTGTGACCACCAAAGGACACGAGCCATGGACTTGGTACCATGTCTTAAGGTCATGATATAAAAAGGAAAGTATTTCATTTTGTTTTGTGTCAATGAAATTCTTTACGTTATACTCATTTGGAAGATGTCCTGTGTTCATTTGTAGAAATTAGGCTTATGTGTGCAGTAGGCTCTAGCATTGGACACTGTACCTTAAATGTTATATTTATTTTATAATTTCATCTTAGTAGGCCACACTAAGCTTTTGTACCTTTATCAATTGCATGCTAAATGAGAAAAACATTGCCTTTCAGAAAATTGGTCTAGCCTACATCCAGAAGTATTTTTATCTATTTACCTCTGGCCCCTTTAAAAATCCAGGTTCTTTTAAGGCCTCTGATTCTTTTTTGTTTTTCTGTTGTTTTTCTTTTGTTTTGTGAAGGATATGATATCCATTTTCATTCTTACACATATGCTAAACTAGTTTCACGGTATGATTTGTTAATGAGGTAGTTTACTGTCAAGTATATGATTTTTACCACTTTGTCAAAAGCAGAAGGCAGTAACTGAGTCCCTTTATTTTTTGTTCTTTGTTCTATTGCACTGGTCCACATATCTACATTTTACTGGTGTCATGCAATTTAGTTACTGCAGTACAATGTGTACTATGTGCTCTGTGGTACAATTAGAGATCAAGTAATGTGGTACCTGCAGCTTTATTCTTTTGGTTGAAGATTACTTTACCTATTCACGGACTTTTGTGTTTTACACAAATTTTAGGATTACTTTCTTATTAGGATTCTTATTCTATGAAGAATGTGATTAGAATCATTATGTGGATTATATGAGTGTCTGAATTGCTTTTGTAAATTTAGCCATGTTTACAATGTGAATCCTCCTTACTCAAGAAGAAAGGAGCATGGCGAATATTTCAAAAAGTTGACAAAATGGGATAAATGAAATTAAAACCATTCAGTTCATCAAGGAAACAATCACCAGGGGGAAAGAAACATACTCCACAATAGGAAAAAAATCTTCACCATGTCTTGGTCAGAAGATGTATATCTAGGATATATAAAGAACTAAAAAAAGAAAACATCAAGAAACCAAAACATCCTATTAGTAAACTGGCTAATAAACTGAATATTCAGTTCTCAAATAGAAAGAACATAAATCATCAATAAATATTAAAACTTGATCAAAATCCTCAATCATCTGACATATGCAAGTTAAAACACTGTGAGGCTCTATTGTAATCCTTCTCCAATAAGTTTAGCTGTAATGAAGACAACTTCAGAAGAAAACAGTCCCCAAAAGAGACCTTATTTTCTCTGTTAATAATAAAATGCAGGTCCCATTTGTCAATTCTCAGAACAAGCCATTGGTGTTGTGTTCAGGAAATTTCCCCCTGTGGCTATGTTTTCAAGGGCCTTCCCTACAATCCCTTCTATTATTTTCAGTGTATCTTATTTTATGTGGAGGTCTTTATGCACTTGGACTTGAGCTTTGTACAAGGAAATAAGAATGGGTCAATTTGCATTCTTCTACATGCTGAAGTCCAGTTGAATCAGCACCATTTGTTGAAAATGCTGTCTTTTTTCCATTGGATAGTTTTAGCTCCTTTGTCAAAGTTCAAGTGATCATAGGTGTATGGGTTCATTTCTGGGTCTTCAATTCTATTCCATTGATCTACCTGCCTGTCTCTGTACCAATACCAAGCAGTTTTTATCACGATAGCTCTGTAATATAGCTTGATGTCAGGGATGGTGATTCCCCCCAGAAGTTCTTTTATTGAATAATTTTCACACTCCAGGGTTTTTAGTTATTCCAAATGAATTTTCAAATTGCTTTTTCTAAGTCTATGAAGAATTGAGTTGGAATTTTGATGGAGATTACATTGAATCTATAGATTACTTTTGACAAGATGGCTATTTTTACTTTATTAATCCTACCAATCCATGAGCATGGGAGATCTTTCCATTTTCTGAGATCTCCTTCAATCTTTCTTCATAGACTTGAAGTTCTTGTCATACAGACCTTTCACTTGCTTGGTTAGAGGCACATCATGGTATTTTATATTATTTGTGGCTATTATGAAGGGTGTCGTTTCCCTAATTTCTTTCTTAGCCTTTTTATCCTCTGATTGAGTAGAGCAAGGCTACTGCTTTGTTTCAGTTGATTTTATATCCAGTTTGCTGAAGTTGTTTATGAGGCTAAGGAGTTCTCTGGTAAAATTTTAACTATTCTGTGAGGCAAAGGACAGTATCAATAGGACAAAACAGTAATGAACAGATTGGGAAAAGAACTTTACCAATCCTAAATTGGATAGAGGGCTAATTTCTAATATATTTAAAGAACTCAAGAAGTTAGACTACAGAGAACCAAATAATCCTATTAAAAATGGGGGACATGCAAATCAAAACAACCCTGAGATTCCAATTCACACCAGTCAGAATGGCTAAGATCAAAATCTCAGGTGACAACAGATGCTGGCGAGGATGCGGAGAAAGAGGAACACTCCTCCATTGTTGGTGGGATTGCAACCTGGTACAACCACTCTGGAAATCATTCTGGAGGTTCCTTAAAAAAATTTGACATTGTATTACCTGAGGACCCAGCTATACAACTCCTGGGCATATACCCAAAAGATGCTCCAACATATAACAACGACGCATGCTCCATTATGTTCATAGCAGTCTTATTTATTATAGCCAGAAGCTGAGAAAAAGCCCAGTTGTTCTTCAATAGAGGAATGGATACAGCACATGTGGTACATCTACACAAGGGAATACTACTCAGCTATCAAAAACAATGACTTCATGAAATTCTTAGGCAAATGGATGGAACTAGAAAATATCATCCTGAGTGAGATAATTCAGTCACAAAAGAACACACATGGTATGCACTTCCTGATAAGTGGATATTAGCCCAAAACTAGGAATGCCCAAGAAATAGTTCACAAACCATATGAAGCTCAAGAAGAAAGGACCAAAATATAGATGCTCCACATGCTTAGAAGAGGGAACAAAATACTCACAGGAGGAAACACAGGAACAAAGAATGGAGCAGGGACTGAATAAAAGGCCATCCAGAGACTGCCCCACCCGGGGATATATATATGTAGCCACCAAACTATTGCTGATGCAAAGAAGTGCTTGCTGACAGGAGGCTGGTATGGATGTTTTCTGAGAGGGTCTGTCAGAACTCTATTTATACAGATGAGGATGCTTGCAGCTAACCATCAGACTGAACATGGGGATCCCAATGAAGGAGTTAGAGAAAGGACTGAAAGTTCTAAAGGGGTTTGTAACCGCATAGGGAGAACAACAATATCAACCAACAAGACCTCCCTCCACCCAGAGCTCCCAGCGACTAAACCACCAACCAAATAGTACAAATGGAGTGACCCATGACTCCAGCTGCATGTGTAGCAGAGAATGGCCTTCTGGGGCATCAGTGGGAGCAGAGGTCCTTGGCCCTGTGAGGGCAGGATGCCCCAGTGTAGGGGAATACCAGGGCATGGAGGTGGGAGGGAGTGCATGCGTAGGGGAGCACCCTAATAGAAGCAGCAGGAGCAGGAATGGGTATGAGAAAGTGGGGAAAGAGGCTAACATTTGAAATATATAAAAGATGCAATAAAAAAAAAGAATAAAAGCACAGAGCCTACATGGGTCTCTTCTAGGTCCTCTGCATATATGTTGTAGTTGTTTAACTTGGGGGGTTTGTCAGACTCCTAACACTGGAAATAGGGGCATCTCTGGAAATTGTCTGCTTTTTGGACCTTTTTTTCTCTTACTAGATAGCCTTGTCAGGACTTGATAATGGTATGTGTCATCTTATTGTGTATTGTTATTGGTTTTGTACTCCTGGAAAGTCTGTTCTTTTCTAAAAGTAAACAGAGAAAGAGTAGATTTGTGGGAGAGAGGTGGCAGCAGGGAGGACTGGGCGGCATAGGGGGAGGAGAACCTGCATTCAGGATGCTTTGTAATGAGAGATGAATAAGTAAAAATAAACATAGAAGTTTATAAACTTGGCACTTGAAGACAGCTCAGCACTTAAGTTTACTAGATGATCTTCCACAGGACTGAGTTTAATGTCCGTCACCCACCTAGCAGCTCGGAAATGCCTGTGAGATCCAGCACCCTGGCCTCTTCAAGCCACAGAGTCCATGGTACACATGCATACACTCAGGCAAAAAATCTCCCATAAATGCAAACACAAGATTATTTCTGTTTTTTGTTTTTTATGAATACAAACTTTACAGTAACTATAGAAATCTGTATGATGGTTTCTTCAAAAAGTTAAAATTAGAACTCCCATGTATTTCAACCACATTATTTTGGTATCTATACTGGAAGGAATAAGTTCCAAATAGTTTTGTATGTCCATATTTATAGCTTTGCTGTTTGATCACAATGTCAGGAAAAGGAATGAAATAATTAATGAACAAAGAACATGAGGTACACAAATACATAGGATATAGCCATAAGGAAAAATGAAATATGACATTTGTAGAATAGTCTCAGAATGATAACTACCTTATTGTTTCTCATATATGTAGAACCAAATTTTAAAATTATAGAGGTGTGTGTGTGTGTGTGTGTGCATGTGTGTGTGTATGTGTGTGCATGTGTGGGTCTGTGTGTCTGTGTGTGTATGTGTGTGTGTGTGGGGGTGTGTCTGTGTGTGAATGTGTGTGTGGGGGGGGTGTGCATTGATAGTTCATGACACTATATAGGGAATCATAGTAAAGAAGAAAACGTATTTAAGGAGGTGAGATATAGAGAGGCTAATGACATATAGTGAAAGGAAAACAGAAGAATGGTGACTGGAAGAAGAAAAGAAACCTTCTGGATAAGACATGACGAAGAGGGGTTGGGGATTTAGCTCAGTGGTAGAGCGCTTGCCTAGCAAGCGCAAGGCCCTGGGTTCAGTCCCCAGCTCCGGAAAAAAAAAAGACATGACGAAGAGAACAACATACAAAAATATATAATGATAAACATGCATATATAATTTAATTAACAAAAATTTGGTAGAAAGAAAATCAACACAGTAGTGCATATAATTATTATATTATATATTACTTGATTGAAATAAAGATCATTTCAGAGCCCTGAAAATAACCATTTATTCCATTCCCCTCAGGTTTTTATTATAGTTTTACATTTGAGATTACAGTGTAACTACATCATTCCCCCTTGCCTTTCCTCACCTAAATCCTTGCACATACAATTCTTTTGTCTCATTCAAATTCATAGCCATTTTTCCATTAATTGCTATTACATGCATATATGTATATGAATATATATTTAGAATATGTATGTATACATATTCTGAAATATAAGGACACAACTGACTCAGACAGCGTAGTGTTACTTTTGTGTATATTTTCAAGTAAGACCATTTGGCATGGTGATATACCAGTGGTGTGCTCTTTCTGAGAGCACATTTGTATAATAGCAAGTGGCCCTCATAATTTAACTATTATTGACCCATGAAACCCAGAGGGATGGAAAGACGAATTCTCACTGAGCTTTCATCAATCCAACTACCAAGCATAAACCAGAATTGCTGATGTCAGTGCAACCATGCTCCAAATTTTAGCGCCAGCTTTCACTTTTTTCTATTAACACCTGTGAAACTCAACAGTTTTTCTCATTTGAATCAATTATTCTGCTTTTTCATCAATGTGGTTCCTTTTGATTAAAGTCAGTGATATTTTGATACATTGAACACACATTTTTAAAGGAATAATTTGGGGCATTAATATAACCATCAAATCACAGTCGTAAGAGTTTCAATGTCTATCAGAAACACTCAGGTAGTCTGGGAAGACCAAGTACATGTAGTTATGTGAGGGCTGGGCATTCATTACTCCTGTGGATTATATCCATATTTCTTCTGCACATGCTTCAGTAGTCACCATCGTTACTACATTATCTTTTCAAATATAAACAAACTGCCCTTTTCATCCATCAGTGTTAACAGCCACTGTTTGGAAATAGAGTATCTGAACTGCTAGTAAACAATCATACTAAGTTATCACATTGGAGCTCAAGTCCAATTTTAGAATGTCAGACATATTTGCAACATTCACATTCACTCATATGCAAAAGAACTGGTCATTTGGTGGGTAAGATTGTGATCTCATTTGTGAGTACCACAGCAATTCATCACAATAATCTGGTTCTGCAGATAATTTTTGTCTTTTCATGCACAACCCGCACCCCCTCTCACCAACAGTGAGAGATACCATCTTCTTTCAAGGGATATTAATAATGTTATTGGCTCTAGTACACATGTATACTTCATAGATCCTTGATAAATCATTCTTATATCCCCACTATAAATCTAGGGTCTCAGTCTTAGATTCCTTCTGTTGATTGTGCAACTGGGTAATGTCTTTGGTCTTATCTTTCTCACTTCCGTCCTTACTCCTTGTAGGCAGTCTGTCTTCTAGGGAAAGTATATTCTAGGTCTTCAATTATAACTTTGCTCTTTAGCTTCCCAGACTCTGGTCACTTTCACTTCCAAACTCAAGTAACTAGATATTTTCTGTCTTCTATGTTAAATATTTATCTTAAAGTTTCAAAACAAGTACTCAATATCATCCACAAATCTCTTTTAGAATAGTGTGGTGAATTCTGAAGTAAAACTTAAATATAACTATATCCAGATGTTTCTATAATCCTTTTAAGAGAACCCATTGGCTTAAGGCGACAGGTTTATATGTAAGTATTTAAACTTTTTGTGCTTTTGTGACTTCATGGAATCTAGAATGAGAAATATATAATATTCTCGAAGATGTGACTTTAAGAAATATCTAGACTGGGTGGGAGAGATGGCTCAGTGGTTAAGAGCACTGACTGCTCTTCCAGAGGTTCTGAGTTCAAGTCCCAGCAACCACATGGTGGCTCACAACCATCTGTAATGGGATCTGATGCCCTCTTCTGGTGTGTCTGAAGAGAGCTACAGTGTACTCATACAAATATATCAACTTTAAGTTCATTATTACATCAAATTAGCAAATTCATCTCCTCTACCCCTGGATTAGATGAAATAGTTATTTCAATAATTTCATACATGGAAATTTCTCTTTTTCTTTTCAGATAGAGTGGATAGTCCAGAAATACGAAAGCTGAACAACTATCCTAGCTCAGTATTTAGTAGTACCCCAGAGAGTATTTGTTGTTGTTATTTGTTTGTTTGTTTGCTTGCTTGGTCTTTGCCGTGTCTCCTAAAACAAATAGAAGGCATTTAAATACAGTGTGTCATGTGTTTCTATTGGTAAAAGACATCATGAAGTGTTTATTTTTAAAACTGAGGTCAGTTAGTGGTAGGATAGTTCTCAGAATCTCATCACTTACCTGGCTACTGAGTAAAGTAAGACAGTGCAGTTTAAGGATGTGTGTCTGTGTAAGCTCATGAAGTTACCTTAGACATGGATAGAATCCAGAAACGTGTGTTGCAGAAATATCCATGATGACTATAATCACAGCCAGTGCAATTCTGCGTGCTTGTCTTCTCAGGGAAGAATGAAAGACTCGTGAGTCAGTGGCCATTTCCTTGGAATCAAGAACACAAACCCACACTGTGCACAAGGCAACATGGATACAGAGAGAGTATGGGACAGTGCGGGAAAGAGCGAAACAGTGTGGAAGAGTGAGACATTGCAGAATAATGTGGGGCGTGAGTCCCATCGTGACCCAGTCAATTTATGCAACTCCAGTTACATAAGACTCTTTCTTTGTGTGAGTGCTCAGGAATAACTAGAAAAGAAGTGAGTGACTTGTGAGACTTTGGGACCTAGTTTGGGAGAAAGTCAGATTTTATTATCCCATCATTTGGATTAGTGTGACAGCATAGTTCACCTCAAATATTGCTCTTTTAAATGATTCTCTCAATAATATGCCTCAATGTAGTCAATGTTTATTATCTCAGATAATGAAAATAAAGTCAGAAGTTTCAAAATGTGGGATTGGAGACATGTGTCAATGGCGAAGAGCATGGGCTGCTCTTCTAGAAGACCCGGTTTTCACTTCCAGCACCTACATGACAGCTCACAACCATCTATAACTCGAGTTCCAGAATATCTGATTCCCTCTTCTGGTCTGTGCCTGCATTTTGTGCAGGTATAAATATTATAAACAAAAGTATATGCAGAAAAAATACCTATACAGACAATAAATAAATGTGTTTAAAAATGTTTTAAAGTTTCAGAATGAGAGTTTGTGGATTCTGAACAAACTCCCTCAGTGATAAAATAATAAAGTATCCATTGCCAAGAGTGGCATTCACAGAGAAAGTACTTCCAGCCACAAGATGTTTGTCCACATCACAGATACTTATATATGAAGTCTTTAACAGAGCTCAATATTCTGTCAGCTAAAATTTCAATTATTATAATATTAAATTAAACATTAATGGATACCTGTCAGTCATGAAGAAATCTATGTTTTAAGACAAACTGGTAATTGATTCAGTAGGAATTGGGTGAAGTACTTTACATATTACCACATGTAATCCCCATGAAAAGTCTATGACATAAGGAATGTCACTTTATCTGCTTCAAAAGTAAAGGGACTGAGGAATAAAAATGGAGGAGAGAATCATAGTCTGAAATCAGACATCCTGGCTCCACAGTCCATGGCTAAACTACTGAAGCAAAGAACTTGCTTTCACCATGAATAAAAGCACCAATAAAAATGGATCAGTGCTTTGAATAAATTTACATGGGGTAGGACATGTCTCTGAGTATATGTCATTTACGATCTTTAAAAGGAATAGAAATGCCAATCACCTCCTAGTGACTGTGATAATCATATGAAAAGGATCTTAGAAAAGCGAGGGAAGGAGTGGATATAAAATTTAATTATGACAAAGTACTATTGTCTCATTGTTCTATACAGCAATTTAGAGGTGAAGAAGCAAGGATCTTTCTATTCTGCTCTTATCGCTGAGTTCTCTTTTTTTTACAGCTACCTTCACTGCTGTAGTTTTCACATCAAATTCATGATAAAAGAAATAAAAGAGTTTACTGTATATTAAATTATGTGGAATCAAGATAGTTTTGACATTTTAATAATTCAAAGCCACTCTGATTAAAACTACTATATAAATTAGATTAAAATACTAAGATAAGTTTTTATATCAGACTCTAAATATTTACATGAAAAGAAAAACTTTTTAAATATTTAAGTTAAAATGTGTATACAAAATAGTATTACATCTAGATAATCTGAATACTAAAAACAATGAAAATTTTTATAAATCTGATTCCTAGAATGTAAATGCATATCTTTTCTTACTAAATCAAGATACTCAAAAATAGAGCACTGGACACAAGAGTTAATGCCTAAAATTAACTTTTAACATCAGGTTTCCAATTTTATATGATATGGAAGATAAAAGTATTACTCAATAAGTATTGAAGGAGCAGCAGAATTCTGTACTTAATGGACCTATGAACTGGTTTCATAGGAGAAGGCACACAGGTCCTGAAATGCTACACATAGTCGATGTGTCCTGCTGACCAACTTGATACATTTGACTGCTCTTTCCAGTTTCAGGAAAAATGAGTTAGCATTTGGTTACCAAAAACACACATATGAATGTGGTTAAAATGTAGACTGTATGCTGGGGTTAACTCCCTAGACTGTTAACTTTGTGTTGAATGAATAATTAAATAGATAGATACAGAGGTTGTTGAACTATTGTTAATTATTGGGCATAGGGATACTCAAAGCTAATATAATGAGGCATTAATTCCCTTTGTACATTGTGAGAAGGGAAGTGAATAGAAATGTGTCTCTTGTGTCAGGTATTGTTCAATTTCAGGGTTTCCAATTCTTATATTTTTATAAGTTACCTTTCATTACTATTCCCTCTTGCAGGAACTTGTCAATGCCTTCCTTTTATTCTGTCAGCACAGTTTTCTTCAGTTGTTTGGAATGTTTATACTAGTTACAGTGAAATCTGTTGGGTTTATCTGACACCTGGGTCTTAAAAGCAGCTTTTATTACTTGCTTTTCTTCCTTGTGTGTTTGTTGATCCTCTCTGCCACTTTATCTACCCCTCCCCTTTGCAGACAACATCACATTTCAGAAACTATATTGTGGCTATTGTGAATTTGGGCTTCCATTCTCCATCTCCTTTCCGGGGTGTATTGTTTGCTTGTTTATCTTTCTAGTGACTTGGATAGAATATTTTATTGAAGACCATTTTCTTTTAAGAATGCAGGCTCTGAAGTTACTTCTCAGAAATAAAATTCTGCTTGTCTAGCTGTCACAGGACCAGTCAGCTCGCACTATCATTTCAAAAGGAGCCATTCATAACGAAGCACGAACTAAGAGAGTCAAAAATCAAAGCAAAGCAAAACTTCTGTATATTTTGTCAACACAGATTTAGAGAAATAGGAATGCTTCCTTTAACATAAATATGTCTGAAGTATCTAAGTCAATATACTTCACATATGTCCAGAGATAGACTGAACATTTGCTGAGAAGCAAATGTACTCTGTAAAATATTAAAGGCAAATATGAAGGCTGAGGTTTCTAAACTAGAGTCTGTATGTTGAGAGCATGTTAATTTTCTAGCTCTAGTTTGGAGAAAATACCAAGGGTGGCACAGATCTATAGACAGGAGTAAGTATCACTCAAACAAGCATACATATACATATGCACTCACACATCTGAGGCAGCAGAAGGCTCTACTTAACTATTTAGTTGCTTCTTCTTAAAGGTTTTGTCTGTTTATGGTTTCTGAGTGTGAGCATTTTGCATTTTCCCTACAGTCCATAGTGTTAAATTTTTCTTATTATCATTCCTTAGATTGCATTGTTCTTTGATTTTGAATAAAAGATTTTCTAATTCTGTACAAGTTTATTCATCAGTTTCTCCTGATTTCTCCCAATTACCACTTCCACCTGGCTATTATCTTCAAAGAATGTCTCATGTAGGCCACAGGGCTTACTACCTACCAGAGAATGACCTTGAACTCTTGGTCTCTTGCCTCCACTTTACAAGTAAAAAGAACTGTAGGGATGTAGCGCCGAGGCTTTCATTACTCCTTTACAAACTGTGTGGTTTGGATATAAATAGGCCCTACATGGACTCACATGTGTGAATACTTGATTCTCAGATAATGAAAACTGTTTGGGAAGGCGTGGCCTTGTAGGAGGAGGTGTATCACTGGGGTCTTGCTTTGAGGTTTCAAAAGCCCATGTCATTGCTAGTGTGCTCTCTTTGCTCCTAACTGTATCTCAAGATGTGAGCTCCCAGCTACTGCTTCAGTACCATGTGTACGTACTGCCATGCTCCACACCATGTTGATCATGCACCCTACTCTCTGAAACTATATTCTTCAAATAAACTCTCTTCTATAAATTGTCTTTGTCATGGTATCTTTCTGTAGCAATAGAAACAAAGTAACAAAGACAAAAATTGAACATTTTGATTCCATATCCATAACTTCTATATAAGATTAACTCATTGATCCATTTAAGGATTTTTCTAGAATATTAGTTTTTATATGTATTATTTCCAGTTGCCATCTTTAAATCTGTGGGGATTTTTCTTTTTTTTTTAAATTTCTATGGGTTCTTCTCTTTCAGATATTTCAATAATTAACTGTAAACAGTCCACTGCGGTCTTGAACTCACACTCTTTCTTCTACATTTCTCCTGCAGTGGAATAATAGTTGTATATGGCCATTCCGTGGCTAAGTTTTTCCTCACTAATTATATTATTTCAAAATATAAATTTTCCTATTTCTGTATCATAGGATTCTAAAATTAATCAGGCTTTGTTTACTTTTAAGTCTGGTGTTTTTAGATGTTCTATTTTTTATAAAGATTTTAAATCCAATAATTCATGCATTAAAAATTTAAAAGTCTAAAACAATATAGATAAGCTATTGATGTTGGTTTCCTTCTAAAAGTTGGAAGAAAAAGTCCTTCTTGTTGAAAATGCCATCTATTTTTTAACACAAAACTTGGGGAAATCAACTTGTAGCTCATACAATAACCTTCTCACAAAGTACCAATATTTCACAGCAGTGGAAGGTGCTAGGCAATCTGTCAAAGGGAGCAATCAACAATCCTACACAATGGTTACATCTAGGAATCACAACCATGACCAGCAGCAATAGTATTCATATCTTGTCGGTAACTAACAGTAGTATAATTACATTTAAAGTCTACTTAACAGACTAGAAATCATGCTTAGTACTGAAAATATAGTCAAATATACATGACGAGTGGAATCATGGGTATTTAAAGAAAAGCTACAACTAGAACTTTACTAAGCAGCACAGTTCTTAAATTCTTTCTAAATACTTATCTTAGGTGGGCTTCTATTGTCTTTGGGAAATAAAAGTCTTATTTCATCTTACAATTCCCATATCACACTCCTACTGAGGGAAGTCAGGAAAGGAACTGGAATAGATGTCACAGATGAATACTGCGTATTGGCTTGATACTCACGGTCTGCTTCCATATACGAATCAGGGCCACCTGCCCAGAGGTGGCCCTGCACGGATAACATAGGTCACAGAGACAATATAAAAATTAAGAAAATCAGAAATGAAATGGAAAACATAAATCAGATACTGAGGAAGTGAAAAAAAAACATCAGATCCTACTACAAAAGCTGGAAAATCTGGATGAAATAGAGGATTTCCTAGACAGATATTAGGTACCAAAATTAAGTCAGGATCAGGTTAACTATCTAAATTGTCCCATAACTCCTAAAAAAATAGAACAGTTATTAAAAGTTTCTCAACCAATATTACTCAGCTATCAAAAACAATGCCTTTATGAAATTCATAGACAAATGTTTGGAACTGGAAAATATCATCCTGAGTGAGGTAACCCAATCACAGAAAAACACACATGGTATGCACTCATTGATAAGTGGCTATTAGTCCAAATGCTTGAATTACCCTAGATGCCTAGAACACATGAAACTCAAGATGGATGATCAAAATGTGAATGCTTCACTCCTTCTTTAAAAGGGGGAACAAGAATACCCTTGGCAGGGAAGGGAGAGGCAAAGATTAAAACAGAGACAGAAGGAACACCCATTCAGAGCCTGCCCAACATGTGGCCCATACATATACAGCCACCCAATTAGACAAGATGGATGAAGCAAAGAAGTGCAGGCAGACAGGAGCTGGATGTACATCTCTCCTGAGAGACACAGCCAGAATACAGCAAATACAGAGGCGAATGCCAGCAGCAAACCACTGAACTGAGAATAGGACCCCCGTTGAAGGAATCAGAGAAAGAACTGGAAGAGCTTGAAGGGCCTCGTGACCCCTTATGAATAACAATGCCAAGCAACTAGAGCTTCCAGGGACTAAGCCACTACCTAAAGACTATACATAGACTGACCCTGGACTCTGACCTCATAGGTAGCAATGCATATCCTAGTAAGAGCACCAGTGGAAGGGGAAGCTAAGACTGAACCCCCAGTGAACTAGATTGTTGGGGGGAGGGCGGCAATGGGGGGAGGGTGGGGAGGGGAACACCCATAAAGAACGGGAGGGGGAGGGATTAGGGGGATGTTTGCCCGGAAATTGGGAAAGGGAATAACATTCGAAATGTAAATAAGAAATACTCAAGTTAATAAAAAAAAAAAAGTTTCTCAACCAAAAAAAAAAATGGACAGATAGTTTTAGTGCAGAATTCTACCAGACCTTCAAAGTAGACCTGATACTAATACTCTTCAAACTTTTCCACAAAATAGAAACAGAAAAACCATTACCTAATCCACTCTATGTAGCCACAGTTATATGGATAACTAAACAACACAGCGATCTAACAAAGAAAAGGACTTCAGAAAATGTTGCTTACAAATATCAATTCAAAAATACTCCATAAAATTCTTGCAAAACAAATCCAAGAACACATCAAAACAATCATTCATCATGTTTAAGCATGCTTCATCACAGAGCTGAAGGGATGGTTCAAAATATAGAATCCATCAATGCAATCCACTGTATAAACAAACTAAAAAAAAGAAGCACATGAGCATCTCATTAGATGATACAAAAGCCTTTGAAAACCTCAACACCCCTTCATGGTAAAACTCTTGTAAAGATCAGGAATTCAAGCACATAACTAAACATAATAAAACAACAGCCAACATCAAATTAAATGGAGGGAAACTTGATGCAATCCCACTAAAATCAGAGTCAAGACAAGGCTGTCCTCTCTCTTCCTATTTATTCAATATAGTACCTGAAGTTCTACGTAGAGTATTTAGACAACAAAAGGGGGTCAAACGGATACAAATTGGAAGAAAAAAATGCAAGGTATCAATATTTATGAATGATATGATAGTATACATAAGCAACCCTAATTTTTCTTTTAACTAGGGAACACCTAGAGCCAATAAACAACTTCAGCATAGTGGCTGGATATAAAATTAACTGAAACAAAGCAGTAGCCTTTCTCTACCCAAAGGATAAATGGGATGAGAAAGAAATTAGGGAAACAACACCCTTCAAAATAGTCACAAATAATATAAAATATCTTGGTGTAACTCTAACCAAGGAAGTGAAAGATCTGTATGACAAGAACTTGAAGTTCTTGTAGAAAGAAATGGAGTACAGAGCTAAGTTGTGAGGAATATCAAATGGCTGAGAAGCACCTAAAGGGGGGGGGGGAGAGGGAGAGAGAGAGAGAGAGAGAGAGAGAGAGAGAGAGAGATTTATTAAATGCTAAATGTGACTCCGGTTATGTGATTCATTCTGTTGGTTTCATTAATATGTTTTATAGACTAAAATTAGCAAAATAAAAAAACATCAACTTTTATTCTCTATCACTAGACATACTTCTATTCATATACATAAACATTTTTTAACTTCTGCTCTTACATGGAAGATTTACAAACATGAAAAATAAATCTTAGTAGTAAGGGACGATTGTGTCTATTAAATAATCAGTTAATGGTTACTGATTTCTTCATTATGTCTTTTTTCTTATAAACATTAGACTGCCTGTCATTAATTAACAAAACAGCCCAAAAGAAATTTCACATATAACAGATGAGGAAAAATTCCAGGGAGAGATTTGTATTTCCCTTGGCTAAAAAAATGAATTGAAATTTTTATAGTTGGCTTTTTTGTACAGAAATTATCCCCAGAAAAATATAAATTGTAGCATTTCATGCCAATTTCCATGTGGAAAAACTGTTCTAAGAAAGAACATGCATGGTTAGGTATGACCAACAGACAACATGTTTCGAGATCTTTGAATGATTCTGATTGGTTTCACGAAACTTGAGAGGCTAAGGGCATGTAGAGAAAATGTCCAGGGACTACAGGAGAATTATGAAAAATATTTGAACCTTAATAATGAGGTTTCTTAGAGTGCAATAGAGAATTACACTGACATTAAACGTGTGTGTGTGTGCGTGCACATGTGCACACACAATCTCATACAAGCAATAGAGAGCAAGAAGCCAGAACAATTTATCTACTCTTCTATTTTTTAAAAATGGCCTCCCACACATATGCAGCAGAGGACTGCCTGGTCTGGCCTCGGTGAAAATAGACACACTTAACCCTTGAGACACTTGAAGTCTCAGGGAATGGGGAGACCTGGTGGGGTAGAAGGTAGAGTGTGGACAACCTCTTGGAGACAGTGAAGAAGAAATGAGACGAGAAACTGTTGGAGGCTGGACTGGGAGGGGTATAACGACTGAACTGCAAAAAAAAAAAAGAATATAATGATAAAAATAAAAATAAAAAATCTATAAATAGAAAACAACAAAAAACTGGTTTTAAGAATAAATGACTATATGATAAAAAAATAGAGATTTTTATTTCAATCAGCATGACCATACTTATACTAGGGAAGCTGGTCATTTGAGAACCAAAGACAAGAACCGTAAGACTTCCAATCCACTTAATGTTAGAAAAGAAGAAGAATAACTGTGGATCACGCGACCTGTAGTGAAGGTTCAGATTTCCCTACAACGATTAGAACTAAGAAGTTGATTGAGGGCTCTCAGCAAGCCAGATATAACAGTTAGACTGTCAAAGACGTTTAGAATAAAATGAAAATGACCTCAGTACTCCCAGAACAGATGCCTAGGAACAAACACTTCAAATGACAAAAGGAGAGGTTGAAAGAGCTGACAGAGAATAGAGCAAAGGGATGGGGTAAAAAAAGAAAGAAAATGCAATTTTGTTGCAGGAGTTCCAAGTGTACTGAGTGAGATGAACGAACTTTGAAAAGTTTTAACTTTCCTTTCCCTTTATTTGTTGTAAGGACAGTGGCATATAGAATGCTGCTCCCAGGCTTCGAAATGGAATCTGAGCGAGCTAAATTGGTGTAGGAGAGGCAAGCCTAGGGGATAGAGTAAGCCAGCAACTGTAGCGCTTTATTTATGTGGAAAGAATATGTACTGAAGAGAGAGAACTGAAGCAGCAAGCGTGATTCCTGAGAGAAATGAACTGCACTCATCAGTCACAAAAGGAAGGGATCTGAAGAGTCCTGTTACAGACGTCCACGGGAGGAAAATGCAAGTGAAAATAGGAAGACCACACAGCACAGCGAAACGTCCCAAGACTAGGCTCAGAAATCCAAGATTGCTCTGGCTTTTCTTCAAAATAAGTTGCAGATAACTAATTGGGTACTGTGTATAGGTCAGTTAACACGGTGACGGGGTTCTACTTAACAAGACATGCATTTTCACTAGAGAATGAGAAGCTATTGAAGAGCAGCCGTCATTAGTTGGTTTGGTAAAGAACAATAGTGCTTCCTAGTTTTTCTCTTCCTCCTTGTACATACCCTGGTTTCTACCTGATATGTGTGTGTGTGTGTGTGTGTGTGTGTGTGTGTGTGTGTGTGTGTGTGATATGAGGCAATATATAAACTTGAATATTTATTTTATTTTTTTTTGGTTCTTTTTTTCGGAGCTGGGGACCGAAAAACTTGAATATTTATTATTTGTAATTAAGATGTGATGAATAAGACATGCGTTAGTGCAAACAATTAAATAACTATCATTTAAAACTATGTAATTCTCTAAAAAAGCACATGAATTAAATAAAATCAGTCGCTGTATTTGAAGGGATCGATGAGTTATGTTTTATTAATTATTAATTAAAGGGTGAGTTAATGAATATGCAATAACCAGCATTCACATATAACAAAATGTATGAAAGAGCAAAAGAAATAAATGATACATTTTTCAAAAAGTAGATGAACTATACAGTTGATAATTATGTACATCCATGGGATAGAATAGAAAATGTAAGAGACCATCACAAATATGAAAAGTTAATATAAGTGGATAAGAGGCCAACGTTGTCAAAACATGGTAAATAAATTTGTGCTACTAAATAAAAACCTTTCTATGTTAATGACTAAAGAATACTTCTTGCTCATAGAGATAAGAATTAATGTAAAATTAAAATAATATTACTTTAAAGGGTGAAATATATATTCAAATATCACAAATCATGTCTTAATCAAAAGGAGGAACCCAGGTATCTTAATTTGCTTTTATGCCTATGATAAAGACCACATCCAAAAGCAACTTGGAGAAAGAAGTATATATTTTAGCTTACAGTCTCAAGCATGAAGAAAAGTCAGGGCAGGAGCTCAACATAGGAACCTAGAAGCCAAACTGACACAGAACCATGGAGGATGGGCACTTACTGGCTTGCTCTTCATGGATTGCTCAACTTGCTTTTTGATATAGCCTAGGACCACCATTTAGAGGTCATACTGTGAACTGGACCACTACATGTGTGCACACCAGTATGCACCCATGAAGTACACGCCACCGCGCCCGCACATCCCACACAATGCACTCCACACATGCATCTCCTGAGACCATATAGCCGAAAATAATTTTTAAATTCTTACTATTAAAAAAGAGAGAAATAAAGATATTCAAACACAGCCAAATAGGCAAATGAAAGAAATGTCTACAATATTTCCAAGGTGTATTATTAACTAAAGACCTATATTATCCAGCTAAACAGGAATGACAGAAAGCCGCAGAAAATTTCAACAGCTCACAGGAGAACACTTCAGCTGTCAGCCAGACACAACAAAACCCCAACTTACCACCACTAATGAAAATATAAATTGAAGAGAGATCCCTTTGCATGCAGTAGATTGTTAAAAGCTAAATGGAAATAGTACCCAAGGCTGACAGGGAAGGGCAAAAACATGTATATTTCTATGAAAATATAATTTGTCACTGCATTTGGAAAAAGCAAGCTAACTACATTAATCAAAATTAAAAGTACATGGTGTGTCACCCAGCAATTTCAATCCTGGAAATATGCTCCACAGAAATAAATGCGGCAGTAAAAATGATAAATTTACTAGGAGGTTTATTATAGTCATGTTCAAAGCATTGAAGTGGTAGTAAAGTCAACGAACATCAAAGACAGAAAGGAGTCAATAAATCAAAGCTTCTCTGCATCACAGAAGTTTATTACCGTCAATAAAATGAATTGAAGATTTGCCTGTTGTCCGAGGCACTCCTAATGAGTGAGAAGAGTTCACCGTAGAGAAAGATTTTTGGTAGATCCCGTTTATTTAAGTGATGTAATCACAGAGTACGCTTATGTCTATGTGTGAATTTTTTTTCCTGTGTGAAATGTTAAATGAAGAGAAAAGGAAAGAAAGGCATTAATTTTAATTTCATATTTGGTGGGCAGGAGAGGTGTCACTGAGTTATTTAGAGGGAGAAGGGGCGGTAACACAATTAAACAGGCTTGCTTCTAAAATTAACCCACTTTGAAATTTTATACTTGTGTGTATAAAAATATGTCAGAAAGATATACTACTACTAAATTGACAGGAAATAAAATATTCTGTCCCTGTATTCTACACAGGCACTTGGAAGCAAAATGTTTTGAAGAATAGTGTTTAGGGTGCCATTTTCTTCAAGACATTGTTCTTACCTGTTTAACACATTTTATTAAGGACTTAGTAGAATTCAGACTCCATGATAGATACTGAATATTCAGTAGTAGATGAAACAGTGCTTCTCCTCACAGCCTGTGATTCAGCAATGGGGAAGTACTAACAGCAAGCGAACTTTACAGTAGTATGTGTAAGTACAAATTTCCTTCTCAGAATGTTACAATGAAAAGGAGCAAATTTAGGCCTGGGACATATTTCAGACCACTGGGTCACTTGCTGTGTGTGGGGGGAAGCAACAAAGTGGGGGCAGAGGATGCATAAACACATCTGCTGACCGCATTAGGTCAGGCGAGGGAAGATTATGCAGACAGAAGGGAAAAAGATGCATTAAGGTTCTCACCTGAAATCAAATGTTCATGTTTGACAAGAACAAAAAAACAGATACTTCTGTCCTTCATTAATTAAGAACCTTTAATAAAAATGTTTTTGGAGTCATAGTAAAGGCAGACAATAGAACGCCTTATGGAGCAGAGGAAGATGCTTGCTCTCTCCTCCTGAAATAGGGACCTGTAAAGCATTTCAAACTCTGAAGTACCAAAATAATTAAATTACTTAACAAGAAGATCACGCTGACTTCTTTGTAGAGAATGGTACGGAAGGAGATAAACGTCGGACAGTGCTTCAGAAGCTCTAGAACTAGCATATGTATTTGAATTGCTTCTACTAAAAGATAGCTAGCTATGTGAGATTCAAGGCTAGTGATGAAAAGAACGTAAACATCATTCTACTCTTCCTACTTACAGTGTGTGAACTCAAAGGCAGGAGAAAGGAAGTGGAGGGAACCCATAGCTGTCTATTTTACCAGACTTCATAGTGAGTACAGCATGGGGAAATAAAATATTTAGCTCAGCTCTGACTCCTCTTAGGAGGTTATCTAAGGACACTGTTAGAGCATTGACAGGCAAGTAACGAGGGGAAGCAAATAAGTCGATAGTGGGTGAGTTAGGTCTTAGGTTAACACCATGACAAATTAATCAAAATGCCAGAGATGAACTCTGGAAGTCAGCATAATTGTTTGAGAAGCATACAAATTAAGAGTCCAAGGATTGCAACCAAAGGCATTTACATACTAATTCCCACCTGTACTCACTGTGGCTTTTTCAAAGGTAATTAATTATCTAACATCTGGACAGAGATAATCCATTGTCAAAGAAAGTCTTTAGGTAAAGGATGCAGGGTTCAGGAAGTTGGATATTACACTGGCAGGGAATAGAATAGAGAAGTAAAATAAATTTCCAGCCATCCACAGTTTATGCTATAGGCCTAAAGTCATAATTTAAAGCACAGGCTTAGGAAATTTAAGTTTCTGAATTCTCTAAATCACAGAAGATGTAATTTCAAGTACATATTTGGATAGTTGAGAATGGAGCATAGAAAACTGAGCTTGAATGATCACCACATTGGGAAAAATGAGAAGCGAGGAGATGGTTTAATGAAAAATGCCATAGAGGTGAAAATAAGGTAGCTTTTGTATTGGTTTTTACAAACTCCAATGTAAGAGCTTACACTATAAAGGAAGAAACTGGCAAAGGAAACTACAGAGAGTAGTCAAAGGAGGAGGGGCTTTGAAAGCAAGAGCTTTGAAAAATCACTCTGTGAGACAGACTAACTAGCAAAATGGGAGATGTGAAGTGACAGACATCAAGCTTTTCTTCCTCCAACAGAAAGTTTGGCTTGCAACTCGCTGTAAATAAAAACAACTTACTAGGAAGTCCAGCATCCAGGGAATGAGTCGGAAACAGTCTTGTATATCATAGACTGACAAAACCTGCATCAGAAGATGGGAGAATGGTTTTTACTTTGTGTTGATTCTTTGTTTTCCTGTATTGGTAAAATGCCCAAGGCTTCCCCTGAATCCACTCTTTTGTATAGTGGTAAAAGAGATTGGAGGTGGAAATAAGACTTCACTAGCATCCAACGTATCGCTTAGGAAGCTCACTCTGATGTCAACTCAATAGGAATTCTGGGAAAACTAACACAGTCAAATAGAAATGAGAAACCATCTTGGAGACAGCTCTTTCTCATTACCACAGGACAAATGTAATCTGAAGTATTAGGGCTCAGGACATTAGGAAAATTGACCTGGATGTTCCTTCAAGCCTGATGAGAATGGCTTTAGCAGGCAGATAAGTTCCTAAATCAGCCAGCTTCAAGTTCTGTTCTCAGAAATCACCTAAGGGCCACAAATAGGTGGAAAGGCACCCATTTCAATGTGTTCCAATAAACTACAGTCTAGACTTGTCCCCTTGTCTACTGAAAAAGTATCACAACACAACATGAGAGCCTATTCACAGCCCCATGATAGAATAGGACCACCATAGGCCTTAAAGAACACACAGTGTTAATTGGTTATTACCTCAATTTCTGAGAGGCAGCTGGGTGGCTTTGTCTCAATGGGAGTGCACAACTACACCTTCTTACAGTATCTGAGAGCAGACAGCTCAGTTAGAAGCAGAAGTTATTGCCTTCAGGGCTGGTTCCTAGTGGCTCATTCTGCTAGTTACACATCAATATTAAGAATCACAAACACTTTCAATGTAGAAATATCACCTTGAATCTAAGTCTTCACACATGAGCAAGTAGAACGCATCATACACCCAAAGCATGACGTGAACTTTTGTTCTCTGTCATGACAGTTGTAAGTCTTTTCTCTACTATGAGTTCATTGATTTGCATCTCCTCCCCCTTGCTGGGCTTTTACATCTAGCATTCCCTTGATTTGTTTTTCGTTTACAAAAACACCTTTTTGTTTCATTGGTGTTTTGGTTATTTTTAGTCTCAATTTCATTTCTTTCTGTGCTGACCTTTATTGCTTAAGCCCCACTATTGTCAGGGGTGGTTTATTCTGAGTGTTCTAGATCCTAGAGTTTCAAAATTCATTGTGTAAGTGAAGCCTTTCTATTTTTAGGTTTATATTTACTGTTTTAAACCTCCCACCTGCCATTGCTCCTGGGGTATCCCACAGGCCATGTAATGCTGTGTTTTCATTTCCTGAAAGGCTTGTTCTGGATTGCCATTTTAATTTCTTCAATGACCCATTCATCATTTCGGAGTGTGCTGTGTACTTGCCTTGTATTGTTTTGCTTGTATTGTTCATATTGCTAATTTCTAGGTTTGTTATATAGTAGTCAGAAAATATGTTTAGCATAATTTAACCTTTTTTCAAGGTGTTAAGACACATGGATGATTAATAATCAAATAATGGCCTCTCCAGAAAACAAAAAAATAACAACAAAAGATAGATTTGCCATTATATTTTTTAACTTTAAGTCAAAAACTATAAAAAGAGACAAAGACCATTAGGCAACAACAGAGGATTAATTTAATTAGAGAATAAAACTAATATAAATAGGTATGCATTAGGCATTACTCAATCCAAGAGCACTCAAATACAGAAATCTAATAGAAAACTGTGGAAGTAAATCTGCACTATAAACAAAAATGCACAGAGAATTATCAACAGAGCCATTTAGGTACAGGATACAAAGTCATTTTTCAGGATATAGAAAATGTCATATTCCCAAAGCAAGTTTCAACAACCTGAAAAAGAAATCATTAAAACTCTGGCATCCTTTTACAGAGATATTAAAAGAAATCTTAAAGTCAATGTGGAACTACAATAAAATTAGAACAGCTAGTTCAGTTCTTAGCCAAAAACAAAGCTGGAGCCATTTTATTGCAAACTGTATTTGTTACAGTTACAATTATTAAAACAGTATAGCAATGGTATAAAAATAAAACCAGCGACTCATGGGACAGAACAGTGAGCTAATGAATAAACCTATGTATTTACAATTAATTGATTTTCCAATAAAGTTGCACATTTCACAGTGAAAAAGGGATCTTCTTTTCAATTGAGGACATTAGAAAACTGGTAAACTATTCCCAGAACAAAGAAATTAACTTACCTTTTACAGTATGACATAATTCAAGATGCATTATAGTCTTAGATGTAAATCTTGAAACTCTAAGGGTAAAAAAAAATGTGTAAGAAAAGTATTCCAGATTTGTCTGGAATGCAGAAAAATACAGATAAACAGACACTTTGAGTACACAGATACATATATACACAGAAAGAAAGTACATGCACATACACATACACACACACACACACACACACACACACAGAGAGAGAGAGAGAGAGAGAGAGAGAGAGAGAGAGAGAGAGAGAGAGAAAGAGAGAGAGAGGCGGGATAAGCACCTTTCTGCAAGATACGCAGGCATATGAATAAGCTCGATATCTAATAAGGAAAGGATGGGCATCGCTTCTCGGCATTTTGGCTAAGATCAAGTGTAAGGAAAGGATGAGCATATGGGAAGGGAAGGAAAATTGGAATTGAAAATGAAAATTGTATTAAAATTTCAAAAACAAAATAATCTTAAAAATAAAATATAATACAATGGCAGATAACCATTGCATGGCTTCTGGACCAACTTGTTAACCATTTGAATGATAACAAGTTCTATTATCTAAAACCATACTTACCAAATAATGCCGGAGTCCAGTTTATGTGCATATCTCCTAAAAAGTCATCATTTTGAAAATAGAGAATGCCTGTGTTCATTCCTGTGTCAGACAAAATTATGGATTCATTATAAATAACCATAGTGGACAGTCAATGAATGAACTTAAAAACGCACATGTTTTGTATGTCAGAAAACTATTTAGCCTTAACAAGGAAAGAGAAACTTTCACAACATGTACAAGCATTATGTTGAGTATAATAAGCCAGGAACAGATGATTGATTTCTGTGTCTTATGACCAACATGTATGTTCCTTTATAAATGAGCTAAAGTCTAAGAGGGTAGAACCTTGTATGTTATATGGATAAATCACCTGTCAATTAAAAAGCCTTTGGCAGGAAATAGAGATGGGATTTCCAGGAGAAAGCAAGGATTCTGGGGGAAGCCAGGAGGGAGATTCACCAGGAAGTTGTAAGGAGGATTTGTGGTACCTGAACACTGATAACCAGCCATGTGGCAAAATATAGGCTAAAATAAATGGGATATTTTATGTTATATTTAGTCAGAGAAGAGCCTAGTTTATGGTCAAGATTTCTGTAAATATATTTTTAGTTTGAGTTTTATTTCTGAATGAATGGGTAGAAAACAAATCAACAAAATCAACAAACAACAACACAACATAAACAACAAAGGGCCAACTTCTAGGTAACGGTGCCCCAATATGATGCCCAATGTGGTGCTCAATGTAGGGCAGTTAAAACCCAAGCTTATACCCTAAAAAGGCCTAAGTAAAAAACCACAAATAGACTTGTGGGACAAGCAATCTGGTCTGTCTTTAAAATACTAAGATTAGGAAAAAACCAAAACACAGCAAAAACAGACCAAAACTGAAACTCCCCCAAAACAACACAGGACAAATGTCTGGGAAGAAAATTTCTTAGCCAAAAAATAAAAACCCACAAATAAATAATGAAAAAAGGGCATTTAAAAAATAAAACAACGAGACACCGTGGGAGAGAGACCCGACCGCCTGGTCAGGTGGGCACTCCTGAGGCTGCTAGCGGAAGAGACCACCAACACTGCCCACCCCTGCCCACATCCCTGGCCCAAGAGGAAACTGTATAAGGCCTCTGGGCTCCCGTGGGGGAGGGCCCAGGAGTGGCAGGACCCCTGCCTGAGACACCGCCGGAACCTGAAGGAAAAAGACCGGATAAACAGTTCTCTGCACCCAAATCCCGTGGGAGGGAGAGCTAAACCTTCAGAGAGGCAGACAAGCCTGGGAAACCAGAAGAGACTGCTCTCTGTACATACATCTCGGACACCAGAGGAAAACACCAAAGGCCATCTGGAACCCTGGTGCACTGAAGCTCCCGGAAGGGGTGGCACAGGTCTTCCTGGTTGCTGCCGCCGCAGAGAGCCCGTGGGCACCACCCCGAGAGCAAACTTGAGCCTCGGGACCACAGGTAAGACCAACTTGTCTGTTGCAAGAAGGCTGCCTGGTGAAATCGGGACACACAAAGGCAGAATTCCTCTAGGACCAGGCACGTCCTGTGTTTACAGGAAGTCCCACACCCGCGGATCCCGGCCCGCAGCAGCTCTCTGCTCCCAGACCCCGTGGGAAAGAGACCTCACCGCCTGGTCAGGTGGGCACTCCTGAGGCTGTATAAGCTCCCGGAAGGGGCGGCACAGGTCTTCCTGGTTGCTGCCGCCGCAAAGAGCCCGTGGGCAGCACCCCGCGAGCGAACTTGAGCCTCGGGACCACAGGTAAGACCAAATTTTCTGCTGCAAGAAAGCTGCCTGGTGAACTCAAGACACAGGCCACAGGAACAGCTTAAGACCTGTAGAGAGGAAAACCTACACGCCCGAAAGCAGAACACTCTGTCCCCATAACTGACTGAAAGAGAGGAAAACAGGTCTACAGCACTCCTGACACACAGGCTTATAGGACAGTCTAGCCACTGTCAGAAATAGCAGAACAAAGTAACACTAGAGATAATCTGATGGCGAGAGGCAAGCGCAGGAACACAAGCAACAGAAACCAAGACTACATGGCATCATCGGAGCCCAATTCTCCCACCAAAACAAACATGGAATATCCAAACACACCAGAAAAGCAAGATCTAGTTTCAAAATCATATTTGATCATGATGCTGGAGGACTTCAAGAAAGACGTGAAGAACTCCCTTAGGGAAACACAGGAAAACATTAATAAAGAAGTAGAAGCCTACAGAGAGGAATCGCAAAAATCCCTGAAAGAATCGCAGAAATCCCTGAAAGAATTCCAGGAAAACACAATCAAACAGTTGAAGGAATTAAAAATGGAAATAGAAGAAATCAAGAAAGAACACATGGAAACAACCCTGGATATAGAAAACCAAAAGAAGAGACAAGGAGCTGTAGATACAAGCTTCACCAACAGAATACAAGAGATGGAAGAGAGAATCTCAGGAGCAGAAGATTCCATAGAAATCATTGACTCAACTATCAAAGATAATGTAAAGCAGAAAAAGCTACTGGTCCAAAACATACAGGAAATCCAGGACTCAATGAGAAGATCAAACCTAAGGATCATAGGTATAGAAGAGAGTGAAGACTCCCAGCTCAAAGGACCAGTAAATATCTTCAACAAAATCATAGAAGAAAACTTCCCTAACCAAAAAAAAGAGATACCCATATGCGTACAAGAAGCCTACAGAACTCCAAATAGATTGGACCAGAAAAGAAACACCTCCTGTCACATAATTGTCAAAACACCAAACGCACAAAATAAAGAAAGAATATTAAAAGCAGTAAGGGAAAAAGGTCAAGTAACATATAAAGGCAGACCTATCAGAATCACACCAGACTTCTCGCCAGAAACTATGAAAGCCAGAAGATCCTGGACTGATGTCATACAGACCCTAAGAGAACACAAATGCCAGCCCAGGTTACTGTATCCTGCAAAACTCTCAATTAACATAGATGGAGAAACCAAGATATTCCATGACAAATCCAAATTTACACAATATCTTTCTACAAATCCAGCACTACAAAGGATAATAAATGGGAAAGCCCAACATAAGGAGGCAAGCTATACCCTAGAAGAAGCAAGAAACTAAT
This sequence comes from Rattus norvegicus, assembly GCF_021556685.1. Classification (NCBI taxonomy): domain Eukaryota; kingdom Metazoa; phylum Chordata; class Mammalia; order Rodentia; family Muridae; genus Rattus; species Rattus norvegicus. The sequence goes on from NC_141541.1 coordinate 90,821,495, forward strand.
CGTCTTGGCAACAAAACAAAGAGAGTGAAAGCACACAAACATAACCTCACATCCAAATATGAATATAACGGGAAGCAATAATCACTATTCCTTAATATCTCTCAACATCAATGGCCTCAACTCCCCAATAAAAAGAAATAGATGAACAAACTGGATACGCAACGAGGACCCTGCATTCTGCTGCCTACAGGAAACACACCTCAGAGACAAAGACAGACACTACCTCAGAGTGAAAGGCTGGAAAACAACTTTCCAAGCAAATGGTCAGAAGAAGCAAGCTGGAGTAGCCATTCTAATATCAAATAAAATCAATTTTCAACTAAAAGTCATCAAAAAAGATAAGGAAGGACACTTCATATTCATCAAAGGAAAAATCCACCAAGATGAACTCTCAATCCTAAATATCTATGCCCCAAATACAAGGGCACCTACATACGTAAAAGAAACCTTACTAAAGCTCAAAACACACATTGTACCTCACACAATAATAGGAGGAAACTTCAACACCCCACTCTCATCAATGGACAGATCATGGAAACAGAAATTAAACAGTGATGTCGACAGACTAAGAGAAGTCATGAGCCAAATGGACTTAACGGATATTTATAGAACATTCTATCCTAAAGCAAAAGGATATACCTTCTTCTCAGCTCCTCATGGTACTTTCTCCAAAATTGACCATATAATTGGTCAAAAAACGGGCCTCAACAGGTACAGAAAGACAGAAATAATCCCATGCGTGCTATCGGACCACCACGGCCTAAAACTGGTCTTCAATAACAATAAGGGAAGAATGCCCACATATACGTGGAAATTGAACAATGCTCTACTCAATGATAACCTGGTCAAGGAAGAAATAAAGAAAGAAATTAAAAACTTTTTAGAATTTAATGAAAATGAAGGTACAACATACCCAAACTTATGGGACACAATGAAAGCTGTGCTAAGAGGAAAACTCATAGCGCTGAGTGCCTGCAGAAAGAAACAGGAATGAGCATATGTCAGCAGCTTGACAGCACACCTAAAAGCTCTAGAACAAAAAGAAGCAAATACACCCAGGAGGAGTAGAAGGCAGGAAATAATCAAACCCAGAGCTGAAATCAACGAAGTAGAAACAAAAAGGACCATAGAAAGAATCAACAAAACCAAAAGTTGGTTCTTTGAGAAAATCAACAAGAGAGATAAACCCTTAGCCAGACTAACGAGAGGACACAGAGAGTGCGTCCAAATTAACAAAATCAGAAACGAAAAGGGAGACATAACTACAGATTCAGAGGAAATTCAAAAAATCATCAGATCTTACTATAAAAACCTATATTCAACAAAATTTGAAAATCTTCAGGAAATGGACAATTTCCTAGACAGATACCAGGTATCGAAGTTAAATCAGGAACAGATAAACCAGTTAAACAACCCCATAACTCCTAAGGAAATAGAAGCAGTCATTAAAGGTCTCCCAACCAAAAAGAGCCCAGGTCCAGACGGATTTAGTGCAGAATTCTATCAGACCTTCATAGAAGACCTCATACCAATATTATCCAAACTATTCCACAAAATTGAAACAGATGGAGCCCTACCGAATACCTTCTACAAAGCCACAATTACTCTTATAACTAAACCACACAAAGACACAACAAAGAAAGAGAACTTCAGACCAATTTCCCTTATGAATATCAACGCAAAATACTCAACAAAATTCTGGCAAACCGAATTCAAGAGCACATCAAAACAATCATCCACCATGATCAAGTAGGCTTCATCCCAGGCATGCAGGGATGGTTTAATATACGGAAAACCATCAATGTGATCCATTATATAAACAAACTGAAAGAACAGAACCACATGATCATTTCATTCGATGCTGAGAAAGCATTTGACAAAATTCAACACCCCTTCATGATAAAAGTCCTGGAAAGAATAGGAATTCAAGGCCCATACCTAAACATAGTAAAAGCCATATACAGCAAACTAGTTGCTAACATTAAACTAAATGGAGAGAAACTTGAAGCAATCCCACTAAAATCAGGGACTAGACAAGGCTGCCCACTCTCTCCCTACTTATTCAATATAGTTCTTGAAGTTCTAGCCAGAGCAATCAGACAACAAAAGGAGATCAAGGGGATACAGATCGGAAAAGAAGAGGTCAAAATATCACTATTTGCAGATGATATGATAGTATATTTAAGTGATCCCAAAAGTTCCACCAGAGAACTACTAAAGCTGAAAAACAACTTCAGCAAAGTGGCTGGGTATAAAATTAACTCAAATAAATCAGTTGCTTTCCTCTATACAAAAGAGAAACAAGCCGAGAAAGAAATTAGGGAAACGACACCCTTCATAATAGACCCAAATAATATAAAGTACCTCGGTGTGACTTTAACCAAGCAAGTAAAAGATCTGTACAATAAGAATTTCAAGACAACGAGGAATGAAATTGAAGAAGAACTCAGAAGATGGAAAGATCTCCCATGCTCATGGATTAGCAGGATTAATATAGTAAAAATGGCCATTATACCAAAAGCAATCTACAGATTCAATGCAATCCCCATCAAAATACCAATCCAATTCTTCAAAGAGTTAGACAGAACAATTTGCAAATTCATCTGGAATAACAAAAAACCCAGGATAGCTAAAGCTATCCTCAACAATAAAAGGACTTCAGGGGGAATCACTATCTCTGAACTCAAGCAGTATTACAGAGCAATAGTGATAAAAACTGCATGGTATTGGTACAGAGACAGACAGATAGACCAATGGAATAGAATTGAAGACCCAGAAATGAACCCACACACCTATGGTCACTTGATTTTTGATAAAGGAGCCAAAACCATCCAATGGAAAAAAGATAGCATTTTCAGCAAATGGTGCTGGTTCAACTGGAGGTCAACATGTAGAAGAATGCAGATCGATCCATGCTTATCACCCTGTACAAAGCTTAACTCCAAGTGGATCAAGGCCCTCCACATCAAACCAGACACACTCAAACTAATAGAAGAAAAACTAGGGAAGCATCTGGAACACATGGGCACTGGAGAAAATTTCCTGAACAAAACACCAATGGCTTACACTCTAAGATCAAGAATCGACAAATGGGATCTCATAAAACTGCAAAGCTTCTGTAAGGCAAAGGACACTGTGGTTAGGACAAAACGGCAACCAACAGATTGGGAAAAGATCTTTACCAATCCTACAACAGATAGAGGCCTTATATCCAAAATATACAAAGAACTCAAGAAGTTAGACCACAGGGAAACAAATAACCCTATTAAAAAATGGGGTTCAGAGCTAAACAAAGAATTCACAGCTGAGGAATGCTGAATGGCTGAGAAACACCTAAAGAAATGTTCAACATCTTTAGTCATAAGGGAAATGCAAATCAAAACAACCCTGAGATTTCAAGTCACACCAGTGAGAATGGCTAAGATCAAAAACTCAGGTGACAGCAGATGCTGGCGAGGATGTGGAGAAAGAGGAACACTCCTCCATTGTTGGTGGGATTGCAGACTGGTAAAACCATTCTGGAAATCAGTCTGGAGGTTCCTCAGAAAATTGGACATTGAACTGCCTGAGGATCCAGCTATACCTCTCTTGGGCATATACCCAAAAGATGCCTCAACATATAAAAGAGACATGTGCTCCACTATGTTCATTGCAGCCTTATTTATAATAGCCAGAAACTGGAAAGAATCCAGATGCCCTTCAACAGAGGAATGGATACAGAAAATGTGGTACATCTACACAATGGAATATTACTCAGCTATCAAAAACAACGAGTTTATGAAATTCGTAGGCAAATGGTTGGAACCGGAAAATATCATCCTGAGTGAGGTAACCCAATCACAGAAAGACATACATGGTATGCACTCATTGATAAGTGGCTATTAGCCCAAATGCTTGAATTACCCTAGATCCCTAGAACAAACGAAACTTAAGACAGATGATGAAAATGTGAATGCTTCACTCCTTCTTTAAATGAGGAAATAGAATACCCTTGGCAGGGAAGGGAGAGGCAAAGATTAAAACAGAGACTGAAGGAACACCCATTCAGAGCCTGCCCCACATGTAGCCCATACATATACAGCCACCCAATTAGACAAGATGGATGAAGCAAAGAAGTGCAGACCGACAGGAGCCGGATGTAGATCGCTCCTGAGAGACACAGCCAGAATACAGCAAATACAGAGGCGAATGCCAGCAGCAAACCACTGAACTGAGAATAGGTCCTCCGTTGAAGGAATCAGAGAAAGAACTGGAAGAGCTTGAAGGGGCTCAAGACCCCATATGTACAACAATGTCAAGCAACCAGAGCTTCCAGGGACTAAGCCACTATCTAAAGACTATACATGGACTGACCCTGGACTCTGACCCCATAGGTAGCAATGAATATTCTAGTAAGAGCACCAGTGGAAGCGGAAGCCCTGGGTCCTGCTAAGACTGAACCCCCAGTGAACTAGACTATGGGGGGGAGGGCGGCAATGGGGGGAGGGTTGGGAGGGGAACACCCATAAGGAAGGGGAGGGGGGAGGGGGATGTTTGCCCGGAAACTGGGAAAGGGAATAACACTCAAAATATATATAAGAAATACTCAAGTTAATAAAAAAAAGACTATAAAAAAATAAAACAACAACAATAACAACAACAAAAAATCTACTAAATTTAAAAGTGAAAGACAAAAGTTGGGGTTTCCAACTTTTTCTAGAGACAGCACTTGCAGGATAAACCACTTCAAGTTCTCTCAATTTTGGCACAGTTGGTAGGCCCAACCCTACCTTATGAAAATTTATGCCCTTTTGTTCATGGCTTTCAAAAAATGCAGCCATAAGTTGTCTACTAAGGCAACAAAAGGCCAAAACAACTCTCTTGGTAAACAAAGGAGTGGGCACATGGCTAGGCTCAGTATAGCCTCTTACCTACATAACAACGAACAGGGAGAGAGAGACAGACAAATATCTGTAAATTTTAGACCGGCCTGGTATACACAAAATAGCCATGATGGGAGCCTCTGCTGATGGATGCAGCCACTTACAAACAACAGGCTATCCTTCAAAATGGCACAATGTTTCCTTTAGGGTCCTATGAAAATTTTGCATGACACTAAGTAAAAATGTCCTTAAAAATATAAAAAATAAATTCACATCGATCTTAAATTTATTTAAAGAGAAAAGGAAATATATTTTCATATATCTACATAGATATTAATCTTCAAAGAAGGAATGAAAAATAAAAATTGATATAAATGTTTTCAAGGATACATATATAATAAATAAATTTAGGTCTATGATCTCAATACTTGGGAGACAAAGACAGGGACAGATAGATTCCTTATGAGTTTGAGAAAAGCCTAATCTACAAATCAAGTCAAAGTCAGCCGAGGTTACACAGAAAACCTTATCTCAAATAACAACAACAACAACAATAATAATGATAAAAATAATAATAATAATAATAATTTAAAATTCTAAAAATAAAGGTGATTATTAGTTCTACAATTGCAGTGGTATTACATATCCACTATGAGAGAAGCCAAAATACAAGAGACCTAATTAAAAAGTGGGTTACTAGATAAAATAAACTTAAACTTTTGGTGTCTTCAGGTTGGGTGACCAAGAACATGCTATTTTTGGAGAAAGGTTCTAGGTTTGCATTAACAGGAAAGAAATAAAGGCTTTGAATTCCATATTTGATTGAAAAAGACCACTAAAAATCTTCGCAGCAGACAGGAAAACAAAAAGACAAAACAGGACAGGTAACATTATTTGCTGATCCCTCTATAGTTCCGTGCTGGTTTCCGCCTTCCACCCTCCCAGTGGTGCTCCTTGTAGTAAACAAGTCCTTATTTGGCTATGCCTGCCTGGCCTGCTAGCTTCCACATAGTGACAGCCTATCTGCCTGACCCACGTGGCTTGCTAGGATTGGCCAGCGCTAGTTATTTAAGTGTGGTACGGGGGCTCCCCAGGGTCAGAAGATTGTATTAAGGTTCCTGAGTAAAACTGCTGGAAGAAGATCTCCTCTGGTCGTGTCTTCCTTGCTGGTCGAGGTTGGGTGCGACACCTCTACATGGGAACAGTCTTAAAACTGACTGAGAAATAAATTAATCACACCATCCTTTCATATGACACATGTAAAGATTTATATTATACTTTAGTTATATGATCAAACTAACTCTTAATGACAGTTGTCTTTACCTGTTTAAAGAAAGAAAAATGCATCTTTAACTGATTTGAACACATTACACATTCCATACATTTTATATATATATATATAATATATAACATATATGTATTATATATAATAAATATATATTCTCTATAATATATATAGTATATATGTAACAGGATTCACCTTCAGGGATGCTTAGATGCTGTGACTGACTATTCCAGCTGACTGATGAATCCTGCCTCAAACTAATGCTGTTTCAAGACACATGTTTCTAAAACAATTTCGAAATAAACTATTCCACAAAATAGACACAGAATGAACACTACACAATTTGTTCTTTAAAGCCACACTTACTCTTATACCTTAACTTCAGACTAATTTCCCTCATGAATATAAATGCAGAAACTCAATAATATTCTTGCAAACTGAATCCAAGTACATTCACCATGATCAAGTAGGCTTCATCCCATGGATGCAAGGAGGTTCAATACATGGAAATCCATCAACTTAATCTACTATATAAACAAACTCAAGGGAAAAAAATGATCATTTCATTAGATGCTGAGAAAGCATTTGACAAAATTCAACACCCCTTCATTATAAAAGTCTTGGAAAGATCAGGAATTCAAGGTCTATATCTAAACATAGTAAAAGCAATATACAGCAAACCAGTAGCCAACATCAAACTAAATGGAGAGAAACTTGAAGCAATGCCACTAAAATCAGGGACTAGACAAGGTTGGCTGCTCACTCTCTCCCTACCTATTCAATATAGTGACTTGAAGTCAGAGCAATTTGACAGCAAAAAGTGGTCAAAAGGATACAAATTGGAAAAGAATAAGTCAAAGTATCACTATTTACAGATGATTTAGTGTACTTAATTGACCCAAAATATTCCACCAGAGAATTCCTGGAGCTGATAAACAACTTCAGCAAAGTGTATGGATATAAAATTAACTCAAACAAATCAGTTGTTTTCCTCTACTCAAAGAATAAACAAGATAAGAAAGAAATTAGGGTAATGGCACCCTTCAACATAGCCACAAATAATATAAAATACCTTGGTGTGACTCTAACCAAGCAAGTGAAAGATCTATATGACAAGAATTTCAAGTCTCTGAAGAAAGAAATCAAAGAAGATCTCAGAAGATGGAAAGATCTCCCATATTCATGAATTGGCAGGATAAATATAGAAAAATGGTCCTCTTGCCAAAATCAATCTACAGATTCAATGCAAGCCCCATCAAAATTTGAACTCAATTCTTCATAGAGTTAGAAAGAGCAATTTTCAAATTCATTTGGAAAAGGAAAAAGCCCAGGATAGGGAAAACTATTCTCAACATTAAAAGAACATCTTTGGGAATCACCATCCCTGACCTCAAGCAGTATTACAGAGCAATAGTGATGAAAACTACATGGTATTTGTACAAAGACAAGCAGGTAAATCAATGGAATAGAATTGAAGACCCAGAAATGAACCCACACACCCATGGTCACTTGTTCTTTGACAAAGTACCTAAAACTATCCAATGGAAAAAAGACAGCATTTTCAACAAATAGTGCTGATTCAACTGGATGTCAGCATGTAAAAGTATGCAAATTGACACATTCTTATCTCATTGTACAAAGCTCAAGTCCAAGTGGATCAAAGACTTCCTCATAAATCCAGATGCACTGAAACTAATAGAAGAGAAAGTGGGATGAGCCTTGAACACATACGCACGGGGAAAATTTTCCTGAACAGAACACCAATGGCTTATGCTCTGAGTTCAAGAATTGATAAATGGGACCTGTCAATAGGACAAAACAGCAATCAACAGATAGGGAAAAAGTCTTTTCCAATCCTAAATCTGATAGAGGGCTAATATCTAATTTATACAAAGAACTCAAGAAGTTGGACTCAAGAGAATCAATAATCCTATTTTTAAAATGGGGTACAAAACTAAACAAAGAATTCTCAGCTAAGGAATATCAAGTGGCTGAGAAACACCTAAAGAAATGTTCAACATCCATAGTCATCAGGGAAATGCAAACCAAACAGCCTTGCACCACCTCCCGCCAGTCAGAATGGCTAAGATCAAAAACTCAGGTGACAACAGATGCTGGAGAGGATGTGGGGGAAAAGGAACAGTCCTCCATCCTTGGTTGGATTGCAAATTGGTACAAGAACTCTGGAAATCAATTTGGAGTTTCCTCAGAAAATTGGTCATTGCAGCACCTGAGGACCCAACTATACCACTTCTGGGCATATACCCAAAGATTCTCCAATATATAACAAGGACACATGTTCCAATATGTTCATAACAGCCTTATTTATAGTAGCTTTTCTGAAGCTCAAAAGAACCCAGATGTACTTTAACAGAGGAATGGAAAAAGAAAATGTGGTACATTTATATGATGGATTACAACTCAGCTATTAAAAATAATGAATATATGAAATTCTTAGGCAAATGGATGTAACTAGAACCCAGTCACGAAAGAACATGCATGATATGCACTCACTGATAAATGGTTATTAGCCCAAAAGCTTGGAATACTTAAAAAAAATCACAGATCATATGAAGCCCAAGAAGAAGTTATACTAAAATGTGAACACTTCATTCCTTCTTAGAAGGGAGAACAAAATACTCACAGGAGGAAATATAGAGACAAAGAGTGGAACAGGGATTGAAGGAAAGGTCATCCAGAGACTGTCCTACCTGGGGATCCATCCCATATACAGCCACCAAACCCAGTCACTGTTACTGATGCCAAGAAGTGCTTGCTTATAGGAGTCAGATATGGTTGTCTCCTGAGAGGCTTTTCCAGAGCCCTACTGATATGATGATGCTTACAGCTAACCATTGGACTAAACAAGGGGACCCCAATGGAGGAGTTAGGGAAAGACTGAAGGAGCTGAAGGTGTTTGCAACACCATAGGATAAACAATGTTATCAACCAACTAGATCCCACCAGATTTCCCAGGGACTAAACTACCAACCAATGAACACACATGGAGGGACCCATGGCTCCAGCCACCTATGTAGCAGAGGTTGGCATTGTTCAGCACCAAGAAGAGGAAAAGCCCTTCATCCTGTAAAGGCTCATTTCCCCAATGTAGGGTAATGCCAGGATGTTGAAGTTGGAGTGGGAGCATCCTCATAAAATCAGGGTGAGGGGGAAGGAGTATGGGAGAGGGGGAAAGGTGATAATATTTAAAATGTAAATACATAAAATATCTAAGGAAAATAAAATTTAAAAAAGGACTGATAATCTCAGAGGACTTTGATTCATCTGGCCTTTCAGACTGTTACAGGCAAAACCTCAGTTAAGCCATAATTTTAATAAATACATAGAGACTGGACAAAAAATAATGCCTGCTAGCCTTCTTTTGACTTAACCACTTTGCAAACTTTTTCAGGGGCCCCCCCAAAAAATACTTTACCCCAGTACAAGAGGAAGCAATTTTAAGAGGACCACTGTCCCAGTGCCTTAAGTTGAGATGTATGGTTTTGGTTATTTTATGAGTTACAGATATGTTGCCATTTTAGGGAATAATTTACAATTAATTATGGTCTTATAAAAAATAGAGAGCTTAAACTTTGGAATTTCTATTTTTTCTTTCTTAGTCTCTATCCTTTCTTTCATAAATAAAAACAGGGTGTTTTAAATGGAGGACATACAAATATAAGACATTAAAAAATAAGGGTGGATTATTAAATCTTCTTTTAAACCAAACAATATTTTATAGCCATAATCTTATGTTGGTAGAGATATTTAAATTTTGATACAAAATTGAGGTTGTACAGGTTTAAGGATTTCATTGGTATAGATTTTTGAATATCGATACAAAATTTAACATTTTGATACATATCAAGTGTGTATATATATAAATATGACATATATGTTTAAACATTTATTTGAGGCATTGTAGTTCCATAATTCTTAAGGATACAATATACAATTCTAGTCCTTTTGAAAGGTACTATTACAAACTATTCAGGATGATAAAACATAGAAATTACAAACTTTTAGGGATGGTTAAGAAATGCAAGTTAATAGTCATATAACCAAACTCATGGTCATACTAGATACTGTACTGGATTACTTAATTACAATAAAATGATTTCAAGATTTTTTCAGATAGTAAATAGATAAAAATAAATAATGTTTGACAATTCAGATATGCTATAAATAGATAGTTGGTCTTCAAAATTGTCAGAGATCCACAAAGAATGGCATTTACAATTATTTCATTATTAAAGAAGACAGGTCAGCTCTTGATAGTACTCTCATTACACTTTAAAGAAAATGATGAGCATCAAAAACTTCCATTATGGGGTTAAGTCAATTGTGGCAAGCTACCCATTGAACAATGAAAATGCCCATGCTTCAGCTACAGACAAATGTTGTCCAGAAAGCACAAGCAGATGCAGTGAAATTGATTGCTAAGCTCTGCCAACATAGGGCAAGTAAGTCCTTCATAATTCCTGCTTCACAGAAATCTGACGAATACACTGGGGCAGAAGGCTAAAGGTGGATGTTTTAATGTTGTAGAGACAATATTAGAGACTGTGAAGGCTGTCAACTGTCATTTCTATAATCTTTGGAAGGTGCATCCCTGCACTTCCTGCATACTCAGGTAAAACTTATTCCTTCTCAGGTTTCCGATGGTATTGAAGACTAGAGAGTCATAGTCTTAATATAAGCTTAAATTGTTTAGATCTAAGTTTTTAGGAAGATAATACAAGTTAGGATAAAATTTAAGTTAGGTACCAAACTTTTAAGTATAGCAAGATAGGATAGATAATCAAAATGTTTCTTTAGTTGCCAAATACTATAGATCGGACATTATAAATATATGGCATACATTATGGTTTTCACAATTGTTATAATTATATTCAAGTTATATTTGAAAGGAAAAGGAGCCTTTTATTGAACTAAATAGTGGAATTGTAGAAAGAATATCTCGTGTATTGTATGGATGTATCTCCTGCCAATTAAAGAACCTTTGGCTTATGGCTTAGACAGGAAATAGTGATGGGACATCCAGGAGAAAGAAAGGATTTTAGTCAGGAGGGAAATTTACTTGAAAGATATAAGTAAAATGACCCACGGTACCCAAGCACGGGTAATCAACCATGTGGCAAAATACACGCTAGAATAAATGGGATGTTTTAAGTAATGTCTAGTAAGAGAAAAGCCTTACTATATGGCCGAGATTTTTGTACTTCACAGAGAATGGGGAAAAATAACCACCACCAACAACAAAGAAGCAAGGACTACCTACTACAAATGTTTTTAACCATGAAAACTATGGGAGAAAGAGCGGACATTGGTTAGTTGGTACAAAGTTTCAGAATTACAAGGAAAATAAAAATATTTGAATGATATGTGTTCACTAGTTTGTATCATTCCACACTATATGTATATGAATGATCAAAAATTAAAATAAAAGATGATTGCCTAAATAAAGCTTGTGCAATGAAATTGCCAGTTGACATCCAAATATAGATAGGAAAAAATTTCATAAGGCCTTAATCCTTAATAAAAACCTATAGATAATCTGTGACTCCTGAGAGGGAAAAAATTCTGTCTTGTCTTGGCCCAATCTCTAGTGGTCTACTGTAAACACACCATATGAGCAACACTCAATGGATTCAGTAGGTTATATTTACATATACATATGCAGATATTTATGTGTATGTGTACAAATGTATACAAAAATAATTAAAGAAGGAATTATATAACAACAATTAAAGATGAAGTGAATTTTGTGAGGGAGTTGGGGATATAGAAGGAGTTGAAGGGAGGGCATGGTAGGTTGGAAATGATGTAAATACAATAGTAATGTATGAAATAATAAGGCTGACAATCCATATGTGTGCTGGGAACTGAGTCTGGGTTCTTTGGAAAAGGAGATAATGTTCTTAACTTCTGAGCCTTCTTTCCAGCCCATTAGTTTGCTTTTCCAACAACCGCATTTCCTTCCTACATCTTAAACTTCATTCCTGATATCTATGCATTTTTTTATATTCTTTCAATATAGTCCTATCTACTTTGCATTCGTCTTTAAATAAGTTTACTAATTTTAGGCCATTTATTTAACCTATTAAGTGCTGTACATTTTGATAGTTTTATTTTCTAGAAATTAAATGTGAGATTTTTACATAATTATATACCTATAAAAGCTTGTAGATCAAGTAAATGACACATTCATATGGTTATAAAACAGCATCGGGCAAGAGATTCAACTGGCTCTATCCATTATGGTACTTCAGCCTACCGTGAGATCACTGAGATTATATTTACAGTCACCAATTCACTAAAAGAAATAAAAAAATTTTAGATAGAACTTATGGTTAAAGTTTATTGCAAGGAAAAGATACGAACTATAATTAGCCAGAAAGTCAGTAAGGAGTTATAAAGAACAAGTCCTATGGAAGAGGGATATGAAGTTGATGACTGCTCTCAGAATTTTGTGCTGATTCCTCATACCAGTAATATTTGAGTATGTAGACAGTAGTGTCAAAAATCGAGACTTAACCAAGCCTTAGTGAACAGGGTTTTTTATTGGCCTTGGTCATGTATGTATGCTACATGCAACCTATCTGATCTTATTCTCTCGTCTTTCTAAAGTTCAGTCTTACATGGTATTAGCAAAGTCTTTGTTCTAAATCATATTGGTGGCAGTAAGTACCTGAATAACTCATAGCTGCCAAGTAAACAGATACACTCCTAGAAACCATGACGCTCAAAGGGCTTAGGGAGTCTGGATCTCTGGCATCATATAAGTGCCAAAGTGTAACTTTAGCAGGATTAGTTGCAGAAACAGATTCTAAGTTCAGTTTAGAGAACATTTGGAGTAAGTAAATTCTGGTTTGTTTAGATACATTGTTGGCATACTTAAACTTGACAGAGTATATAATACCAGAGAGACGTTGGAAAATAGTCATAGCCTTAGAAAGCCAAGATTAATGGTTGGATTTAAAACGTGAGACGATCATATATACTCTAGAAATGTTTATTGAGACAGCTAAGCTCTTATGAAAAGAGTGATGGTTATACTGCCATTCTGCTTTTCCATTCATTTCCTCTTAGCTATTGAATAGAACCACAAGCCCAACACATTGTAACACAGAGTTTAACTGTGAGAAAAAGAAGCATTCTTAGTACTGTGAAAACCATATCTAAGTACAAATGGTGCATAGTGAAGAGACATGCTGTAAAAACAAAAATAAGCAAGCATGATTAATCAGTAAATACATACTGTGCCGTGAAATGGTAAGTACTACATAAAAGATTCAGGTAGTCCTGAATTAGTGTCGCATGGGTGTAGTCTCCTGTACCTTAAATATGTAATATACTATAACCGTAAAGTACCATAGTTGAAAAGGATGAGGATATTAAACATGATCTTTGAAATTAGTACTCTGCCTTCTTGGAAATCAGGAGTTACCAGATTTGTCAAACAGTGATGCTTTACTATCAAAGACGGATAATATGAAATGACACAAAGACAAAGGGATTATAAAAATGTTTGATGAGCAAAGTAGTTATTATGTTTATGGGGACATTAGAACAAAAAGCCTTTTTATGATCTATACTGAAATAAGCTACCAGCCTTTTTCCAGTGTTGTCCTAAAATGGAAAAAAATCAAAATATCTAGTTTGAAAGGAACCCATGTTGAACTCTAGCTTTGATATAAAATTAATTTTTAGGTATCAAAAATCTCTGGTAACAACCAGTCAGAGGAGGATGTTAGGTCAGACATACAGAAATTTGGCTACTGAATATTTTACAGGATGAATATTTTAATTTCTTAATATATAAATGGACATAATATGCTTGTGAATGTGTAGAAACTCCCCATATTAACTTCCATAGAGAAAGTTTCATAGAGAGCTCAGGTGAGAAGAAGGGTGAGATGACTGTCAAGTAGCTCCTTTGATACTTATTTTATTTCCTTACAAACTCATATGCATAATGGACATTTGTCCATTTCATGTTTTATCCATCATAAGTATGTTGCTTTGATTACTAGAGCCATAAAACATGCTTTATCTTCTAATACAGAAATAAACTTTCTCTGCCCTTTCCCCTTGTATTAGGATTCTCCAGAGGAACAAAACTTATAGAATGAGTGTATATATGGCCCATTAAGTCTAACAATGGCTGTCAGCCAGCAGAAGTTTCAAGAATCCAGTAGTTGTTCAGCCCACCCACAAGGCTGGATGTCTCAGCTTGTCATAACTACACGCCAGAATCCCAGAGAATAATAGGATTTCAAAAACAAAATGAGACAAATAACCTCTGAAGTTTCTTCAACTCTCCTTGGAGTTCCATAATTCAATATCTTTTTCATCAGACTATGGTTTAACCTTGAAGAGCAGTAAGGAATAAATCCCTGGCACTTGGTTCCTGTGGTTATATTTCTTGGCAGCATTTTGTTTGTTCTCTTGCAGAGCTCTTATCAGGCCAGACAAGTGTCTGTTAAGCCATTTTTAACTAAAATGACTGTAAGCCTTTGGGGAGAAAGTGTCACAAAGTGTGCAATACCTGTGACATTACTTTACCTTTCAGTAAGAGGTAGGAGGGTGTTTTGTCAAACTCCATGCTCTTCTCTGGTTTTGAGAACTGTGTGTGAAATATTATTCAAGGGCCGTATCAAGAGGCAGATATTTCAAAGGAGAGACTATTAACTTCCTTCAGAATTGATTCAGTTAACATTGAATGTTCATCCACCATTTGCCAAGATGTGGTGAAATTACAGCATCACATAAAAGAACCCTGCCTTCAACGTACTTGTCTGAGTTGGATGTCAAACGTTTAATTATAATAAAATAAAACTAGGAAATGAAGTCAAGGGCATGAAAAATAGAAAAAAAAAAAGACATAGACAGAGAACAATAAGAAAGAAATAGCCTTGGAATGGAAATGTTTAGCAAACACGAGATCTGTGTGCTTGAGAGGTAACAGATTAAGAATGTGCTCAGACACAAGATTCTGAACTTCAGAAAGACAGTAATCAGAGTTCCACCAGGGTTCCAGAGTACACCAGGAACTCTAAGGCCTGGAAGTATTGAATAAGGGAAGAGGCCCACAGTTATTCACAGCTCTGTGTTATTCTGTGGTATACATGTTTCTTTATCATTATGGAATTGTAGTTTCACACCTTATGGTCACAAAGAATGCCACACAGTAAAATTGAGTAGCTCATAAAATATCTGCAGACAAGCTGAAAGTGACTGCTTGTATCTGGGATCCCAACTCTTGTGAGACTGTAGCAGTGTGCTCACCACAGTTTCAGGTAAGCCTGCAATACCTAGTGAATTCTAGGCAAACGTGGGATTAGGGACTCCCAGACTGTGTTGCAAACAACAATAACAACAACAAAAAAAAAACGAAATCAAAACATATCCATACAAATCAATTAGTTAAGCACAGACAATAGAAATCCAGGAAGTCACTAAATAGTTTATCTGTCTCAAATAACAAAAATCTTGGTTGAGACCCATGCCATGAGACCCACTGCCAGGAGGGCCAGGAACCAAAGTCTAGATGGCCCAGAGACATAGGATAGAACCAAACATGACTGGCAAGGAAAATCAGTGAAATAATTCCTAATGTTCGACTGGAGTCTAGTATAACCATCATCAGAGAGGTTTCTTCTAGCAACTGATAGGAGCAGATGCAAAGACTCACACCCAAAGAGCAGGGGGAACTCTGGGAATTCCACAGAAAAGAGAGGAATTGTAGGAGCCAGAGGTGGTACAGGACACCAGAAGAACACAACCCTCAGACCCACAGAATCAACACTAACCAGAGCTCATAGAGACTCAGGAGATTGAAGGGATAATCAGGGAAAACTATGTGGATCTGACTTAGGTCTTCCGCAAATATGCCAAGATTGTGTAGCTTGGTCTTTTTGTTGAATTTCTAACGGCAAGTGCAGGGGCTGTCTGACCTTTCTGCATTTGAGACCCTTCTCCTCCCACTAGGTTGCCTTGTACAGCTTAATATGAGGGAGGTGTCTAGTTTTACTGCAACTCGATATGCCATGGGAGGCCTGCCATTTTCAAGGGAAATGGAAGAAGAGTGTCTGTAGAGGAGACAGGAAATGGAAGAGGGGTTGGGAGGAGCGGAGGGAGGCCATACTACGGTAGGAATGCAATTTATGAGAGACAAACCAATTTTCAAAAAAGAAAACAATGTATTTGGGAAGGGTAGGATGGGATACACTGAGCGGTATAGCTCCTGAAGAAATTCAACAGGAGAGATATTAAATCCTTAAGTTTCAAGTCCAACATCTTAGGTTTTTGCCTCCCAAGTTTTAGGCAGCCTGACCTCTGGGCTTTGCTGGCCACAGCCCACACAATGGAGTCCACACGTTGCATGAAGATGACTGTGGATTCTAAGCCTGGCATGGCACATTGCTGGTCACTTTGGATTTTGCTAAGGTCCCTCCCTACACTGGCCCAAGTCTCACGGTTCCAATAAGCGGCATGCCTCCAAATAATCCTTTTTTTCATTATTAATTATTTTATTCATTTACATTTCAAATGATATCCACCTTCCCGGTTACACCTCCAGAACTCCCTATCCCGTCCTCCCTATACTCCCTCCCCTTTGCCTTTTTGAGGGTGCTTTAACCCACTAACCCACTAACCCACTCCTGCTTCACCCTATAGCATTTCCCTATGCTGGGTAACTCCAACATTGCAGCAAACACCCTGGCCAGAAGTACTCATTTTGTAGCCTTAATGTTACATTATTTTGAAATCTCTCCTGCCAGATAAATTATTTCATAATTTTTAGCCCTCTACAAGCACCTTGGACACAATGCAAATAACCCTCTGGCAGACTGTGATTTTCCTTCAGGCTAATTCCCAACATGATCCTTGTTTCTGAGACCCTATCAGCATCAGCATGACTTTTTCTCTGCATTTACATGACTGGCAGCACGACAACTGATGACCAGCTTCCAAGTTGTTCCATGTCTCTAGTTTTCTTGTCTCTTGAGTCCTTACCAGAATTTCCCCCCTGAATCTCTGTTTACAACATTTTAGGCTTTCTGTAGCCTACTCCTCCAAATTCTTCAAATTTCTGCCAGTTTCCAGTTCAAATGTGGCCTCCACATTTTGGTTCACAGGTGTGGAAATGAAGAAGCTTTCCAAGCTTCTGTAAGAGTCAGTTTTTCATTACTAAAGCAAATATAAGATGCAGGCCAACTTTCCAAAGAAAGAGGCTTGTGTACTAGGCATTTGAAAAATTATTTTGAAATTCATGATAGTAATAAATTAGTGTGCTGCTAAATGATCTAAAGTTAAGAACTTCTGGGAGAAAACAGCAACAGCAAAAAACCTTGAAGCAAGAATATAAAATAAGAGAGAGAGAGAGAGAGAGAGAGAGAGAGAGAGAGAGAGAGAGAGAGAAACAGTAAGGGCAATTACTTCTATATTTAAAGAGATTACTTGTCCTATTTCTTTATGGTTTGACCCCTTATAACCTGTGTTTTGGTTTTATATATAATTCAGGTTTAAAAATTATTTCTCAGATTTATCTTGATTTTTGTTGCTCTGATAATCCTTTGTTTAATATTTATTATAACTTCCTTCCTCATTTAGAATATTTCTTTAGAAATTAAGCCTTATTTTCTGTGTGGTTTCTCTACTATCTTCACGCTCCATTGCATTGAGAAAATGAATATTTGATAAAGTGCCCCAATGAGCTCTCCTCTTATCAGAGAGCACCAAGCTTTTCCTAAAAAAGACTATGAACTCAATAATATTTTATTTGTAATGTTTAGGCGATTTGAAACATCTCTTTGCTTTCAATATATTTCTGGTATTCTTATACTTCCAGTCATTTATTCTTCTTCTAAAATTCAAGGTCAAGAAGCCCTCTCACTCTCTGTAAAGGTGATGATGTAATTGTGTGTAGGTATGATTGACATGTCCCTGTTATACACGAGGCAGTCTTAACTAAAGGTTGCTGGCAGTTATCAAAAGAGTGGCACTGTTACACAATTTTTGTTGTTGTTAATTATATTTCTCAACTCCTCTGTGACTGTTACAGAAAATTAACAGATCTGGATAATCTTGACATTGATTATAACTTTTGTGCTTTAGATTTTCTTCTGTGCCTTTGGATTTTTCTTTTGAAAAGTGGAATGCCAATCTTTTTAGTTAACTTGCTTATGCTCTGTCATAGCCAATCAATCACATTAAAAGTTGATTTCTGCATTTGTGCAATTCTAATACTTCTATGACTTTAATGAAGATTAGCATCATTCTTGTCCTAGCTATTTTGAATATGGAACAGTTCAGGAAAACTGGCTATAAGGCAAAATTTTAAAAATCTTAAAATAGGGAGCTAGGAGATGCCACTTGGTCAAGAGTATTTGATACTCTTCTAGAGGATATGAATTGTCTTTCCAAACCATACCTGGCAGCTTAAACTCATCATAGATCCAGTTTCAGAGAACTGGACACTGCCTTCTGGCCTCCATGGGCACAGGTACATATGTGGTACACAAACATAACTTAAAGTAAAATTACAACCAATTTAAAACAATAAATATATCTATAATAACATTTAAGTACATTTATAATATCAGAATATTAATAAATCAAATACAATCCATATGTCTTTAATGAGTACCCATAGAGAAGTACAATGATTCTCTAATATATCAATACCTACCTCTAAATGTACCATTCTTTGAAATCAATATAAATTCACAAATGATTTGAAACCATTTGAGAATTGAACAGTTCTATTCATTTTCTTCATAAAAATCAAAATCTCATTTTGCAATAACTTCTGCTCTATCACTTTCAAAGTGCTGATACTTTTCCAGTGGCCTTTTATGAGCAAGATGGAGCAAATTGTTCTGTTATTATTTCAATTAAATAAAATTTCTACTTATGACATTAGATGCATATAAATTGGAAATCAAAATAGCCTGGAAGTTTTGGGAAATATGACAATTGATTTAAAACTTTCATGCCTTTTGTATTATTATAATCACCATATGGCTAATTTGTGGACAAGCTTAGTCTAGATAAAACAGAGGAAGTATCTTAGCTATTTTGTATTGCCATGAAAAATACCATGATGAAGGTAACTTGTAAAAGCATTTCTTTTCAGGGTTCATGGTTTCAGAGCAATAGAGTCAAAGATGATCTTTGTGGGGAGCTTGGCAGCAGGAGAGCAGATATGGTGCTTGTACAGTAGCTGAGAGTTTAACCAAAACTACCGGACTCTTTGTCCAGCTAATTGTATGAATGCTAGGCAAGCACTGGGTAGCTAGAAACCTCAAAGACCACTCCAGGTGACAACTCCTCCAACAGGCCACACCTAACCCTTTCCAAACAGATCCACACCTTGGGGCCAAGTATTCAACCATTGAGCCCATGGAAGGGCATTCTCACTCAAACGACCACAGGAAGTAAGTCTTGTCATTTGTAATTTAATTTTTCAAGAAATGATGAGTAGAAACCAATAGTGTTTATCTTTGATAATTTTTAAAAGCTATTAGGGATCTAAATCATAACTACCTGTCCTTTCATGTTTTTGCTAACTCTAAATAAGAAAAGCCTATTCAAAATTTGATAATTTAGAGGAAAATCTAAAAGAAATGGTTAATTTTTCTCAATGTGTACCTCTTACCAAAGTTTAATCAAGATCAGATAAACAATTTAAATAGACCTACACCCCTAATGAAATAGAGAAATAAAAAGCTCAGGGCTGGATAGTTATAGCACAAAATTCCTCCAGACTTCAAGGAAGAAATAAAGCCAATACTCCTCAAATTATTCCACAAAATAGAAACAGAAGGATCACTGACCAATATTTTTTAAGAGAAACAATTACCCTTATACCCAAGTGGCACAAAGACTCAACAAAGAAAGAGAAATCCTGACCAATTTCCCTTATGGATATAGATATGATCTGATTGGTAAAGACTTCTAGTGATGATAAGGCAGGGGATACTTTAAAATCTTTGCCCTGAGGAATTATTTCTAGGCCTGCTGCTTTTAAAGGGCATCCGATGTGTCATAGCTCTAAGTCTGTATTCTCAAAGTGAAGCAGTACAGTCAGAATGCCATTGGCATGTACAGAGTAAATACGGCCAAGCTTCAAATGTGGAAATGGAGCTCCCTACTGAGAGTATATTAGTCAATACTGACCGAAAATGAGGGTCACCCAGAGTTAACTGATACAGCAGTCAGTGTGAGCAACTGTACTAAGATATCATAGGCAGTATAGCTTGTAATCAACAGGGGAACATTTCTTCTAGGTATGAAGGCCGAGGAGTCCAAGATCAAAGAGCTGGTAAATTGGATGTCCAGTGAGAATTGTTTATTCACTACATGTGGTTGTCTATTTGAATAATCTCACATTAACAAAGGAGCGAAAGGTCTCTACTTTCTCATAGGAACACTAACTGGCTCACAATATCTCTTCCTTTTGACCTAATCACTCCCAAGAGCCCTGACCTCACCCAGGATCATAACACCATAAAATTTAAGAGCTAAACATATAAATTTGTGGATAGCATTAACAACTAGGCTACAACTGCAAGCATGGTACAGAGACACATAAGTGTGCAGAGTACACAAGAATGTAAAAAATGGAAGAGAAAGCACTGAAAGCCAAACTTCAGTTATTTATGGCAAAGAAATTTAGAAAAGCTCTGGAGGAGAGAAATCCTGGGTATGATTTATTTCTACTATGATACATTACATTTATTGGTAGTCTATATATGTGAAATACTTGTAACAAGTGTTTCTGTTTCCTTCTTTGTACTGTAGGCTATGCAATTAGAGTTTCTAGCTACTCCAACACAACCTTTAACTGTCTCCTTTATTTACTGTCTTACTGACTAAGTAACTATTCAGGTCAATGGAATTTAAAGAGGAATGTCACCAGGCAGCTGTTGCAGACTTCCTTAAGAAGTAAAGGGTGCTTTTCACTGCCCCCTTCCAGAGTTTCCTTTATCATGCTTCCTGGAGACCTTCAGACCAAAAGTCATATTTTAGGGAATCTAAGCGACAAATGAAGCTTAGAGCAGAGCTTCAGTGATTCATGAAGCTGCTCCCCAATCCATAACTGGACAATTGTCTATTACATCTGAATTTTGTACATTTAAAAATTGCTAACTTTGTATTATTTTAGGTATCATTATTTGATGATTCTTTCCCATTCAAACATTATCAATGTTTATTGGGTGTTTACACTATACTAGCACAATAGAACCTATCAGAAGCATTGTTCCTGCTCTAGTGAAACTGATGTTGTAAAAGGGAAAAGATGAATTAAACTGGCATTTTTATTTGGTGTTTTCTGAAAGCACTGTGGAAATATATCAGGCAGAATGTGAGGTTTGGTTATGACATAGCCTCATCATTTTTAAAAGGGAGAAGAGAGTTGATTTTAAGGGCAGGCAGTGACAGGCCATTCAGGAGAGGGTTTCTAGGAAGATAAACACACCGACACTGACTAAAGAAAGTAGTGAAGCAGGAGAGAGAGAGAGAGAGAGAGAGAGAGAGAGAGAGAGAGAGAGAATGAATGAATCAAGAAAGCATAGGATCTGAGATTTGAGTAGAGCCAGGAAGATCACATAGCCTTTACTATATACAAATCCCCCAAGTAGAAACAATTTGTGGTAAGATAGAAAGAGAAAGAGGAAGATAATTTTGTGCACTGACAAACAGAAATAATCAAAATCAAATATCAAAATCAAAGGCACATAGTAAGGTTATAAGAGATGTAAAAATCTTCCAAAAACACAGAACTTAGGTTATGATAAGCCAAAAACCACAGTGTCTTCAGAAGTTAAAAAAATTCAATAAATCAAAAATGTAATTGGATCATGTTGCTTTATTTAAATCAATCTTCTTCCCAGAAAAAAGTAATTTAACTTTCAAATATTTATTATTAGTATTATTATTGCATTCTCTATCATATTTCTCTCTCCATCCCCCTTTATCCATATAAAGTATATATATATATGAATGATTTAATACTAAATATTTATTTAACTAAGATGCAGTAAAAGTTATACCCAATCAGAATGACTAGTGCTTACTGTTCCTAGAACTTCTTAAAACATATCGTGATCTTTTTAGGGTAGATGAGAATGGGACTTGTAGAATACAGTTGAGAATTATAGTAATATTAGTGTTTGTTGTTATGATAAAGTTTCCATTTAAATTGATAAATCCTATTATCAGCCAAGAGATAAAGTTAACAAAAATGTATGTTTACTGTAAGCAAGTCTTAAAATCAAAAGATTAACATATAAAAGATGCAGAGAGGCAACAAAACAAAGAGAAGAAAAGCACACAAACATAACCTCACATCCAAATATGAATATAACAGGAAGCAATAATCACTACTGCTTAATATCTCTCAACATCAATGGCCTCAACTCCCCAATAAAAAGACATATGTTAACAAACTGGATACGCAATGAGGACCCTGCATTCTGCTGCCTACAGGAAACACACCTCAGAGACAAAGACAGACACTACCTCAGAGTGAAAGGCTGGAAAAAAACTTTCCAAGCAAATGGTCAGAAGAAGCAACCTGGAGTAGCCATTCTAATATCAAATAAAATCAATTTTCAACTAAAAGTCATCAAAAAAGATAAGGAAGGACACTTCATATTCATCAAAGGAAAAATCCACCAAGATGAACTCTCAATCCTAAATATCTATGCCCCAAATACAAGGGCACCTACATACGTAAAAGAAACCTTAATAAAGCTCAAAACACACATTGCACCTCAATCAATAATAGTAGGAGATTTCAACACCCCACTCTCATCAATGGACAGATCATGGAAACAGAAATTAAACAGAGACATAGACAGACTAACAGAAGTTATGAGCCAAATGGACTTAACAGATATTTATAGAACATTCTATCCTAAAGCAAAAGGATATACCTTCTTCTCAGCTCCTCATGGTACTTTCTCCGAAACTGACCATATAATTGGTCAAAAAACGGGCCTCAACAGGTAC
The DNA here is from genome assembly GCF_021556685.1 of Rattus norvegicus. Lineage (NCBI taxonomy): Eukaryota > Metazoa > Chordata > Mammalia > Rodentia > Muridae > Rattus > Rattus norvegicus. The sequence goes on from NC_141541.1 coordinate 90,844,667, forward strand.
AGAAAGATAGAAATAATCCCATGAGTGCAATCAGACCACCACGGCCTAAAACTGGTCTTCAATAAAAATAAGGGAAGAATGCCCACATATACATGGAAATTGAACAATGCTCTACTCAATGATAACCTGGTCAAGGAAGAAATAAAGAAAGAAATTACAGACTTTTTAGAATTTAATGAAAATGAAGGTACAACATACCCAAACTTATGGGACACAATGAAAGCTGTGCTAAGAGGAAAACTCATAGCGCTGAGTGCCTGCAGAAAGAAACAGGAAAGAGCATATGTCAGCGGCTTGACAGCACACCTAAAAGCTCTAGAACAAAAAGAAGCAAATACACACAGGAGGAGTAGAAGGTAGGAAATAATCAAACTCAGAGCTGAAATCAACCAAGTAGAAACAAAAAGGACCATAGAAAGAATCAACAGAACCAAAAGTGGGTTCTTTGAGAAAATCAACAAGATAGATAAACCCTTAGCCAGACTAACGAGAGGACACAGAGAGTGTGTCCAAATTAACAAAATCAGAAATGAAAAGGGAGACATAACTACAGATTCAGAGGAAATTCAAAAAATCATCAGATCTTACTATAAAAGCCTATATTCAACAAAACTTGAAAATCTACAGGAAATGGACAATTTCCTAGACAGATACAAGGTACCGAAGTTAAATCAGGAACAGATAAACCAGTTAAACAACCCCATAACTCCTAAGGAAATAGAAGCAGTCATTAAAGGTCTCCCAACCAAAAAGAGCCCAGGTCCAGACGGGTTTAGTGCAGAATTCTATCAGACCTTCATAGAAGACCTCATACCAATATTATCCAAACTATTCCACAAAATTGAAACAGATGGAGCACTCCCGAATTCCTTCTATGAAGCCACAATTACTCTTATACCTAAACCACACAAAGACCCAACAAAGAAAGAGAACTTCAGACCAATTTCCCTTATGAATATCGATGCCAAAATACTCAATAAAATTCTGGCAAACCGAATCCAAGAGCACATCAAAACAATCATCCACCATGATCAAGTAGGCTTCATCCCAGGCATGCAGGGATGGTTTAATATATGGAAAACCATCAACGTGATCCATTATATAAACAAACTGAAAGAACAAAACCACATGATCATTTCATTCGATGCTGAGAAAGCATTTGACAAAATTCAACACCCCTTCATAATAAAAGTCCTGGAAAGAATAGGAATTCAAGGCCCATACCTAAACATAGTAAAAGCCATATACAGCAAACCAGTTGCTAACATTAAACTTAATGGAGAGAAACTTGAAGCAATCCCACTAAAATCAGGGACTAGACAAGGCTGCCCACTCTCTCCCTACTTATTCAATATAGTTCTTGAAGTTCTAGCCAGAGCAATCAGACAACAACAGGAGGTCAAGGGGATACAGATCGGAAAAGAAGAGGTCAAAATATCACTATTTGCAGATGATATGATAGTATATTTAAGTGATCCCAAAGTTCCACCAGAGAACTACTAAAGCTGATAAACAACTTCAGCAAAGTGACTGGGTATAAAATTAACTCAAATAAATCAGTAGCCTTCCTCTACACAAAAGAGAAACAAGCCAAGAAAGAAATTAGGGAAACAACACCCTTCATAATAGACCCAAATAATATAAAGTACCTCAGTGTGACTTTAACCAAGTAAGTAAAAGATTTGTACAATAAGAACTTCAAGACACTGAAGAAAGAAATTGAAGAAGACCTCAGAAGATGGAAAGATCTCCCATGCTCATGGATTGGCAGGATTAATGTAGTAAAAATGGCCATTTTACCAAAAGCGATCTACAGACTCAATGCAATCCCCATCAAAATACCAATCCAATTCTTCAAAGAGTTAGACAGAACAATTTGCAAATTCATCTGGAATAACAAAAAACCCAGGATAGCTAAAGCTATCCTCAACAATAAAAGGACTTCAGGGGGAATCACTATCCCTGAACTCAAGCAGTATTACAGAGCAATAGTGATAAAAACTGCATGGTATTGGTACAGAGACAGACAGATAGACCAATGGAATAGAATTGAAGACCCAGAAATGAACCCACATACCTATGGTCACTTGATTTTTGACAAAGGAGCCAAAACCATCCAATGGAAAAAAGATAGCATTTTCAGCAAATGGTGCTGGTTCAACTGGAGGTCAACATGTAGAAGAATGCAGATCGATCCATGCTTATCACCCTGTACAAAGCTTAAGTCCAAGTGGATCAAGGACCTCCACATCAAACCAGACACACTCAAACTAATAGAAGAATAACTAGGGAAGCATCTGGAACACATGGGCACTGAAAAAAATTTCCTGAACAAAACACCAATGGCTTATGCTCTAAGATCACGAATCGACAAATGGGATCTCATAATACTGCAAAGCTTCTGTAAGGCAAAGGACACTGTGGTTAGGACAAAACGGCAACCAACTGATTGGGAAAAGATCTTTACCAATCCTACAACAGATAGAGGTCTTATATCCAAAATATACAAAGAACTCAAGAAATTAGACCACAGGGAGACAAATAACCATATTAAAAAATGGGGTTCAGAGCTAAACAAAGAATTCACAGCTGAGGAATGCCAAATGGCTGAGAAACACCTAAAGAAATGTTCAACATCTTTAGTCATAAGGGAAATGCAAATCAAAACCACCCTGAGATTTCACCTCACACCAGTGAGAATGGTTAAGGTCAAAAACTCAGGTGACAGCAAATGCTGGCGAGGATGCGGAGAAAGAGGAACACTCCTCCATTGTTGGTGGGGTTGCAGACTGGTACAACCATTCTGGAAATCAGTCTGGAGGTTCCTCAGAAAATTGGACATTGAACTGCCTGAGGATCCAGCTATACCTCTCTTGGGCATATACCCAAAAGATGCCCCAACATATAAAAAGGACACGTGCTCCACTATGTTCATCGCAGCCTTATTTATAATAGCCAGAAGCTGGAAAGAACCCAGATGCCCTTCAACAGAGGAATGGATACAGAAAATGTGGTACATCTACACAATGGAATATTACTCAGCTATCAAAAACAAAGAGTTTATGAAATTCGTAGGCAAATGGTTGGAACTGGAAAATATCATCCTGAGTGAGGTAACCCAGTCACAGAAAAACACACATGGTATGCACTCATTGATAAGTGGCTATTAGCCCAAACGCTTGAATTACCCTAGATGCCTAGAACAAATGAAACTCAAGACGGATGATCAAAATGTGAATGCTTCACTCCTTCTTTAAAAGGGGAACAAGAATACCCTTGGCAGGGAAGAGAGAGGCAAAGATTAAAACAGAGACAGAAGGAACACCCATTCAGAGCCTGCCCCACATGTGGCCCATCCATATACAGCCACCCAATTAGACAAGATGGATGAAGCAAAGAAGTGCAGACCGACAGGAGCCGGATGTAGATCGCTCCTGAGAGACACAGCCAGAATACAGCAAATGCAGAGGCGAATGCCAGCAGCAAACCACTGAACTGAGAATAGGACCCCCGTTGAAGGAATCAGGGAAAGAACTGGAAGAGTTTGAAGGGGCTCGAGACCCCATATGTACAAAACAACAATGCCAAGCAACCAGAGCTTCCAGGGACTAAGCCACTACCTAAAGACTATACATGGACTGACCCTGGACTCTGACGTCATAGGTAGCAATGAATATCCTAGTAAGATCACCAGTGGAGGGGAAGCCCTAGGTCCTGCTAAGACTGAACCCCCAGTGAACTAGACTGTTGGGGGGAGGGCGGCAATGGGGGGTGGGTTGGGAGGGGAACACCCATAAGGAAGGGGAGGGGGAGGGGGATGTTTGCCAGGAAACTGGGAAAGGGAATAAAACTCGAAATGTATATAAGAAATACTCTAGTTAATAAAAAAAAAAGATGCAGAGAAAGCATTTGAAAGGCACATTCATAAAATTTTTATCATATTTATATGAAGTTAACACCTGTGTTGGGATTTTCATAAAAATTTCATCAGACATTATGCTAGCCTTCATCAGAATTTATTTCTCCATTAATTATTTTTACAGCACATGAATGTTGAGCAAGCATCGAATCAAAAAAATCAAAATAATAACCAAAAAACATTTAGGTACATGGGAGTTTTGTTCATTTGTGAACTGCTGTTCTCAATACACATGAACCAGCGAATACCAAGAAGTCATTCTGACTGCATCTTTGCTTACACATTTGTTCTTATATTGCCTAAAATATTTAAATACATAAAAATGTATCAAATGATGAAAGGCAAAAGCAGGTAATTTTTCAAATTACAAAACGGGAACATATTTTGCACAGATCCAGAATTACTGGATCACAACTTTGTTCAAAGCATCCTTCTGAGGATGCTTTCAAAGATACTAACTACAGTGAGACTATGTCATAGACACATGTTTACAATGTGCACTCATGAAATGCCTGTTGGTAAAACAACTCTAAAAGTGCTCCAAAACCTAATGCATCCATGACACCTTGTGACTTGACCAGTTTTCCTTTTGGTTTCCAATGGGACAAACCAACCTGTAGAAAGATTTCGTTTATATGGGAAGTAGTTTTAACATGGTGAAGCCACAATGTGCCTAAAGTACTATAAAAAATGTTCATAACTTGTATAAAAACTCCTTATCACTTGAACAGTCACCTCAAGATGATTTGAATAACTCTACAAGTGTTAACTCATCACTCTCGTAACATTACAACACTCAAAACTGCATGTTAAATATTGAAATTCAAATAGAAGTAATGTATGCTTGACATAAATCATAAACCAAAAACACCTGGTGGGGCAGCATGGATGAGATTGATCTACTGTGTAAACCTCGAAATGAGGCAGGCAAAAGTTGTGATGAATATTAATTTTCCACCCCTCCTAGGTTGGCTTGTTTTCTTGAGTATATGCCATCCACAGTCAAGCAGTCTCTCAGTAGCCATATTATTGCCATGCTGCCTGCCTGTGACTCTTCACTTACTGTACCAAGTTTATCAATGAATTCATCAAAAGCTGTTAGTGCATGAGAGCGGGCTTCATCTGTAGAGTTCAGAATTCTCATGGGAGAACACAGAGAAGCTAAGGGCCAGCCTGATCTGGTGGGGGGTGCTGCTCTCACCTCCCCCTTTCCTGCCTTCAAAGGCTTCCTGGTGTGGATGTTGCTTGTCCACAAGCACTTTCTTGTTAAAGGCAGCAGCCACCTCAGGGGAGTGAGTGTGGCAGTCCCCCTTCATTTTTAAATACAAATACAACACTCGCTGCTTGTGAAGCTCTGGGAATCAAGAAATGTCCCCCAAAGAGCTAGCACACCACTGCAAATATCTCTTAGTTCCATCTCAATTCTCCAACTGTATTTTTCTGCTGTCTGCTTTTGCTTATTTTCATCCCAGTGTATCTTTTTTCCGTTACTTGAGATGATGCTCCAAGGTGACTTATGGGGTCCTACACCATTTGGATAAGTAACTTCCATAATACATGCTTAGCTCCTTGGTTGGTTATTGATTTCATGCAGGCTCCATGTTATGTAGCTCACCCTGCTCAGTCAGGCACCTGTCCTTCTGCACCAGCCTACTCTTATCCATGACTAGATATTTTGTGTGTGGAGTGGGAAGCAGTAGCAGGCATACCAGGCTCAGGAGTCTCTTGGAGTAACAGCAATGAAACTGAGACTCTGTCTCACATAATCTTAACAAATGAAATTTTAGCACACACGTAGGCAAACAGTTGAAAACAACAACAGTTAATATTTCTACAATAATTATTTTTCATACTCTAAAGTATGAATCTCTGGGCAATTTTAAAAGGTTAAAATATGCTACAAATTAAAGCTAGCCAGTTTAACCAACCCGTAAGCTGCAGGTTAAGTGTCAGGCATAAAAGGTGGGAGCATTTGAGAAGAGACATAGTGAGGAGTTCTGTGTCCTATACACAAGTACCTAGAAATGTGCATGAGCAGCTAGCTATATACACATGCACACACACACACACACACACACACACACACACACACAGACACACACCTTAAGTTAATGTCAATAGATCAATAGAACACAAAATACAAATATTCAAGGTATAATGCAAAAAAAAAGGAATGTACAACCCTTAACTACTGACTTATCTGTGTCCCTATTTACTCATTGTCTCGTTTATCAACATTTGCAGTTAAGAAATAATACATTCTTGATTCTCTTTGCATTGCCACCCTCTCACCTTCACACGATGGTAGGTGTGAAGTGGATAAAACCATAAAGACATTAAATTGTGAAAGATAGATGCATAATAGTAATCAAAAGAAATAAAACTACAAAGCATGGAAAGAAAGAAGCTAAGTAAGAAAAGTAAAACAGTTAAACTTATGTTTCATCAAAACAAAAATAAAAGACTACATAAGTAGGGAGGTGAGAAGCCACCGGAGTGAGTGGCAGACAGCCAGGATTTGTGAGGAAGAGCGATTCTCCTAACAATGGGACTTACAGATGGAACCTGTTCTAGCAGAATATAGGCTGCGAAGGTCACTTATATTTTTAAGACTGTATGTTTGCTAGATATAAATTAGGATAAGTGTAATTTCTAAACTATAATTATCTCACTTTTCCTCAGAAAACAAAGTTATTTAAAAGTGGGTTATGATAAAGTAAAGTATACCTTTGAGATGTGATGTGGTTTTCGAAATAGTTTTAGGATACATGATTTTGTCTATGTTGTTTTACTTGTTAAAATCATGATTCTCGAATGTGAGGATGTTAAAGCCTATGCACAGGGCAGGCCAGGAGCACCACATCTCACTGTTGTTTCATGCTTAGGACCCAAGGACAGTGTGTAAATCTGAGAGATGACAAAGACCATGGACATGCAAGACAGAAAGTCACTAGGACAGAATTCGCTTGCTACTATGTTACACAGTTTTCTGATATTTATAGCTGCAGATTTGGGCTGCTTTTGATTTGATCAGGGAGCCTTTTGTAGTGGTCATCTCTCAATGGAGAGATGGGTCACTCACTGGTCAGTGTTTAGAGTAAGAGCCTTACAGAGGGGCTAATGGTAATGGCAGCTGGTGGGAGTGCGAGAATAGTTCCTGAGTTCCTTTTGATGATGTGGCTACAGGTAAGCTCTTTGCTCTAATGACCCCACACCTACATACATATGAGCAGTGCTTATTAGACTTAGTTATCAAAAAATAAAGAAGCATAGCAGACATGAAGTTAGGAAATGCATGCCCCAATGAATAGAAGGGAAGTTGGGTTGGGGAAATGAAGGTACATAGGATATTTCATTCTATATATACGTGGAATTTAAAAACTAAAGACAAATTACAATGAATATACGCACATATAAACATCAGATTGGTTGTATGTGAAATAAATAGGTCAACGTTTTTGAAAAACTCAAGATTTTTAAGTGTATGGTAGTCACATTTCTGTATCTAAAATATCTCTATTATAATTCTTTTTAACAAGTATGAGCAACAACGCGAGGCTCTCTAACAAGGCCAAGTTTAGGTTCATTGTTTAGTGATAATCAAATTCACTGCATTTCTTTTTCTGTTCTTGAAAGACTTAATTAACAATGGTAGCATCACATGTACTTGCAACTAAATATAGCTATCTACTAGAGTATTTTTGCTGGATCCTTCCTATTACCTCTGACTTCTTCTTAGGAATGTCTCCTATTAAGACAAATACAAGTTAGTGATCATTTGTCCTAACTTATTTTCCTATAATCTATTTTCTATCTATCTATCTATCTATCTATCTATCTATCTATCTATCTTCTATCACTTACATATCATTTACCTATATATCAATCATCTATCATCTACTACCTATCTATCAATCTATATCTTTTTCTACCTACTATTTAACTTCCCTCTATCATCCATTATATTTATCTATCATTTGTCTGTCATATATCATCTACCTATTCACATCCATCCTTTTGGCTCTTTACTTCTCTTTTGAAAGTTACTGATATTGAAACTCTATTTTACTTTGTATTTCAACATGTCTCACAATTCTAAAGGATAAGTCTTCCATGCTAGGTTTCTGGGGCCTGGAAAACAAAGTGGGCTGCAAACTGTACTGATCCCCTCTCCCAGGTAGTTCTGTCCTTGCCGATGTTTCTTCATCACCTGGCACTTTGCCCCCACCATGGAGAACTCCATTGCTCTACCCTAAGGCCTTCAAGGTATCGAACGGATACTTTTGTTCTCTGGAGTTTTCTAGGCTCTGAAACAATTAATTCTGCTTTCTTTGCAGCAGTGAAAAGGGTGCCTCTTTAACCCTTTTAAATTGTATTTTGTGCCCTGGATGTCTTTCAGGAAAAGCAGCTCTTTCAGCTCTTACTTATAATAAAACACTTCTACCCAGGGCTCAAATTTAAGTTCTTTGGCACAGCACAGAAAAAGGTAATGGTCAATGTGAGAGCCAACCTAAGTGACAGGCACAATTCTTCATTTAAAATTTCTGCTGTATCTGCATTAAGAGAGCTGTTTCAGGCCAGACTTGTGTGCCTACCTTCTTTCTCCTGTACATCCTCCCTCCATAGTTATCTGTAAATGCTTCAGAATTTTACAAACTTCTGAGTCTGCTATAGTACCTACTTCCCATACTGCCAAGGTCAGAGGAAAGGGCCTATCAGAACACTGATGCCTTTCTATGGAGTCTGTCTGATTACCAATGATCATTGTCCAAAGTTTATGTTATCCTTTCAGTTTATCAGATACTGTTGGAAATTGGTTTGAACACCACATCTCCATTACACCTTAGTAAAATCTGTATACTGTAACCAGAGGGTGGCAGTTTGCTCTAAACTACCCCACCTATACTACAGCTTTGGTGCAGAGACTTTTCATGGCACCCACAAGTAAAAATCTTTGTATTAAATCTTTATTTGAAGAAAAAGCTTGCACTCATATGCTTATAAATGTTAATAATCTACCAAAAACTACTAAGACACTGAGAAACTTACTTTCTAAGTAGTACACTGTCCTTTATGAGTCTGGAAGAGCTACTTATGGAGGGCAATGACACTTGGTCATGGCTTTCCTCAGCAGTAAGTGATCACAGGTCACTGTGGGGTTGCCAAGGGCTTGTGTTGATAAAGAAGAACAAGAGAAGGTAATTAGCAAAGGACTGTCAAATGAGGTAGCCAGAAACTCAGGGGCACCTCCTAGGAAACATATAAGAAAATACTTTAAAGAGTTTGTAACTTCTGTAGGGCGGTAAATTAGTGTGACTTTTTTTGCTCTGGTTCTCATGGAATCTCTCTTTAGGAAAATAATTGTCTCTCTTAATGCACATTGAATTGAGTCTTGTCTAGAAGCTGTTTTGAAGTGCAGAACTCACTTTCAAGGTGAGCATGGGGAAGAAAAAGAAGAAGACTGCCTCTTATGGCTAGGCACATCTGGGTTATATAAGTCTCACAGAATGGAGTTTCTGTACTCATTAGGGAAGGCTGGTTTCTCCATTTCACCTTATAAAAGGCTTTAACTACAATAACATTGCAGAGTTTGCCTGGCTAGGCTATGACATACTTAGACACACTTGCCTAAAAATAACTTTTACATTTAGCTTATCATTGTAATTCTTTGCTTATTATTATTATTGCTATTATTATTATTATTATTAGTAGTAGTAGTAGTAGTAAAATATTTTTAATTCATCCATTTAGAATAGTTTGCATATTCTAGCTCTGATATATTGAGAATGGAAAGGTGTTTGCTTTTGAGGGAAAAGTTTACTGTATACTAAGCAAATTCATTCTTTTAGTTCTACTTAAGTTACGATTAAGCATTTATCTTTGTCAGCTTAGACAATCGGATAAAACACAACTCTCTAAACTTGCTGGTAAGAGGTTTCTCTGCCTGGGCGAGGGCATGAGACAAAAGCAACAGCAACTTTGGTAACTCTGCTAAATACATTCCCTGGAGCTGGTAGTAAAGCCCATGTGACAAGGCACAAAAAAATGAGATGAAAGACAGCAGAGTCAACAACCTCGAAACTCCAAAAAGAAACATGCAAGAGGGTGGAGGGGGCGCTGTGCATCAAAAGACATTTATTAAGGGGGTAGCATCAAGCTATTTCATGGTGGGACATTCATGTGACATTGACCTGAAATGCACAGTGTTCCTCTCAAGATGTTCTCTGAGCCTTAGGTGCAGGCATCGTGTAGTAGATTCACCTACTAGGTCTGGGCAGTCCCAATATTCATTGATTTCTGTATTTTGACCAGTTGTGGTTTGCTGAAATGGTCTTGGTCTGCAGAAAAGAATTTTGTTTTATGAGGGGTGAGTTACCTGGGAGCATAACGGTGAGTATTTAGAATTAAGTTAGAAAAGTCAGAACTACATTTATCCTACTAAGTTAAAGAAAATATGACTCATTAAAATTAATTCTCATTTTCTCAATATAAATGAATTGTCCACACAAAACATCTTTGTAGATTAAATGATACATAATGCCTATTCCAAAACTTAATCTTTTTCTTCTTTATTGGGACTAGAGCCCCGTCATTTGACTCTTTGAAGCTTCATTTCAGGCAGGCATGGCAGATCAGAGGTCTCTCCAAACTGACAGGCAAGAGTGATAGATTTAGGAACTACCCCACCTTTGTTGTTATCGCAACGGTTGCTGAGATTTTACTTTGGGAACTACAGAAAGTTACCCTTTTCTTTCTCTCCTTTGTTCTTCCTTTTTCCTCCCATCCCTCCCTTCCTCTCTCTGTATTATTCTCTCATTTACACATCTTTCACTCCTCTCTCTCTCTGTCTTCTTTATTATCTCTAAGATAATTCATTCTGGAGAGACATGGGATCACTAGAAATGTAGACAAGCCCAGCCTTTATTTCTACTCCTGAACTAAATAGATCATAAATAAATAGAAAAGAAATAATCGTTATAAAAGTAGTTGAATTTTCTTCTTCTTTCTATGCCTCATGGAATACATGTGTGGTAAACAGAATGTGCTTTAATGTAGATAAACATGATTCAGATTTATAAGGGTTTAGATGATGCCTTAACCTTGCTTTTGAAGCTTCTCTCAGAAACCGCAGTGATGTTCTCCTCTAGCCAAAGTCATACTGTGTTTATAATAGAACACTTGCATGTTTGTTTTATTTGTTTTTTTTTTCATTTGGACTTTTAAAATGTACCCTGCAGTGTGAACTAGATTCTTCCATCTCACATGGATTCCTCTCCATCTCTTCATTTGCATCAACGTCCCTCACAGTAGAGTCCCAAGTCAGCAAATGGCTGTCTGTGGAGCTTCGCATCCCACTTCAGCAAATGGCTGTCTGTGGAGCTTCACATCCCACTTCAGCAAATGGCTGTCTGTGGAGCTTCGCGGGGAGCACACAGGCTAGAAAGACTAATGCCACGCTTAAGGTGGAAGGCAACAGTTTTTCATGGTTATTCAGACATGGTTATTCAGAATGGCTATTCTCAACATCCCTCAGAAAAAAAGATTACTTATAACTGATAGCGATCACCCGCAGCCAATAAAATGAAGGGTAACAGTGACAGTCTTCTGAAACAGGGTTTGGTGATTCCTTTCTCTCCTGCATTTGGGTTAGCCAACCCCGTTGTTGTAAAAATATAAAAAATAAAAGACTGTCTTTTTACCCCACTAGTTCCAACACCACAGTGCCCCAAGATATCTACTGGATATCTTGCCTGAAACACACATCCCAACACCATGGCGGCCCAGACTAGCCACCCTACACTCCCTTACATTTAAATCTGCACCTGAAAGAAAACACAACACAATAACCTTTGATCCAATTTGTAAGATATAATTGCCCACCTAAACATACAAAGCCCAGTACACATCCATCTCTTAAGAACATTCATAACAACCTGTAAAGGTACAGCGTGGAATCTTAACCTCAGCCTCCATTCTGTCCCTCGGCTCCTTTGCCTTCTCCTCCTCCTTTCTGTTCCTGTCTCCTCCTCTTCCTTCAAACTTTTCTCCCATCCATAATTCCTTCTCATCCAATCCTGTGCCTCCTTCTATCCTGTACCTGCCCTCACCTGTATTTTACAAATTAAATGGGGAGAAGTTTCTGGTGAAATCACCTGCGTCCTGAGTAAGTGTTTAGGCAGCCTCTTGGGGCAGTGGAATTAGCATTAAAATACAGATAACTCGGGGCTGGGGATTTAGCTCAGTGGTAGAGCGCTTACCTAGGAACGAAGCGCAAGGCCCTGGGTTCGGTCCCCAGCTCCGAAAAAAAAGAACCAAAAAAAAAAAATACAGATAACTCCAGGTCAAACCACAACACCACCCCACTTCTAAATACTTATTATTAAGAAAGCTAAAACTAAAAGCTCAAAAGAGACAAGTCTTTGTACTTTTGAGATGAGCGCCAAGCCATAGACACCATCACTGAGATGGTAAAACAACCCGGAGAATCCTGCTATTGACATTCACTCTGAGTTTGTGTTCTGTTTTTCTAAGTCAGGATTTGTGACATAGCCAAGGAGATTTAGCATGTACTCCAGACAGATAGCTACCTGGGAATAAATGCCACATGTCAGAAGTTAAGCAAAAATCCATGCTTCATCTGTCCTTGAAATACCTTATTATAACAAAAAAGTAGAAAACACAGAAGAGTCACTTTGATAATGAACTCAAGAGACTTCCAACAAGTCTTTCTCTGTAGTATTGTGATTTATTTTCCCTGAGGCTGTTGTGTATTATAAGAAGTTATACCTTTTGACAATGAAGTCAACATTTAATGATCAAGAGTATTATAATTAATTTTAGATAGAATTTTATTGTTGATGATTGGGAGTAAAATCCCAATGCACTTCAATAAATTTCTTCAGTCAAAAAGTAATTGAAAACAGGTACTTTTATTAACCTTACATAATTGAGAATTGCAATAAAAAATGTGCAAATTTTTGAAAGCCAAACATCTCTTGATTTTTAAGTTAATGTATGCCTCTTTAATTCTTTGTCTAATATTAATATACATGACTCTACATACAAGGAAAAACTGAACAAAACCAGTCCTGTCTGTGTTTAGTATTTAAAGAACTCCTCATACCTTTATATTTAATTCAGTGATACTCAAAGAATATCTATAATAAAATTTCCCTTTAATATAGTCCTTGAAACTGTGCATTGTGCTAACTCATAAATTTATGCACCATAATAACACTTAGCATTAATGTGAAGGTGTTCATCTTCAAAGTGCATTGTATACATTAGGAATTTCATCACCTTAGTGCATTCTGAAGAAGGTAAATACTGTTATCTCTATTTTACAGATAGAGAAACTGAAAAAGACAAGTCATTCATAGGCATAATTAGAAGGGGCATTAGCTTTGTGGATAAGGCAGGATAACAAAATTTGTGTCCTAATTTTAAAATTTATATAACATAGTGCACTAGAGCTTGCCTTGAAAATAACATATACCTAAATTCTTATTTTTCATCAAATACAGATAAGTTTTCAAACATGCTATAAATGAAAATTTATTTATGTTCTCTTTCAATTTTCTGGTTTCATCTAAAGAAATGTTATCCGCTTTGCATACTAGTAGGAATCTTGACTTGTGTTGCTTCTGTATTTCTCTTCTAAGCTTGGCATATATTTGTAAGAAAGTGAGTATTTTATGTTTTAATAGTCTACATATTGATACTTACAATGAAATAATATACCTCAGGAGCCACAATATGCATGGCAGTAAGCAACTATGTAAACATTCCTTTGGAGTCTCTATAGTATTTAAGGCATGTGAGCACACATTGTTTCTAAGCATATTTGCTTGTCGAAATGTGTTGCCCCTGTTTGTAGTAATGCTTAATCCATGTTTGACATTGACTTATGAATTTACCTAAGATGCCATGGGTTCCTAGAATAGTTTTCAGAGCATGGCATTGGAGTCCAAATGAATAACATGCTGAAAAAGATGATCATGATGAAGAGGTTAGTATGAATCTCCTGTCTGAGTATTCTCAGAATGATGAAGAAAACAGGCTTGAGCAGGGGCAGGAGATGGCATGCCTATGATACAGTGGAGGAAGAGGCTAGGAGACTGGCAAAAATGGAAATGCATCTAAGAGTTCTATCATATTATCATAGGGGTGTTGAGCTGTGCCTCAGAAATAATGAGTGACAGGATAAGGGGGGCCCAGGTCAATAATATAACATGGACAAGACATATTCATCCATCCTGACTAATATTCTCAGAGTCAAAGTCCATAACTGAGCCAGCTTAGACTCCACTCATGATCTTGAAGGGAGATTTGGATAAAATATAAGGTTTGGGTAACACTTCCACTATAGAAAATATTGAGTATGAAAATAAGAAGCAAGGTTTGCTCTGGGTCTCTATTCAGATCAGGCCAAGGGCTCCCTGGGGTCCTCATGATACCCCATGCCAAGGAAGTCTGCAAAGTTAGCTAAAAGCAGAAGTAGACTGGAAGTGCAAATGAGATGAGAAGCAAATTAGAGGGTAGCCACCTTGACTATTTACCTTGCAGGATAGAATATTCTTTCATGTATTTGAATTGCTTAATAATCCATCTTTTGAGCTGCTAGATAGATGTCACGGTGCAGGCAAAAAAAAAAACAAAGCAGAAAACATAAACAAAAAAACAAACAAACAAAACAAAACAAAACAAAAACAAAAAACAGGATTAAGACCCTGGGTACAAAGTAGTAAGGGATCAGTAAGTTCTTTACAAAAAGGCTGTTTTAAGAACTTCATAGGCATCTGTAGCAAATCCCAAGATAAGAGTGTGTAATGCCACACCTGAAAAAAACATCAAGAATGACCCTAAGAGAAAATGAGCTTAAGTAGATAAATCCAGAGCATAAGTAGATAAATCCAGAAACTAAGCATGATTAAACTGAACTAGGATAAGATAAACCGAGAAGGGGATGATTCTTCAAAGTTGTTGGAATAGTTTTCTACATATTTTAGTTCATCCTTCTTGTTTAGATGTAGCAGTATAGTGTTAGAATTGAAATTATGGGATACAAGATTAGGGAAAGGACTTCAGTGTCTTTAAAAGATCTTTTGTGTCAGTACTCATCAACTTTTAACTTTCACTCAGCAAGTATAGGGGATGTCATCTGAAGTGAGCAAAGAAAACAGGTATGAATGGAACAGAGGCTGATGGGAAGCTAGGTGTGGAGTGTGAGGCTGAGAAGGACCAATGGGGTTTGGACCATCAGCATCAGACTTTGATTTTCTAACCTAAAAAACAGATAATGCTAATGACAGGAAGAAGGGAAAGTTTACCCATGTTGATCAAGAAACTATTCAGAAGAAGTAAAACTAAGAGTCACAATTATCTTGGAGTTTATATGGAACCTTAATATTTCATCTAGAAATCCATGTGGGAGTTGAATCCTGGAGGGAGTAAGCCAAAGAGCTGTAGTGAGAGTTGAGAATTCAGATCTTATTTACCTAGCTTTCTGACATTGTTGGGCAGAATACTGACCAGAAGATCAACAGAAAGAATGTCACCTTTCATTTTTGTTTCTTTTTTCCCCAGAAATGTTAAACCTATTACATCTTTGACAGAAAGTTAGTATTCTGTAGCTCAGTAAAAGAAAACAATAGTTCTGAAGGGGCTCGAGACCCCATATGAACAACAACGCCAAGCAACCAGAGCTTCCAGGGACTAAGCCACTACCCAAAGACTATACATGGACTGACCCTGGGCTCCAACTGCATAGGTATCAATGAATAGCCTAGTAAGAGCACCAGTGGAAGGGGAAGCCCTTGGTCCTGCCAAGACTGAACCCCCAGTGAACGTGATTGTTGGGGGGAGGGTGGTAATGGGGGGAGGATGGGGAGGGGAACACTAATAGAGAAGGGGAGGGGGAGGGATTAGGGGGATGTTGGCTCAGAAACCGGGAAAGGGAATAACAATTAAAATGTAAATAAGAAATACCCAATTTAATAAAGATGGAGAAAAAAGTGAGAAAAAAAAAAAGAAAACAATAGCTCAAAGAAGCCTTAAACTCAAGAATTGGCTATAAGAAGCACACAAATGAGCTTCTGGTGGCTTAAAAAGTCACTCCCCTAACCCTGATATGGGCTCTAACAAGCATCAGAAAATTTAGTATTTTCATCAACTGATTCTTATTAAATTGATACCTGATCCACTCAATGCACCTGACCTCTGACCTTGACAAAGTCCCTTTGTAAGTGGAACGAGAACATGCCATGTGCTATACAGAATATAAGGTATGTGGCTGTAGAAAGGCAGTCTGTGATGTAGGAGAGTTCACTACTGTGAATCTTTTATCTGTGAGTCGCAGTTCCTGAGAAGGGCAGTTTGACAGTGACCCTCATTATGCATGGGTTGTGAAGCTAATGCATGCTCTTTGTTAAGATGATAGTGGACTCAATACCATTGTGTCCAAATTTCTTGGTACAGTTTATTAACACAGCAAGGAACAAGAAGCATAATCTGATGCTAGTGTGGTTCATTTCTCTTTGATGTGAAAAGTTAGGAGATAAGTAAACAAGTCATGGTCATCCTTTTCATCGGGATGAAACCTTGACTTATGTGGTTTCATTTTCACGCTCTCTATTGTGCTCCCTTGGTGTTTATTTTGGTTTTCATGCATTCTCTGTCTTCTTAATCAGGATACTCTGATAATGAATTTTGAAATTGAGAAGTGTAATATGCCCGGCTTCCTTTATCTGTCTCCAGATTTCTTTGAACTCTGTGGCTCCTTGGGAATCTAGGGTGAGCTTTGTTTTCTCTTCCTTTAAAACAGGGCGTTGGCCAAGCCTTTGGGTTTGATCTAAATTGCATGGGACATCAGTATCACATAAACCTACACAGTTGCCCTTATGTTACACCTCTCCTCAGATTCTGTGTGTGAAGATATACTGTGAGACTAGACAGAGGAGATAGTCCTGCATCTGCCTTGCTGTTCCTTCTTCCAATTTAGTCCCACTTTCCCCTGATGATTTCTGTTGTCTAATCTCTCACTTTTCCACTTGTGTGGTACACTGAAGTCTCTAAAGCTCTGGGGTAGTGGTCAGAGAATTGTCAGTAGCTTATGTCCTGTGCATGTTCAGGATCTCTAAGAAAAATATTAAGGATGCTTTCTCCCTTTCTCTTCTGCCTCATTGTCAGGAACCTGTATAGAATCTACCCAGGCTACAGAAGCCTCAAAAGTAGCACCCAAACCCACAGAAAACAAAAGCCTCAAAATCAGCTGGGGGCTGGGTGGAGAATGTAAGCTGCCCTTGGTTTCCTTCAGAGCTCAGTGAGATGAATGTGGAATAAAATGCCCAGGCTTTCATTTCTTCACAAATACTAAAAGCAAGCTGATGTGACACACCATGAAAATGGCGGAAATAATGTAACAGTGCTAGCTTAAATACATTTCTTCGTTTTAAATCATTTCTTGTCCATTTAACTGTGCTTATTCCTTTAACTTTGCCAAAGCGGAGTGACACTTTCCTGTGTTAGTGAAAATGGAACACTAAAAACCATAGAACAAACTCCAGCCACAGGTTTCACAATGTACTAAGAATATAAAATATGTGACATGCATAATTAAATAAATAACATACAACAAAGTTTTTATCCCTTGAATTAAGGTCAGACCACTGTGTTTCTTTAAAATCTGACCGGACTAATTATTGTAAAACAACTTGGGTTTCCAAAAATGTTAACTTACCATTTTAAATTAGAGCAAAAAATATATTAGAGAAACTCCATTAAGAACCGAATGTACGCTGGAGGGGGCGGCGCAGATCTTCCTGGTTGCTGCCGCCACAGGGAGCCTGAGGGCAGCACCCCTCGAGCGAACTTGAGCCTCAGGACCACAGGTAAGACCAACTTTTCTGCTGCAAGTGACCTGCCTGGTGAACTCAAGACACTGGCCCACAGGAACAGCTGAAGACCTGTAGAGAGGAAAAACTACATGCCCAAAAGCAGAACAATCTGTCCCCATAACTGACTGAAAGAGAGGAAAACAGTTCTACAGCACTCCTGACACACAGGCTTATAGGACAGTCTAGCCACTGTCAGAAATAGCAGAACAAAGTAACACTAGAGATAATCTGATGGCGAGAGGCAAGCACAGGAACCGAAGCAACAGACACCAAGACTACATGGCATCATCGGAGCCCAATTCTCCCACCAAAACAAACATGGAATATCCAAACACACCAGAAAAGCAAGATCTAGTTTCAAAATCATATTTGATCATGATGCTGGAGGACTTCAAGAAAGACGTGAAGAACTCCCTTAGAGAAACACAGGAAAACATTAATGAAGAAGTAGAATCCTACAGAAAGGAATCGCAAAAATCCCTGAAAGAATTCCAGGAAAACATAAATAAACAAGTAGAAGCCCATAGAGAGGAGACGCAAAAATCCTTGAAAGAATTCCAGGAAAACACAATCAAACAGTTGAAGGAATTAAAAATGGAAATAGAAGCAATCAAGAAAGAACACATGGAAACAACCCTGGATATAGAAAACCAAAAGAAGAGACAAGGAGCTGTAGATACAAGCTTCACCAACAGAATACAAGAGATGGAAGAGAGAATCTCAGGAGCAGAAGATTCCATAGAAATCATTGACTCAACTGTCAAAGATAATGTAAAGCAGAAAAAGCTACTGGTCCAAAACATACAGGAAATCCAGGACTCAATGAGAAGATCAAACCTAAGGATAATAGGTATAGAAGAGAGTGAAGACTCCCAGCTCAAAGGACCAGTAAATATCTTCAACAAAATCATAGAAGAAAACTTCCCTAACCAAAAAAAAGAGATACCCATATTCGTACAAGAAGCCTACAGAACTCCAAATAGATTGGACCAGAAAAGAAACACCTCCTGTCACATAATTGTCAAAACACCAAATGCACAAAATAAAGAAAGAATACTAAAAGCAGTAAGGGAAAAAGGTCAAGTAACATATAAAGGCAGACCTATCAGAATCACACCAGACTTCTCGCCAGAAACTATGAAGGCCAGAAGATCCTGGACTGATGTCATACAGACCCTAAGAGAACACAAATGCCAGCCCAGGTTACTGTATCCTGCAAAACTCTCAATAAACATAGATGGAGAAACCAAGATATTCCATGACAAATCCAAATTTACACAATATCTTTCTACAAATCCAGCACTACAAAGGATAATAAATGGTAAAGCCCAACATAAGGAGGCAAGCTATACCCTAGAAGAAGCAAGAAACTAATCGTCTTGGCAACAAAACAAAGAGAGTGAAAGCACACAAACATAACCTCACATCCAAATATGAATATAACGGGAAGCAATAATCACTATTCCTTAATATCTCTCAACATCAATGGCCTCAACTCCCCAATAAAAAGAAATAGATGAACAAACTGGATACGCAACCAGGACCCTGCATTCTGCTGCCTACAGGAAACACACCTCAGAGACAAAGACAGACACTACCTCAGAGTGAAAGGCTGGAAAACAACTTTCCAAGCAAATGGTCAGAAGAAGCAAGCTGGAGTAGCCATTCTAATATCAAATAAAATCAATTTTCAACTAAAAGTCATCAAAAAAGATAAGGAAGGACACTTCATATTCATCAAAGGAAAAATCCACCAAGATGAACTCTCAATCCTAAATATCTATGCCCAAATACAAGGGCACCTACATACATAAAAGAAACCTTACTAAAGCTCAAAACACACATTGCACCTCACACAATAATAGTGGGAGATTTCAACACCCTACTCTCATCAATGGACAGATCATGGAAACAGAAATTAAACAGAGATGTAGACAGACTAAGAGAAGTCATGAGCCAAATGGACTTAACAGATATTTATAGAACATTCTATCCTAAAGCAAAAGGATATACCTTCTTCTCAGCTCCTCATGGTACTTTCTCCGAAACTGACCATATAATTGGTCAAAAAACGGGCCTCAACAGGTACAGAAAGATAGAAATAATCCCATGCGTGCTATCGGACCACCACGGCCTAAAACTGGTCTTCAATAACAATAAGGGAAGAATGCCCACATATACACGGAAATTGAACAATGCTCTACTCAATGATAACCTGGTCAAGGAAGAAATAAAGAAAGAAATTAAAAACTTTTTAGAATTTAATGAAAATGAAGGTACAACATACCCAAACTTATGGGACACAATGAAAGCTGTGCTAAGAGGAAAACTCATAGCGCTGAGTGCCTGCAGAAAGACACAGGAAAGAGCATATCTCAGCAGCTTGACAGCACACCTAAAAGCTCTAGAACAAAAAGAAGCAAATACACCCAGGAGGAGTAGAAGGCAGGAAATAATCAAACTCAGAGCTGAAATCAACCAAGTAGAAACAAAAAGGACCATAGAAAGAATCAACAGAACCAAAAGTTGGTTCTTTGAGAAAATCAACAAGATAGATAAACTCTTATCCAGACTAACGAGAGGACACAGAGAGTGCGTCCAAATTAACAAAATCAGAAATGAAAAGGGAGACATAACTACAGATACAGAGGAAATTCAAAAAATCATCAGATCTTACTATAAAAACCTATATTCCACAAAACTTGAAAATCTTCAGGAAATGGACAATTTCCTAGACAGATACCAGGTACCGAAGTTAAATCAGGAACAGATAAACCAGTTAAACAACCCCATAACTCCTAAGGAAATAGAAGCAGTCATTAAAGGTCTCCCAACCAAAAAGAGCCCAGGTCCAGACGGGTTTAGTGCAGAATTCTATCAAACCTTCATAGAAGACCTCATACCAATATTATCCAAACTATTCCACAAAATTGAAACAGATGGATCACTACCGAATACCTTCTACGAAGCCACAATTACTCTTATACCTAAACCACACAAAGACACAACAAAGAAAGAGAACTTCAGACCAATTTCCCTTATGAATATCGACGCAAAAATACTCAATAAAATTCTGGCAAACCGAATTCAAGAGCACATCAAAACAATCATCCACCATGATCAAGTAGGCTTCATCCCAGGCATGCAGGGATGGTTTAATATACGGAAAACCATCAATGTGATCCATTATATAAACAAACTGAAAGAACAAAACCACATCATCATTTCATTAGATGCTGAGAAAGCATTTGACAAAATTCAACACCCCTTCATGATAAAAGTCCTGGAAAGAATAGGAATTCAAGGCCCATACCTAAACATAGTAAAAGCCATATACAGCAAACCAGTTGCTAACATTAAACTGAATGGAGAGAAACTTGAAGCAATCCCACTAAAATCAGGGACTAGACAAGGCTGCCCACTCTCTCCCTACTTAATCAATATAGTTCTTGATGTTCTAGCCAGAGCAATCAGAGAACAAAAGGAGATCAAGGGGATACAGATCGGAAAAGAAGAGGTTAAAATATCACTATTTGCAGATGATATGATAGTATATTTAAGTGATCCCAAAAGTTCCACCAGAGAACTACTAAAGCTGATAAACAACTTCAGCAAAGTGGCTGGGTATAAAATTAACTCAAATAAATCAGTTGCCTTCCTCTATACAAAAGAGAAACAAGCCGAGAAAGAAATTAGGGAAACGACACCCTTCATAATAGACCCAAATAATATAAAGTACCTCGGTGTGACTTTAACCAAGCAAGTAAAAGATCTGTACAATAAGAACTTCAAGACACTGAGGAAAGAAATTGAAGAAGACCTCAGAAGATGGAAAGATCTCCCATGCTCATGGATTGGCAGGATTAATATAGTAAAAATGGCCATTTTACCAAAAGCAATCTACAGATTCAATGCAATCCCCATCAAAGTACCAATCCAATTCTTCAAAGAGTTAGACAGAACAATTTGCAAATTCATCTGGAATAACAAAAAACCCAGGATAGCTAAAGCTATCCTCAACAATAAAAGGACTTCAGGGGGAATCACTATCCCTGAACTCAAGCAGTATTACAGAGCAATAGTGATAAAAACTGCATGGTATTGGAACAGAGACAGACAGATAGACCAATGGAATAGAATTGAAGATGCAGAAATGAACCCACACACCTATGGTCACTTGATTTTTGACAAAGGAGCCAAAACCATCCAATGGAAAAAAGATAGCATTTTCAGCAAATGGTGCTGGTTCAACTGGAGGTCAACATGTAGAAGAATGCAGATCGATCCATGCTTATCACCCTGTACAAAGCTTAAGTCCAAGTGGATCAAGGACCTCCACATCAAACCAGACACACTCAAACTAATAGAAGAAAAACTAGGGAAGCATCTGGAACACATGGGCACTGGAAAAAATTTCCTGAACAAAACACCAATGGCTTATGCTCTAAGATCAAGAATCGACAAATGGGATCTCATAAAACTGCAAAACTTCTGTAAGGCAAAGGACACTGTGGTTAGGACAAAACGGCAAGAGATTGGGAAAAGATCTTTACCAATCCTACAACAGATAGAGGCCTTATATCCAAAATATACAAAGAACTCAAGAAGTTAGACCGCAGGGAAACAAATGACCCTATTAAAAAATGGGGTTCAGAGTTAAACAAATAATTCACAGCTGAGGAATGCCGAATGGCTGAAAAACACCTAAAGAAATGTTCAACATCTTTAGTCATAAGGGAAATGCAAATCAAAACAACCCTGAGATTTCACCTCACACCAGTGAGAATGGCTAAGATCAAAAACTCAGGTGACAGCAGATGCTGGCGAGGATGTGGAGAAAGAGGAACACTCCTCCATTGTTGGTGGGATTGCAGACTGGTAAAACCATTCTGGAAATCAGTCTGGAGGTTCCTCAGAAAATTGGACATTGAACTGCCTGAGGATCCAGCTATACCTCTCTTGGGCATATACCCAAAAGATGCCTGAACATATAAAAGAGACACGTGCTCCACTATGTTCATCGCAGCCTTATTTATAATAGCCAGAAACTGGAAAGAACCCAGATGCCCTTCAACAGAGGAATGGATACAGAAAATGTGGTACATCTACACAATGGAATATTACTCAGCTATCAAAAACAACGAGTTTATGAAATTCGTAGGCAAATGGTTGGAACCGGAAAATATCATCCTGAGTGAGGTAACCCAATCACAGAAAGACATACATGGTATGCACTCATTGATAAGTGGCTATTAGCCCAAATGCTTGAATTACCCTAGATCCCTAGAACAAATGAAACTCAAGACGGATGATCAAAATGTGAATGCTTCACTCCTTCTTTAAATGAGGAAAAAGAATACCCTTGGCAGGGAAGGGAGAGGCAAAGATTAAAACAGAGACTGAAGGAACACCCATTCAGAGCCTGCCCCACATGTGGCCCATCCATATACAGCCACCCAATTAGACAAGATGGATGAAGCAAAGAAGTGCAGACTGACAGGAGCCGGATGTAGATCGCTCCTGAGAGACACAGCCAGAATACAGCAAATACAGAGGCGAATGCCAGCAGCAAACCACTGAACTGAGAATAGGACCCCCGTTGAAGGAATCAGAGAAAGAACTGGAAGAGCTTGAAGGGGCTCGAGACCCCAAAAGTACAACAATGCCAAGCAACCAGAGCTTCCAGGGACTGAGCCACTACCTAAAGACTATACATGAACTGACCCTGGACTCTGACCCCATAGGTAGCAATGAATATCCTAGTAAGAGCACCAGTGGAAGGGGAAGCCCTGGGTCCTGCTAAAACTGAACCCCCAGTGAACTAGACTGTTGGGGGGAGGGCGGCAGTGGGTGGAAGGTTGGGAGGGGAACACCCATAAGGAAGGGGAGGGGGGAGGGGGATGTTTGCCCGGAAACTGGGAAAGGGAATAACACTCGAAATGTATATAAGAAATACTCAATTAATAAAAAAAAAAAAAAGAACCAAATGTACTCACGAGGTAGAGTAACAGCTGTGTTTGGATAGAAAAGGGTTCTAAGCATTTTGGAAATGAAAAACCAAGAGGTCTGTGTAATAAAGGTCATTTAATAGTTCATTTTGTTTTCCTATATGAAGTTATTGCTGAAACTGAGGATCCAAATAACCAAACCCATGATTTTCATTCGAATAGAACTGTGTATTTCATTGTTAGTTCGTCACGGCACTAAGGTGCCAGAGTTTGCAAGGTGTGCTCAGGAGTACTCTGTAGGCACTGAGATGTCCTTCCTGTCGAAGATCCCTTATCCTCAAAATAAGCATAAAATCTGCCTCTAACAATCAATATTACTCTGAACATAATCTTCATGTTTCATGTTAGAACACTTCTCCATTAAAATTCTCCAAGCTTGTAGTGTTTGTTTTAATATTGAACCATTTCTCTTTGCTAAGTTTCAACAACCAAAATTTTGTCTGAAAAACTATTTTTTATAACCAGTAAGCTTTGAAACAAATAATGCCTTGCCAACAGCTAATCTGGACATTGAATAGTAGTGAATGCAGAGACTGCTTAAGGTTCTGAGAAGAGGAGACAGCGATATGCTGAGTCCTTAAAAAGACATTTATGTCATGCCATATAAAGTTCATGGAGAATCCTAGAGGAATCATATGAACGTGAAGATAGGAAAAAGGGCTGCAACATTCTGTCTTCAGGGCATAGCACAGCCAGTACACCCATGAAATCGCAATACAAACAGGAAGCAGTTCATGGTACGCTCTCTCTCCCTACTGAACTTTTAGCTATCGATACATTCTGAGAGTTGATTAGTCATTGTTTTCATTTGTAAACCCACTGGTGAGCCAACAAGACTCCAATGAGAAGTTCCAGCCCATGGTCGCACAGGAAGTCTCAATTAAAATTAATCAACCATAAGACAAAATAAAGGAAAAGAACTTGTGGGGAGGAAGGATGAATTGACAGGGATGTTAAAGATGTAATCATTTTCATACCACCAGGAAAGGTTCAGCACCCTCTCTGTTAAGTATTCACTGAGCGAGACATCAACTCTGTCTCAGAGTCCTTGGTTAGGCAAACATAGCTAAGTGCACAAAGTACATAAAACGATAGATTTTATATATGACTGCAAACTTTTGAGTAGAATCCTTTGATATCATCCTTAGTGTACAGCCTTAAAAATACACAACAAAGAAGTGTTTTTCCCAACAAACGAATGCCATGGAATTTAATACTTTCAACTGCAATGTTCATGTCCTCTAGTCCCAAAGAAGGTGTTTCTTCAAAAAAGAAAAAAAAATCATGTTTTGAATCTGCACAGCCCAAGAACATGAGAACTTATGAAAAGTATGTATGATTCTTTTCCACTCACTAATGAAAGGCTAACAAATATAGTTCACCCAAAACTGTGTGTGTTTTTCATGTCTAATTCATCTGCTCTTGTTAAAAAAAAGTGATCACCTGCCCTATATCTCACTTCATCTCATTCTTCTCCATTCGCACTCTGCTGGTTGTCATCTGGGGTTTGCAATGATTCCCTCTTTGTCTTATGAGTTTTGAAATATTTTTCTTTCTATAGATTAAGACTAGTGTTTTTAAAGCACTTGTTAATTAATGCCTGTCTGATTTTTGTTCTGCTACTGTAATAAAATACAAAGCAACTTAAAGATGAAAGGGTTTATTTTAGATCCCATTTCAAAGTAGAGTCCATCATGATTGGGAAGTTGAGGAAGCAGAACCTGGAAGCCATTTAGCACATTGTGTCTGTAGCCAAAGGAAAGATCCATGAATGTCTGCCTGCCAGAGCTCAGCAGACTTCTGCTTAATAAAGAAGGTGATCTCGATGAAGGGACAGAGTCACACAAATTAGGTAGGATTTCCCATCTCAACTAATGTAATCTAGACTACCACCACATACCACCCCACCCCCACATATACACACATGCATGGATGTCTAGAGATCCATTTCCCAGGTGATTAAATTATTACTAACAATCTTAACTCCATTCTTGGTAAACTTGACATCACAGTTGAAGTCAGAAACTTCTATTCCCTGTCCTCAA
The DNA here is from genome assembly GCF_021556685.1 of Rattus norvegicus. Lineage (NCBI taxonomy): Eukaryota > Metazoa > Chordata > Mammalia > Rodentia > Muridae > Rattus > Rattus norvegicus. The sequence continues at coordinate 90,870,534 of NC_141541.1, forward strand.
AGAAGCAAATTTATCTCATACTGTGAAATACAGTACAACTTTATAGATTGTATTTATGTTTAGTTTTTACTTGTGTGTGTGTGCGTGTGTGTGTGTGTGTGTGTGTGTGTGAGAGAGAGAGAGAGAGAGAGAGAGAGAGAGAGAGAGAGAGAGAGAGAGATACCAGTACAGATATGGACAGAGGCCCGAAGATCCCCTTGAGCTAAAATCACAATCAATTGTGAACGGTCTGATGAGGTTGTTAGTTCCTATGATGGTTTGTATATGTTTGGCATAGGGAGTGGCAATATAGGAGAAGATGTGGCCTTTTGGAGTAGACATAGCCTTCTTGGAGCAGATGTGCCATTGTGAGTGTGGGCTTTAATACCCTAATCCTAGCTGCCTAGAAGTCAGTCTTCTCCCGTTTGCCTTTGGAATAAGATGTACAATGTCCTACATTATGCCTGCCTGGATGCTGCCATACTCCTGAATTGATGATAATGGACTGAAACTCTGAAACTGTAAGCCAACCCCAATTAATTGCTGTCCTTATAAAAGTTGTCTTGGTCCTGTTGTCTCTTCACAGCAGTAAAACCATAACTAAGACAGTACCTGAACTTGGGTCATCTCTATGTGCTTGTAACTGCTTAATTACTTGTATCCCCTAACATCTCTTTAGGCCTACAATCCAACTTTAAATATCTACAGTGTTTAACAAATATATCACTTTAAAAGTTCAGTCATTTAACTGTGAACTCCATTAAAATCAAAATATAGGTTACATATGACCAACATATAGTAGCACAGAATAAGCATTGTCATTCCAAAATGGAAGAACCAGAGCAAAAAAAAAAAAGGAACAACCATACTGAAAAAAAAGCCATATACACCAGAACAAACAAACCCTAAAGCTCCATGTGCAGCATCTGGAGCTCAGACAGAACCATCTGGGTGTCCAGAGAACCTGGTTAGCTTCATGCTTCTAGTTTCACCATTGGCAACATGCAGAATTTATGTTGGGCCTGCTCTGCTCAGTTCCTGCAATGTTGCTTAACATGTGTTCCATAGCTCTATCACCAAGGCATCCTAGAATCCCCTCTACACCCCAAACGTCACCTCTACGACTTAATGCACAAGCATCGCTGAGATTTCCTGAAAAACATCTGACCCTACTATGTTTGTCTGTGGCTCCACAATATCTTCTTTTTTCATACTTTTTAGCCCTAAGACCAGTGTCAAGTAGACAGTGCTACTCAGTTTGAGGTGGAGCCTCCAAGAGATGGAGTTCTCCCCTTCAAGACACTTTTCACAGTCTCCTACTCTAGCCCAAGAGTTTTCTCTTTAGTGGTGCTGATCTCTTTTAACAATTAGAGATACTTTCTCACTACTACTGACCTGAATCTTCTCCTGTCTTGAAATTTACCAAACAAATCATTCCTTATCTTTCGCTCAGCTTCACTTAAATTTTCCATCCACAAGCAGAATGAAGTAGAATTCTTGACCATGGTAGTATTTGAATGCCTCTATTCCACAGCCTAAAAGAGTATGTATCGTACTCCAAAACCTATGTACCAGGTCTCCACTGTTGCCTTCAAAGAATGCCTCCTTGTGCTAAGAAAAGAGAAAAGATCTGACTGTGTTCTTCCTATAGTCTAAAACACTAGGGGCCTGAGATAAAAATGAAATTAGTGTTTTAATCTATGCTCAGACACAGCTTTTATAACTGAAAGTAATTAGAAATGTGTAATCAGTTGAGGTGTTAAAAATCAGGCTATGTAATCTGGATGTTTCATGTTAATTCCCCTCTACTTAGGCTAGACTCCACTTCACCTCTACCCACCTCTTCTTTACTCCTCAGGGTCTTAATTTTCCTCCTGTGCAATATTTCCTGGCAATCATGGATTTGTCTGAGTTACTCTGCTATTGCTGTGGAATTTTACCTTGAATTCATGTGTACTTTGCTTTATTTTGACACTTTCTATAAGAGACGTCAGTATGGTCTTTCTTTAGCTTAATATATTAAACAAATCTCCCTATCGATCCTATAGGAAAGCCTCTTCTTTTGCTTAACTCCATGGAAAATCGTTACACAAAGTAAGAAGAGAATGCCCTCAGTGGTTTGTTGTGACCACGGACAGACATTTGGTATTGGTTTGCATATATTGGACCCATATATACTTCACTTTAGTCTATAATTCCTTGCAGTACCAAAGTCTGTTTGATTAATTCTGAAAGTTATAGAAGGTATTTGTATTCAATGAGTGTTAAACATAGCAGAGACTCTATTGTTAGTCACAAGAAAGCGGTCTTTCATTCAGGCTTACAGCAAAGCTGTCCTTTCTAGTAGAGGGGCGAAAAACAGTCAGTAGTTCATGTCACACTCACCTCATGTAACTGATGTTGAGGTCTCATTACTTACACAGCCACCTTTAATTAACCTTTCATTTTGAGACCGAAAGAAGTAAGATGTAAGGATAATCTAGTTGTAAGTGCATGCCGGCTTATTGCATGAGAATAAACATGCTTGACTAAGTACTGAGAAAGTTACTGAAATGCCTCCTTCTATCATTGGGATTCATAAGGTTGCCGTTTGAAACTATGTGTTCATGTGCTCAATGTGCCTCTAGAACTGCTGTAGTCTCTGAGTGCCCATTCATTCAGCTTTGCACAGGCTGCCTGCCATTTCCAGCTCCTGCTGGTACATGGTCATGACCTTCTTTACTGCTTCCCTTTCACAGTCTTTCAACTTACTAGTTGTGAGCTGTTCCTCCCATGCCCTCTTATCTATGTAAAACACAAGGGAAACTGCTTCAATTAATAGTGAACAAAACTTTATGACAAAATCCATGTCCTTGGAATAATGTGAACATAAAACCTACTACATTCGGGAATAAAACAGAATTTCTATACAAGGTCAGACACATAAGAAAGTTAAATGAAGATGCTACTTGCCTGATGTGCGGAAGTAGAGTTCATCTGAATGCATGTTCTATCATAAGCTACAAGATGGATGCTACAGTCTCCACCCAGACTCAAAAGTAGAATAGTTTATTCTGACTAGAATTCTACCAAAAGTTTCAACAATCAACAAGATTGAACATAGCCACCAGGTATAGCAGAAATCAAAGATGGCTGCTCATTGTCCAGTCCCATTTCCTCTTTGTCCAGAGTGGGAGGCTGATGCAGAGCTGCCGAGGGTCATCCGGCAATTTGTGTTAGACTCTCAGAGGCGTCAGCTATCTTCTCTGCACTTAACCTTTCCTTCTGTGACTGTAAGTTGGAGCATATGATACTAATGGGAATGCTCATTTCTCCCGTTACCAAAGGTCTTCCTTATTCCCTCTCTTACCGTTTGAAAACCAGCAGAGAGAGAGACTGCGATCTATCACTCTTCCCTCCAGTTTTGCCAAGTGCCCGACGTTTACTGATAGCAGTGGGAAGCATGCCAGTGTACAGAACATATTCTACATTGTGCTTTCCAGATTCCATTTGAAATCAGTTTGCATTAAAAAGTCATTTCCTCATCATGTGTTTCTTTTCACTGCTTCCAGGCTTCTGATCCTCTGGAGATGTGTTGTTCTTGTTTGTTTTGATTTTTGGAGTCCATTTTAAAAGAATCAAATAATATTTATGTTTCTATTTTACCCTCTGAATGCCTTTTCTTTTTGGACACATCCTGACCTAGGTGTGACCTTGAAGCCTAACTGCCTCTCGTTCCATCAATAACATTTTAACCACTTCCTGGATAGTCATCTCTGTGCCAGGGACTGCAGTGGGGACCCCCAAAACAATGAGTGAAGCATGCATATAGCGATTTGCTTATTTTAGGGAGATTACATGAGAGCTAACTGATTTTTCTGAAAATCATTAGAATTGGACTGTGAGAATCAAGTCAGCAGGGTGTGGAGAAGTTAGAAGGAGCACCGGTTCATTCACACCCCTTTGATACAATTCACAATGAAGTCAAAACTTGGGTCAGGGCATAAAAGAATGAATGGACGTTTATTGATGAAAGAAGAAAAGGGAGTTTTTCTGAGAAGAGGCAAGCAGGGGCACAGATGCAGCCGTGGGGGTCATCGCTCATCCTAATGGCATGAATATTAGAGAATCAGGAGATAAGTGTGGCAGGAGTAGACTGCTCGATCACACAGCACTTATATACAATGGCAGATAGTTCTCACAACGACACAGTAATGAACTATGAAGATGGTGTTATCCAAACTACAGCTGTAGACTGCCCTCCTTAGAACATGTGAGCTGTGCCCAAGACAAGATAACGTTGTCACCACAAGATCTAGAAAGAACAGCACCATCAGAGAACACCACTACCCAGAGCTAACCTTTTATGCTCTTCACCTTTGACCATGACTGTGAAAAGGTTGAAATTCGTAAAATTTAAAATGTTCAAAAAGAACATGAACACGGGATCATCCTCCTCACAGGAATAAAACGATACTGTGTTTCTGGTTCCAAATCACATTTACTAAAAATTAATATCTACAGCATCAAACTCAAATATCCACATTAAACAAAACCCTTGTCATCACAGAGAGAGCTAAATTCCAACCACTCTTTGCTTTCCCTGCCCTGCTTCCTCCAAACAGAACTGTGTCAGTATTTTTGGTTTCAAGACTGCAAAAAAGAAAGTGTATTGCCATCTCTTGCTGCATCACCAAAAAATAAAATGGTGTTTTATGGAGGTGTACAGTTATCTGAGGAAAACACAGTGCTGTCCTTCTGTTCTGGTTCTCCCCAACCCTTTCTCCTTAGAAATGCAACCAACTTTTACGTCGTCCAGGGAAGACATGAACATTTCTTTGTGAACTCTGAAAACATTTTTACTCCGGAAGTTAAAAGAAGCCAAATTTCATCACAAGGTATGACTGCTGCTTATTGGAGAAACTTGCCAGTATTTTGGCAATTTTCACAGGCTCACATTCCTCTTAAAGTAGGTTATATCTGGGTTTTAGAGATAATGTTTGGGACAAACAAACATTATTATCTCTGCTCTAACAGATTACATATCCAAATGAGAACGACGATTATATAAAAAGCAAATAAATATACAATGTCTGGTAGTGACATATGTTATGGTGGCTTGAACAGGATGTCCTCAAAAGGTTCATATAATTGAATGCTTAGTTACTGGAAGAAGAACTGATCTATAGGTCAGTATGGTCTACTTGGAGAAAGTGTGTCAGCAGGCTTTGATGCTTCAAAATCCCACTTCAGATTCTCTCTCTCTCTCTCTCTCTCTCTCCTATCTCAGTGTCTCTCTCTGTCTCTATCTCTGTCTCTATCCCTGTCTCTCTCTCTCCTATCTCAGTGTCTCTCTCTGTCTCTATCTCTGTCTCTATCCCTGTCTCTCTCTGTCTGTCTGTCTCTGTCTGTCTCTGTCTCTGTCTCTCTCTGTCTCTCTGTCTCTCTCTCTTTCTGAGTGTGTGTGTGTGTGTGTGTGTGTGTGTATGTGCGTGTGTGTATTAGGATGTAACTTTCAATTACCTTTTCAGTACCATGCCTGCCTACATGCCACCATGCACCCCATCATGATGATAATGGACCATACTCTGAAAATGTAAGTATGGCCACAATAAATGCTTTCTCTTATAAGCGTTGCCATGGTTGTGGTGGTTCTTCACAACACTGGAATAGTGACTAAGGTGTATGGTGTGAAAAAGCATATAATAATGCAAGGCAATGTAGGTAATGAGAATATAGAGTATCCTACAGAAGGTGATATGGACTGGTGCCTTTTGAAGAACACTGAAGGGGGCTAACATTTTAGTGTCTCTACTATGTAAAAGTCAAGGCCAAACATTCTGAGAATAAATATCCTAGAAAAGATTCATAAATTCTGAAAAAAATATTGAGATTAGAAGAAAGTGAGGGAGATGAATAATAAATGAAAACAGATTGAATGCCAGCTGGGAGCCATGTCATTTAGATACTGAGAGACCATGACGTGAAATAGCATGTTTAGCTATATAGGTTTAGATGGTATAGGAGGCATTATGTATGTAAATGAGTGGTGGAGATTAGCAATGGAAGGAGTTTGGGAAGCTCCTTGTGCTAGTTTATCCATGCAGTCATGCTAGAGCTGTATGAAGTGGAGTGGTGGAGAGGGAAAAATCAGTTTTCTTCAATGGAGTGGCCCTGAATATATCAACAATGTCCTAGAGTAGTTTGCGTATCAGCTGTAGCTAGCCAACATAAAACGGACTCTATATTCTATTGTTTTGATATTTAGTTTTCTTTTTCTTTCTGTCAGTGGTGTGTGTGTGTGTGTGTGTGTGTGTGTGTGTGTGTGTGTGTGTGTGTGTGCTCATTTTGCTTTGTGTTGGTTTAAGAGTCAAAAAATATAAGGGAAATTTTTGTTAAAAATAAAGCCTGGTTTATAGACTGGAGAGATGGCTCTGTGGTTAAGAGCACTGACTGCATTTCCAGAGGTCCTGAGTTCAAATCCTAGCAACTACATGGTGACTCACAGCCATGTGTAATGGGATCAGATGTGCTCTTCTGGGGTGTCTAGGACAGCTACAGTGTACTCATATACATTACAAATAAATAAATCTTTTTTTTTAAAAAAAGCATCATTTATCTTGGAATCTAATGTTTTAGAGGTTTTTCTTCAGGTTTGGGGAGTAGTTCTGTGTTCTCTGAGCCTGCAGCTCAGTTGTCATTCAGGAGCTGCCTTTATTGGCTGGTTGTCCGGGTAGTTCTGAATTTGCTTCATTGTTTACTGCTTCATATTAGGGAAAAAGTCATTAGAATTCTTATCAGTTTGAGGTTTATTGTATTACTACATCTGTTTGATAATTGGTCTTCATACAAAATTCAAGAATTAATTTTCCTTCAGAATTTTTAGGATACTTTCTCATTGTCTTTCAGCACCTGGTGTTGCTGTATTAATCTTTTCCAAAGCTGTAATGAAATACTGAGACTAGACAACTTTGTCAAGTTGAAAAGTTTTATTTAGCTCTAGTTTTGAGGGTTCAAAGCTTGGTAAGAGTATTGGTTTGACTTCTGTGAGGTCCTCAAGTAGACAGTAAGTAGATGTAAGCTAGAGAAATCACATGACAAGTATGAAATCCAGGAGGATTCAGGTTATCTTTGACATCTGACCGGTGAGATGTCAAACCCATGTGTGTACATGAGCTGCATTTATAACAAATAGCTCTGGTGAGAATGAACGTGGGTCCCACAAAGTGACCCGACTTTGACAGAGCACCAATCTATCGATTCTCTGTAACTTATCTTTCCACTATTTTGCTGCTATCCTGTGACTCTCAATGATGGGTTGCAGCTTTCTTCACTTTGCTTCATCAATCAACATCCCCACATAGTTTTTTTTTTCTCATTCTATTGCTGTGATGACAAACTGCTCTAAACACAATACTATAAGCAACGCAAATTTATTACCTGATGGGTCTGGGAGTTAGTGAAAATCAATTATTATCAGGTTTTATACATCCCAGTAGAATCTGGGAGAGAATAACTTTCCTGCCTTATCCCACTTCAGAAAACTCTTTGAATTCATTGATTTAAATTAGCAACCCCTTCCTTCCCTTCAAAGCCAATGGTATTTTTTTCTTCTTTCTGCTCTCCAATTCCTTTCTCTCCCTATTCCTCTTCCTCTCCCTTCCCCCTCCCCCTCTCTCTATCTACCTCTTTTAAGACAGGGTTCCTTTGTATAGCCCTGACTGTCCTGGAACTTGCTCTGTAACAGACTGGCTTTGAACTCAGAGATCTGCCTGCCTCTGCCTCTGAAGTATTGGGATTAAAGGCAAGCGCCACCACCTGACTTCTCCCATTTCTCTTTACATGCTTTTTTTTTTAATACCAGACATGTAGCCAGGAAAAATCTTTTGCCTTTAGTATGTAAATGTTGGGTAGTACTTTGGGGAAAGAGGAAGAGGATTAGCAGTTCAAGACTAGCTCTGCCTATCTAGGAAGGCTGAGGACAGCATGAGATGGAGATCCTGTCTCAAAAGCCAATCAACTAATCAATCAACCAAACAAGTCAGAGTTCTGAAGAGCTTGTGGTTAGAAATGCCTACTGTCATAATGAGAAGCTGTCTCAGCCTCTTAGGATCCAAAGCCTTCATCCTGTCTGCAAAGCATCTTTTGCTCTGCCAGTCAATCTATCCATAAGCCCTGTGGACTGGATGTGGACATTCCAGGTCATTACTCTGTCAAACTTTCAATAGATACTTTTAAAAAACCCATGTATGTACTAACTTGCCCCCGATCTTTTCTGGATAGCCCTTGGCATGTATAGCATATCACATCATTTTATGACCATTTTAGTCTAATTTCAAATGGAGTAAGAGGTAGAAGGATGAGCATAGTTGAACATTTTAAATCAAAGTCTTTCTCTCGGCGTTTATTATATTTTGATATTATAGATGGGACCCAGGGCTTTAAACACACGAGGCATATGCTTTTACCTTTGAGCTACAATGTAGGCCTAAGAATTTACTTTAAGTCACTTTCAGCTGGCATCTTAAGAAATGATGCCGTGAGGTTATTTCTTTAAAATTTAAAGTGTATTTTATATATTAAAAAATTCTAGCATCCATGTTATTGCTTTGTGTGATTTCTAAACTGAAAATTAATTTGGTAACATTAAGTGTACCCAAAAAGACAGAAGAAATCATATTATTGTTTACTTACCAAAAATTTCATACAATACATATAAAGGCACATATACATATAAAGGCACGTATACATATACATATCTAGCTTACTAAACTTACCCTACTTGGGTGGACAATACTCCACAAAAGGCAAAAACATAAATTAATTAATTAATTAATTAATTAATTAATTAATTCAGGCATGAGAATTCCCCATGCTAGGTGTTGCTCAGAGGGGGCTGGGCGATACCCTAAACACTATATTCTATCATCATTGCCCTGGTTGGCTTCAATGCAGTGATGATGAGTCCCTATTGTTGAAGAAAGACACTGTATTTCAGACACTACATCCAGAGCCTGGAGCTGGGTCTGACTTGAAAGTCTCCTTCCTGGATTTTGAGACTCCATGCCACTTCCTGGAAGGTGCTGCGCATGCTTCCTAGAAACAGCAGCAGTCAATAGTGCTACCCAACTGTAAAACCAAGGAACTCTGACAAATCGCATGGCAGGATAAACCTAGGGAATCTACAGTGATGCTTACATCGTCTCAGTGACCCGCAGTTGTCATATTAGACATAATGTCCGCTTAACAGATGAGAATCATCCCTGGTACTGGAAGCATAGCTCACTGCCCACAGTTAGTGAGGTCATGGATCTCGTGGACGATGCAACTACTGTCACTTCGTTAAACTACGTATTTCCTAAGTGAATCTGGATATTTATCCTTCTGTGCACAGGTAGAAATAGTTTTCACTCTTCATCAAGGGAGCTCTCTTTGCAACAGATAGAGACAATTTCAGCAAACCCCAACCGGACAAAATACAAAGAATTGATCATGAGATACCCAGCCAAACTGACACATCGATAACACAACTCAATATCAACAGACAGGCTATCAAAGAAGGCAGAATCTCACAGGAACCTAACTATAGGGGGGACACCTGCAGGAATTAAATGACTCTTGAGAAAGGGAGAGTTAGTCTTCTCTAGGGATGAGCCTATATATAGTATACTATATATTCTAATATATTTGTACATATATATATATGTGTGTGTATATATATATGCATCACCTGACATATCAAAATCTTCCACTTTACAAACTATTATTTGGCAAGAAAAACATCCTTAAAAATATATTCGGGACAGGTTGGATGGCTCAGTGCATAAGGATTGTGGTTAAGACTGTCAAACTGAATTGCAACCTCAAGTTCCACATGCTAAAAGGAGAAAATCAAGTCCCATAAACTTTCCTTTAATCTCTGCAAGTACACCGTGGAACATTCATGTCCCACACACATACAAGTAAAGAAGTTACTGTAAGAAAAATTGTGCATTTATACGGATTCTCTACAGAAGCTCATATGACACAAATCTCTTAAGAATCTCCTGCCCTACATATCACACCAATGGAAATGTCGGATATCCAGGTTAGGGGCTCCAAGATTGCTCCTTAGTTTGGGCTAGCTTATATTTAACAATCTGAATTCAAAAAGCACATAGTTAGCTTTTCAGATGTATCTTTAAAATGTCTATAGACTTACCCCTAAATGTTGAGTTCTGCATGTTGCTGACATACATAGCATCCCTATAGGAAAGGAACTTGCATACTAAGAAAAGGATTCAGAAGTGTTATTCAGAAGCATATTTATCTAGTTAATTGAATGTATAAGTGACAGAGTGGGGACATGAACTCAGTTCTCTCAAACTTATTTCTTTACTGAACTATAAAGCTATGCTGAAGTAGAACCTAATGTGCTTGAAATAAATACTTTTCTTCACCAAGAAAGAGAGGAAAATAAAACTGCTGACTGTAAGAACCATTACTTCACACAGTTGTTAACTGAAAATTCAGATATTTTAATTTTCCTCTGATACTTCAGGGTCTCAAACCTTATTTCTATTGACATACGAGGTGACCTTTTTCAATGCCAGCCTTTGTGTCATCCTGCAAGGGCAGCATGTCAGATGTACCTTTTGAATACCAGGGATAGTTGCTTTCACAGGAGACCAACATTCTTTCATTTATTCTGTGAGCTCTCAGGTGGTATTTGAGTTGACAGCTGGACCCCCAGTCTTTTCCTTGGGGATTACAGCTGTTGAACTACTTTGAGCTTTCTTTGCCTGTGTATGTTTTTAGTGATAAAGGATCAAGAAGACTCTGCATCCTCCTCTCCCTGGCATTCTCAGTGAAATGTTAGTTGGAAAAACCATCCTTCTACAGTGGCAGTTAGATAATTGAAATTCATTGCAGTGGGGAGAAAAATCACTTCTGGAGGCTTATTTCTCTGCAGATTCATTATTGGGATTTTGACCCTGGGTTTACACTAGTCAAGAGTGAATGGGCCGGGATTGGGGTTAGAGGAGAGGAAGGGTGTCCTGGAACCTTTCAAACTGTAATGATTCCATTGCCAAGCCCTGGGGTTGGAGGTGCACTGCTTACCTTACACAGACCCTCTGACGCGCTCTCTCAGGTCCTCGTGCAAAGCATCTTAGCAAGTGCTTTTGATTGTCAGCTGTGCAGCCTTATCAAATATCTATTTTTTGCTTTTAACATCCCTAGGCAGTTTGACAACCTTATCACCCACTTTCCCTGCTTCTGCAAGACTTTCGCAGGCATCCATGTTAACAAGATACATTTGTCGATGAGAATGTTCTTTTTCATGGGAAATGTGGTTTTTAAATATATGTTTTATCTGACAAGTATAACTGACATTAGTAAGAAAGAGAAAGTCTAATTTTAAAGTCTAATTTTCTGATTCAGTGATCTCAGTAGACAGAAGAGAGCAGACTTAAAATGCTATAAGATTTATTATTTTTATTTTATTATTATTGTTATCTGTAATCTCTTCTTACAGTCAAGTGATCCCCTGCCCAGTCCACTCTCTGACAGTTCCTCATCCCATTCTGCCTCCCCCCCATCTCCACGAGGATATTCCCACACTCCCACACAGCCCCACATCCCGCTAGGGGTCTGCATTCCCTGGGGCCTCAAGTCTCTCAAGGGTTAGGTGCATCTTCTCACATTGAGGCCGGTCCAGGCAGTCCTCTGCTGTATATGTGTCAGGGGCCTTGGACCAGCTACTGTATGCTGCCTGGTTGGTGACTCAGTGTCTGAGAAACATCAGGGGTCCAGGTTTGTTAATACTGCTGGTCTTCCTATGGGGTCACCCCTATCCTCAACTTCTTCCATCCTTCCCCTAATTCAACCACAGGAGTCCCCTACTTCAGACCATTGCTTGGGTGTAAGTATCTGCTTCTGTTTCAGTCAGCTGCTCTTGGGCCTCTCAGAGGGCAGCCATTCTAGGCTCCTGTCTATAAGTACATCATAGCATAACTAATGGTGTCAGGCCTTGGAACCTCCCCTTGAGACGGGTCCCAATATGGGACAGTCACTGGACTTAAAGGAGAAAAACATAGAATGCAGAAGGAGGGAGGGATTTGGCTGGGAGAGGGGAGCAGGAGGGGCAGGTAAAAAGGGGAACATGATCAGGTATTGGGAGACCAGGAATGAAGCCCCAAGGGCCAACAGAATGAGTGGAAATATACAACCTCGGTAGGTGGGAGGCAGGGTGACCCTCTAGAATGTACCAATCTCTAGGAGGTAAGAGAATCTCAAGACTCAAAGAGAGGAACTTTGGATGAAATGCCCAGCAGCAGGGAGAGGGAACTTGTAGAATCCACCCCCAGTAGAAAGACGGGCATCAAGTGTAGGATGGGGTTGCCATTCCACAGTCAAAAACTCTGACCCAGAACTGCTCCTGTCTAAAAGAACTGCAGAGACAAAAATGGAAAAGAGACTGAAGGAAAGATTTATTTTTGAGAATTAAGCATTTTATACTAGCATTTTTAATACATAAATATGATGACCTCGGGTCACAAAAGAGATTTTGAAGAAAGTTAACAGAGTTTGCATTATAGAGCATAAACTCACTAAGCCTAGGAAGTATAAGTTAATAATACTATCTGATCCATAATTTATGTTCTAATTGTAATTGATTAATAAATGTAATGATAAATATTATAATAGAAAGTGATTTTATGTCATCATGGAAGAAAAAAGTTGGAATATAAATAATGTATTAATTACAATAAAATATGCAATGAAAGACTTTAATATATAAATATTCTTCCTGATATGCTTTCTATTTCATAGGCTGATATTTGAAAAGTTGGGAAACAAGAATTAGACTGTTGAAAATATATTAATTTAAGGTTTCAAAATTGTCCATACAAAGGAACTGTCTCATTAATCTGCATTAAATTTGTTTCATTGACTTCTGTATTGTAAAGAGTCTCACTGTTGAAATTCATTATAACTACTTAGGAAGTACTGAAGCAACTAATATTGTTTAAATGTACATATCTGGCAGTCAAATGAAAATTATCAGATACATCAAGGCACATTATAAATAGAAATATAAAACAAAAACAAATGATTAAAAATATGCTTAGGAAAACTCATATTAAGCTAAAATAGTTTATCAAAGAACTGGAATCTGTAAAGTCAGATAAAACAGAAAACCTCGTGCAAAATTTCTTGATTAGAAGCTTAAAATTGATGAATAAATTTATGACAATTGTTTAAGCACAGCTAGAAAGAAAAATAGCTAACAGGGAGAAAATGTTAGACAGAAAATACTCAATGACAATGCTTATATGGGTACCTGAGTAAACTACATATATTAGACAGTAAAAATATTTGACATATGTGCAACTGGGAGTTAGGAGTAAAACGGCAGGAGAAAGATTGAAGGCCAACATTGTCTCAGAGATTAAACATGGGCAGGGATGATTCAAGAAGAGGGGAAAACCTGAATCAGGATAAAAAGTACAAATGATGAAAATTAAAATCAACAATATTTTGTGAGCTACATTTAGTAATAATAAATCAACATAAAAAGATTATCACCAGAAATGGAAGGCGGTAAAGAATAGACTTGCACATTAGACATGCATGGAAAAAAATCAGTCAACCTAAAATGCAATATCCTGTGAAAATATACAAAAGTAGGTCAGTTAGAAACTTAAAGAAAGTAAAGAAAATACAAAAGCTGTTTAGTAGGATGAAAATAATTTTAAATTGATGTTAGAGTTGAAGAAAATTTAAGTACTGGGAATTGTATAGATTTGCAAAATATAGGCCATTCTGTGTTTATAGAATATCAAAACTGTTAGGATTAAATCTGTGTACAGTATTATGTGCATTATATCAACTTAAAGATAAGCAGAAAATAAGTGAACTGTAAAACTTGTGGATACAAAAGTCATTAGAAACTCAAAAATACTAATTTTACTTAATGTTAATTTTTTATTTTTAAAATTTATTTATTTATTCACTTTATATCCAAGATCAGCAACCCTCCTCCCAGTATCCCCTCACATGGATCCCCCTCCCATTCCTCCCTTCCCTTTGCCTTTGAGAAGGAAGAGCCCTCCTCTGGGTATCCCAGTACCACCCTCCTGACTCTTTCCCCCACGTCCCCCAACCCCACTGGCATATCAAGTCATTGCAGGTCTAGGCTCATTCTCACCCACAGAGGACAGACAAGATAGACATTTAGGGGAATGGGATTCACAGGCAGGCAGACAACAAATTCAGGGACAACCTCTACTCCAGTAGCTGGAGGTCCTGCATGAAGACCAAGCTACACATCTACTACACATGCGCAGGGGCCGAGGTCCAGCCCGTGCTTGCTCTTTGGTTGGTGGTTCAGTCTCTGGAAGCTCCCAAGGGTTCAGGTTTGGTGACTCTTTTGGTCTTCCTGTGGAGCCTTGTACTCTTTAGAGCTCTCGATTCTTCCCCCAACTCTTCCATTAGACTCCGTGAGCTCCATCTAATGTTTGGCTATGGGCCTGTATTTCTTTCCCTCGGCTGCTGAATGGGACCTCTCAGAGGACTGTTATCTCATGCTGGGAAGCATAACAGAGTATCATTAATAATGTCAGGGATTGGTTCTTGCCAGTGGTATGTCTCTACTAGAGCCAATCACCTCAACTTAATAAGGAAACAAAAAACCCAGGATATCTAAAACAGTTATGAACAATAAAGGAACTTCTGGAGGTATTACCATTCCTGACTTCAAGCTGTACTACAGAACATTAGTAATAAAAACTTGATGGTATTCATATAGAAATAGACAAGTTGATGTATGGAATTTCATAAAAGACACAGAAATAAAGCCGCACACCTACAGCACTTGATTTTTGACAAAGAAGCCAAAACCATGGAAAGGAAAAGGAATAATATCTTCAACAAATGGTATTTAATGTTAATTTGAGGATATATTTTAATGTCTTTAGGATCATACCAAAAAATGCCAAAGAGTAGAACCGGAAAGGCAAAACAAGAACATGATGACTGCCCAAGAAACTCATGGCAACAGACACAGAGTTGTAACTGGTATTGGACACATCTTCCCTTTATAAAAACACTGTCCCAGAAACAAGGATATATAAACAAATGACTAAAAACATGGAGTTGCACATTACTGAAAATAGAAAACATACAGGATAAGCCCAGTCTCACCTTAGTTTTCTCCCCGTGAATATTTTAAATTTGATTATGAGACCCATGTTCTTGATGTTACAAATGGAGGTTTATGAGGGGTAAAAGGTTGAGATTTTGAAGATCCACAGAAGGAAATACATATTCTATTCACTCCCTGAGAAGGCTGCTAAGCAGGGAGCTGCCAGCATGCACTGGGCCACATGTCTACACATACAGACAAAGGCACACATGTAGGCTAGCACTCAGGCCTGCAGATAGATAAGCACAAGCAGTCTGGCTAGCCGAGAAGAAATTTCAAGGGCATATTTATCCACAGTCATACAAAAGTAACATCTGCCAAAAATAGTATATGATTAATTATACTACTGTGTACCTTTTGTGTCCCTAGACAGCTGACATCAGCCATTTTGTGGTAACTCATTGCCTCTGGATGTCTAGTGTCATCCGTTTTAGCTTACTCACGCAAGATGTCCACAGCTGTGCCATATTGTCTTAACATAAACATCAACAGGCATTGACAGCATTCCATCCCCAACCATAACACAGGAAAACAAATCCCAGGAGTAGAAGACGTTGGCCTTGGCACTGCTGAGGTAGTTGTTTTGTGGCTCCCACCATGTGCTGCTTTGCCAGTGATGGCCTAAAATCCTTGAGTCTGGCTATTACTAACTAGAACCTCAAAAATTATCAGGTAAATCATCTTTATAGGTTGAGGAGCTCAAATATTAGACACGGGAATGCAGAACTCACTCACACGGAGTAATGAGTAGGATTCTGAATGTAGAATTCATTTTGTTGTGCTTTCTACCCCTCCCGACATGCAAACTTTTATTTTTTTTCTTTTTCTTCCCCAAACCCACATCTACTCCACCCGAAAACTTTTCTTAAAACTGTCGTTGGTTTCACTTACTACTCCCCTCACATCTCAACCCTAATCAGAAGCATCGGCCAAAAGCTCAAGAGAACTCAGGAAATGCCAGGGACAGAGCAGCATCAGAAGGGAGTAAATAAGCTTCCCACCATTGACGAGCCTGAAGGATCCAGGATCCCGAAGGCAACGGAAAAACGCCTGACTCAGTCCACCTTTAAAAAGCAACTTTTTTCTACCTCAGTTCTCCACTGATAACTCTTTCTGTAACTGAGTCCAGTTTAAACCTGCAACCAAGGAGCCAACTGACACATTCTAGAGAGGTCATTCAGACTTAGGAATTTTAGCAGAGGACTGTCCCAGATAACTTCATTTGTTGACTATATATGATCAAGAATCTTTTGGGATGAGAAGCCTCTATTGAGAAAAGGCCTAAATCAAGCTGCAATGACTACTAATTGATAAAGGTGCCCACTGTAAGCAGCACCATTCCTGTGTCAGGTGGTCCTGGACTGTCTAAGAGTTAGCTAAGTGCAAGACAGAGACTGCTAGCAAGCAGCATTTCTCCATTGTTTCTGGTGAGATTTCCTGCCCTGATTCCCTTTGTGATGTACTATTACCTACAGGCTGTACTAGCCTTGTTTCCTGTTTTGAGTGTTTTATCTAAGTGGCACTCACTTCATTATTCTCTGCCACCATCTTGGAAAAGAATGATACTCTTCCCAGGTCCTAATCAGGACCCTATATTAGTTTTAGTATTAAGAGACAAACTATATGAACAATCCAGAACTGATATACAAAATCGTGCCCATCCTTCACATCACAATCAAGCACAAATTGCTATGGGTTGATGTCCTGATTTCGGGCTGTTGTAACAGAGTACATGAGACTGGATGTTACTGACGAACAAGAATTCATTTCACAGTTCTGGAAGCTAAATGCTTCAGATCAAGAAAGCATCATTTGATGTCTGATGAAGGCTCTTCTTGTATCTTCCTGTGGCAGAAGCCAGTGGTAGGAGGGAAAGATCTAGTTAAGAATGAGTGAAGCCTCTTTTATAAGGAGGGCCACATAACTCATTCATGCAATTACTTTCAACGCCCTCCCATGTGAGCACCATCTCATTGATAATACCTAAATACTGGAAGGTGAACATTCAAACCACATCTGGACTTTACCTATTCTAATTCCATGTGGCCAGGAACAGATATTTGTCCATGTAGGGAGACCAGTAGTATGGTCCCTGCCATTGTATCTAAAAACTGTCTAGTACACAACCCTTTCATAGTTCTCATCTTATTATACCAATTTCTTACTTCTGTGATGGACTCTGAAGACATTGCAAGACTGAAGGGCAATAATATTAAGCTGTGTCTTCAAATGTTCATTTCTTGAAAGAAATCTCTTCAGAAGCCCTTTGGATTTTTTTGTTTTGTTTTTGTTTTGCTTTTCTTTCTGTCAACATCTTTTTTGTTAGTGTTACAGATCCCCTGGTGTTTCTAAAGTTGTTTCTCATACTGTATAGTTCCAATCAGTGTGGTATCTAGCTGTCTGCCTTACATTTTGATTCTCTTTCATTGATCTAAAGGCTTTCTCTGCATTGTCATCTGTCAATCAATGCCTATTTTAGGATAATTTAAAGGAATAACTTTATTTTTGCAGCAAAAGTCATATCACAATGAGAGTAATCAATAGTCTGCCTTACATAGCAGCATAAATACATGGTTATAGTTAAAAATGGTATACTTTCAGAAAAGGATAAATAGTTGTTTTTTATTTTTCTCAGTTAAGATATATAATGAAAATGTTCACAGTTTCAAATCAGTAACTCTAGATATGCACTTAAAAATATAGACACAAAGGAAGATTCCAGAAGCACAAGACAAGATTTTGTTTCCATCGAGACCAATTATGGCAATTTATTTTGTTCAGAATGATTAGTCTTTAAACAAATAAGGGGCGCAACCAAAATGCTTTTGAACATAGCAAGTACATGTTACACTCTTATTCCTGCCAGAATTTTCCTGATTCTTATTATAGTTTCCTTATTTGCTGGCCAACAACACCTTATGCAACTACCAACTTCTTTGCTCACAGACACGTTTTCAAAACAGCACCATATATTTCATTTGTATTACTACAAGCTAGGATTATAATATAATTATGGTATTCCTCTTCCTCCCTTCTCAGTCTCCCATAGACTCACCTCCTTACTCTCCTTCAGATTCCTTTTTAATTGTTTTACACACACACACACACACACACACACACGAATAACACACACACACACACGAATATAACCTGCTCATTTGTATAATGTTACCTGTATGTGTGTTTTCAGAGATGACCATTTGGTATTGAATATAAATTGCTGTGTCATTCCACTGGAAAGATTATTTCTCCGTTCCTTGCTTGCCTGCAGTTCTTTGAAAACACACTAATTTTTATGTTTGAAACAAGTTTCAAATGTACATTTGATTTCTCAACAGTTGAAAGTCATTATGTTTGTCCTTTCTGCTCATTTGTAGACAGAGGAACACCATCACTTTTAAGCATGACACCCTAGCCTCTTCATAGCTCTGCAGCGATTGGCATATTCTAAAGGAAACGGAGAAACAGTCTATGTCACATTGATATTACCTAGTTATTACTATTCTTAGATTAAAGGGAATTACTGACATGATGCGGTCAAATAGATAGAAGTTGGGCTCAAGACTGGAGGATTGCTCTGTGTATAATAATAAAGAATCATGTAACCACATGGAGGGATGGATGCTAGTTAACTCAGAAATCTCACTTACTGCCTGGATGTTTCCTTCTTACTGCCCAGGCCTGGAGCATTTACAGGTTAAGGAAAATTGTGTTCAGGATTCACAGAATCTTCTGACTGGAAAACGTAGTATAATCATGCCCCGTGTTCTTACTGCTAAGCGACAGCTCATTTCCTCTGGAGTAGAAGCAAAGAACTGTGCCCCCCAGCAGAACATTATACCATTTTTATTAAAACATTATGACTGCCAACCAGTCACATTTTATTACCGCATGTTTGTGTTTCGTGTCTCCGGGGACTCTTCAGTGGAATAGAGAGACAGGAGAGCTCTGCATCTCTGTCTCAGTAAGATGACTTTTGAACTGAGTAGAAAAACATAACGGCCTAGGTTATCTTTCACATCAATTCATAAAGATCACCCTCAGAGGCTACAGCATTTGTCTCACAGTTACCAACTTATCAAATGTGTCTTTTATCTAGGAACAGGGTTGTGACATTGATAAGGAATTATTAAAACATTTGGTGAAAGAAATATATACCTTATCCACGACAAGTTCTAAAAGTTTATAGTAAAACAGTGTCATGGAAATAAGCATAGGGTTGCTACGTACCAAAGACCCTTCTGAGGCTCTGAGGCTCTTCTGTCCTATGCAGCTATCTTCAGAGTTTATCATGTTTTGAACTCCCACCTGAAGATGCTTCTTCCCCACCACAACACTTAGTGTTTTCTAGGTCTTTTCAACCTATTCTTGATCCAGTTCTTCCTGATCATAACAAAGTTGGACGGTCATCCAACTTCAGTGCGACTAGGTCACTTCCACTCTTCAAAACTTCTTTTCCCATTGCATGAACTACTAAAAAGTACAGTTCCCCAGACAGCATTCATTCTTGGAGTTAAGCCCTGATAACATTTTGGAATGAGTAAAATGTATTGTCAAGGTCCTAAAGTCCTGTTTTGATCTTTCTTTTAAACAACATCTGTGTCAGCTGCCAAAACTCGTACTTTCCTGTCATCTGTCCTCAAAAAGAGCCCAATTCAATAGCTCTGATCATTATGTACATTTGGTTTTCCTGATTAGGAAATAACAAAATTTTGGGTGTATGTGTCTGTATGTTAATACATACACATGTGTTTTATGTTTTCCATATGTGTGCATTTGGAAGGCAGAAGACAACTTGGATGTCCATCCTCAAAAATGCTGTTCACGTTTCCCCTTGGGACCAGGAGCCCATCAGATAAAGGAGACTCCATCTCCCAAATTCTTGGATTATAACAATGTTACTCCACTCAGCTTTGTTACATGAGTGTTCAGCATTGATCTCAGGTCTTGAAGGGGAGTATTTTAGTCTTGCCCAGTGATTACTTACTGTTTTATGACATTATGGCAGGATTCTTACATGAATACATGCATGAGTACATACATGTACTAAAGCTATGCTAAGCTGCCACCTCTTTGCTGCCCATTGATACCAATGTTTCTTTGCACCATATTTAGCTGAGTTTTCCCTGTCTTCAGAGTGACATATCCAGACACCTTGATTTCTACACCAAGACATCTACAAAACTTGCACTGTGACAAGCCTCTGGATTCATTTTGAGTCATCTCAGAATGCCAAGAAAAATATTTAGAACCCAATAACCAACCACATTCGAAAAATCTTTTCCCCATTTTTCTGAACAGTTTTGTTGTTTTCTAAATTATTTTTCTTTTCCCATCTACAACACAGTAATTTTCCACATTTTTAAATTTTCTTTTTTAAAACTATATATAACAGCACTTTGTCTTTTCTTTCTTTATTCCTTTAAAAATGTATTTACTGTTTCTACATACTTCTAAGTTTAGCATCAGAATTGCTCTGTGTTAGAGACCCAGTTTCTGTCTTACTATCATTGGTGATGCAATCATGGCCTTCAATCAATTTTAGATATATTTCTATGCCTGGTGTTGTCCTACCATTGTAGTTTGTTTTCTCTTTTCCAACTGATCCTAGAGACTGAGTACCCAAGTGTAGGCTGTTTAAAAAGATGACTAAACAAAACAAGAAGATACATCTGATGACTACATATATAAATTGTATCATAGAAGTGAAGTGGAAACGTATGGTTTCTTTGGAAAGTCAGTTGTGTTGGATGGTGTTTTGCTGGGGCAAACATGTGAAGGAATGTTTTCCTGAAGTAGATACAAGTGAGAAGATGTTTCGCTAAGGCAGACATAAATGAGTCCCTGAAGCAGACACAGGTGAAAGGATGCTTTGCTAAAACAAGCCCAGGAAAGGATGTAATTAATGATTCTTCACTAAAGACATACATGATATTGCTTTGCCTTACACTGCTTCACTCAGCTCTACTTGTGATGACACCACAGAGAGAAACTCACCAAAGAACTTCTTCGGAGGTTCCTGGATGATTGGCAGTGATGTCTGTCAGGTGATGTAGACTCATGGAGTTTTGCTAAGACAGACTCATGTGCTGTTTGGCTGAGGCAAGACCCATGGTGATGCTTGGAGGGACCCAATGGACAGGGACAGAGGGCTTACATAACTAGCTTTGGATCACTTCTTGGTCTTGTGTCTTTGCTGCTCGTTACTTGATTGAGAGAGGTACTGCAAAGAACTCCTAATTGCTCCTGTTGACTGGTGCCGACTTGGCTGGATGGGTTTGATGGGTCATGCTACCAGTGCTGATTCCTGCTCGCTATCCCAACCCTCCTGAGCTGGACTGCTGATGTATAAGTGTTCGCAAGTGGATTGAGTTGTTGCTGCAGATTCTTGTGACCTGAACTGCTGGTTCCCTGATAACACAGATTGGATTTGCTTCAAAGAACAATTTCTAAACAGACCCAAGTCCCCTGTATCCTAATAACCTTTCTTTTCCACTACCTCTGGTAGGCGGTGGGCTAGAAGGGAGGTTAAAGCATTTAAGAACCCATATTGAAAGTAGGTTTTGAAGTCTATGCAGAAGAACCATGCAAAGGCAAGGGCAGCGTGGCAGTCCTGAAGGTGATAAATCTGCACCTACCGAATACAGAAATCCCGAAAGAGTTGAAGTGCCACATGGAGAGTTCAAAAGCTTTCTAGTAAAATTGACAATGATCTCAAAGAAGAACCCCATATGAATACCATGAGGGACCTAAATGGGAAAGAAACAGCCTAGAGGATACCGTCAGCAACATGGATTAGAAACTCAGTGATGCAGGCAAAAAACAAAATGACATCAATGGCAAAGAATGCCAGACTCTGAAAACATAAGAAGGCTGAAAGCAAACACTCCAGTGATTAAATAAAATGTGTGCAAATGCTTAACCACGAGCAGAAACAAGAATGAAACTGATAAATATACTAACATAGATGAGGAAAACTTTTATAAGATTTTTTTGTGGGAAGTATTTCTTTTTTTTCTCCATCTTTATTAAATTGGGTATTTCTTATTTACATTTCAATTGTTATTACCTTTCTCAGTTTCCAGGCAAACATCCCCCTCCCCTTCTATATGGGTATTGCCCTCCCCATCCTCCCCCCCATTACTGCCCTCCCCCCAACAAGATTTTAACACTGCACAAAGAACTACAGACAACTAAAGAATCCTGAATACTGAAGAAATATTTTTCCAGGGAAGAGCACACCAATTAGTTATAGAAGACCAATCAGTTGAACTTAAAACACACATAGAATTAACATTATGCATACTGAACAAGTTATATTTATGTATTTAGGAGTATTTGTGTGCATGCACATGAACGTTGTATGTTTGCATGCTTGCAACAAAAATAAAGACAAACAAGTCTATGAATATGAAAGAAAGAAAGGGGGAAGTATATGGTAGAGTTCAGAGGCGGAAAAAGGAGCATGAAACTTATTTAACTATATTATAATCTTAAAAAATAAAAAGATTAAAACAAACAAAAATATTAAAATCCAGTAGAAAGCATAATAAATAGACTTAGACAAGCAAAAGATAGAATATTAATATGAATAGAGTAAGTACACTCCAATATTGGCAAAGAAGTAAAATACATACATAAATACAGATATACACATATGTGTGTGTGTGCGCTTGTGTGTGTGCGCGCGCGCACATGCACGTGCATGCTGCAAGCGTGTGCACAAATGCAAGCATAAGCACCAACAAGAGCTGTGGTACACAGTCAAAAAAAGAAAACTAAGAATAGATGAAGCAGAAATAGACTAAATAAACACTAATGTACTCAGTGTAATTAAAAACAAAAGCTTTTCTAAGCCTAAAGAAAGAAACACAAAGCAATAGATAAGAGGCATTTAGAATTCCAACTAGGCATGGCCAGAGATTATGCCTTCCATAATATATTATAGCCAAGACATCAAAAATACAAAGCAAAGAAAAGTAAGAGTAAAAATTGTAAGAGTAAAATGCCAATTCACTTATGAAAGAAAACACAGCACAACATTTCTCTCCAGCAACCCAAATGCCAAGAAAACGTGGAATGGCATATTTCAAATCTGAAGAGCAAATAATTAGCAGATAAGTTTGGTCTAACCAATAAGGATATCTTCTAAAAGTAATTAATAAATAAAGACATTTCAAGACAAGAATAAACTTTCGATTCATAAATTCATAAATACTTGAATAATGTACTCAAAGGATGAAGAAAGACACTCGTAGATATAAAAGCCCCTGGGAGAATAAACTATGATAGGAACAACTGAACAAGGGCAGCTAGAGAAACCTTCATGTGTCCAACACAGCAAAATCATGACATTAACAAATGTAAAAGCAACCAACTCACAAGAATTAGTAAAAATTCTCAACAATAGTCTTAGAGACAATTGACCTCAACTCACTAATATCAGAGACCAGCAAATTATATTGAAAAACAAGACCTATCTGTTTTCTCCAAGAAACATAACTCACTCATGAAGAATCCCAGAGTCAAAGAGCAGGAGTGGGCCTATACGTAACTAGAGAGTGAAATCAATGAAGGCATGGGGGTGAATCTCAGTGAATAAATTGGTTATTACTAAAACGTAAGACCATAGGTTCAAATCCCGGATACCTCCATATAGTATTTGAGTATGGTGATGCATGTCTGTAGAACCCACCACTGAGGTAAGGTGGAGCAGAAAGAGGTATATCTTAGGGACTCACTGATAAACCAGTCTGGCTAAAACGAGGGACTCCAGGATCAGTGATACATTCTCTTAAAACAAAAATGTGGAGAGAGATAAAGGAAGACACTTAGTATTGACTCTTGGTCTCCACACATGCATGTGCATATGTGCACATACAAATAGCTATATAAACCACACACACACAGAGACACAGACACACACACACACACACACACACACACACACACACACACACACACACTGTGGTGCTATAAAAACATGGAGAAAGAAGAATTATTATTTTCTGCTGATGAGGACCTAAACTGTCAACCAATATAATAGAGATGGCTCAACATTTTAAAATAGAACAACAAGTAATGTAACTATGCAACTACACACATGTGTGTGGGAGACTCCACGTTAGCATACCAAAAAGATATGTGCATATTCATCTTTATTGTTGTGCTGTTCAATGTTGGAGCTATGGAATCGAGCCGCCTTCTCATCCATCGAGGGATGAGTGAAGAAAATGCTTCTTTTTAATTCTTTTACATTTATTTACTTTGTGTGTATTCACAAATGTACACATGTGCATGCCATAGGTACACATAGGGAGGCCAGAGGAGTACGTGGGTTCTGTGATTCAAACACAGGTCATCAGGTTTTGATGCCAGAGCCTTACTGATCCGTGTTTCCTGTCCTGTATCTGTTTCCTTCTTGAAACCTGAAAAACCTTGTCTTGATGACATACTACCTATCCAATTCGTTTTGTTTTCGTCCCATTTGAGGGTTAGAAAGCAAACTTTATTAGCCAGAAATCTAAATATTTTATACAGTCGCTGCTATAATAGATGATTTCATGGATAACTCAGGGACCTAAGGAGGAGAAATTATATAAGGCAAAAAATGATTCTTGCTCATACAACAATCCCCATAAAGAGAATGAACAACAGTGGAGGGAACTGGAAATCACTGATGTGTTTCTTGTTTGAGCTTAGAAGGAGGCAGTGGAGCTATGGAGAATGGAAGAATTCCAGTATCCTAGGAAGACAGATGTTTCTGTTGCTATGGAAATAAAGCAATCAGAATTTATTTTTAACATAAGTAAATGACATCTCTTTAGTCACAAGAATTAACCACTGAAGACAGATTTAAATTTTCTTAATCAACCGGTAAGACTTGGCTTTAGCAACATGGCATGATGGTGCTTCTGAGTCAGTGGTTCTTAGCCTTTCTTAACGCTGAGATGCTTCAGTACAGGTCCTCATGTTGTGTAACCATTAGCCAGAAAATTATTTCATTGCTACTTCATAACTGTAATTTTACTAGTGTTATAAATTGTAATGTAAATATCTGATATGCAGGGTATCTGATATGCGACCCCTGAGAAAGGGTCATTTGAACCCAAAGGGGTTATTACTTCAGGTTGATAACTTTGAAATTAAATTTGAGGGCTTGAGGAGTCATATCTATAACAAATAATCATTCTACTTACTATAATGAGAAATCATTCAAGTGTCCAAAATTCTATTATTTTGCTTAGAGAAATTATGCTTAACAGGTATAGCTTACCTGCTTAAGGAGAAAATAGCAAGGTACCAAATGTGTGTGTGTGTGTGTGTGTGTGTGTGTGTGTGTGTGTGTGTTTACCATACTCTCTTCATAAGGTTGTACTTTTAATTGATATTCATATCACTAAAGTTTTATACAATAATGGTATTTTATTAACTTTAAATTACATACCAATCTATTAAAAGAAAATATTAAGAAAATTACAGTCAAAAGGAGTGGATATTTAAAGTTTAGAAGAACACTTAGAACACTGGCTACTTAATGTCATATTTACACCAGCAGCCCCTAGATACCTATATGATGGATAGCTACAGCATCCACAGAAACTTACAAACATCTGCTAGGTATATAATGATGACATTTCAATAGTAAGTACTGAATATATACTTTAAATACTAAACGTGCTATATTTTGATAAATTTGGAGAGGTTCAAATACCATAAGCACTACCTAGTGGCAATGCAAATATGGCTGCTGTGTCACATCCGAGTCAGTAGGTGGCAGAATGGAGAGAGGCTATGTCTATGCTCAGTGTTCTGACTTTTATGAACATCTGAATTATTAATAGCCTAACATTCTCTGAAAAAAATTAGCCTGCATGACCACCAATCCAGTGCCAGGCGGCTTGGACAGAGAGCTAGCCTGAGACAACTACCAGTCCAGTGCCAGGCACTCCTAGATGGGCTATCAGGACAGAAAGCAAGACAGAGACTAGTAGAATCTTGCCAGTGACCATAGGCCTGAGGCAGAAGAGAGCCCAAGACAGTTGGGTCTCACATGGGACCACATGGGAAGCAGGCTGAAAGGATTAAGCCTGAGATGACCATCAAACAGGTACCATGGGGCCTTGACAGGGAGCTGGCCTGAAATGACTACTAGTCAGTTGCCATGTGGACCTGGGGTTACAGACTGTGCCTGAGTTGATCCCTGCCCAGTGCCTTAAAGAAAGAGCAAATCATAGCATTTCTGAGATGACCTCAGAGGCTCAGAAACCCCAGGCACCACAAAGAGGAACAAATAAATTGTGGTGACATGTAAGAGAACAAGGACCAGAAGGATGTGGGCACAACGAGGAGAGGCAGAACTGGAGACTAGAGGGTATGAGGAACAGCCTGATGTAAGTAGCCAATGATGCCACCTGGGACCATGGTGTGGTCCCAGTCCATGCTGCCACCTCAGGCCACATCTGTCTCTGTGGCTCTGAAGCAGCAGGTCACGAAAGACCAGGCAGACAGCCTTAAACTGGGAAGTTGCCCAGGGACCTGTCAATGTCTGAGGGCTATGCAGAACAGGTTCCTCTCCTCTCTGGGGCGTCCTCAGAGAGCTGGTCCTGGGGTCACGAGAGTAGGAGGAGAGATGAGCCTGCCCCTAGCCAGTTGCAGTACTTAGAATAGTGAGCCAATCACATTGAGGGAGTTGTAGGCAATAGGCCCTCAAGGGTACTAGCATGGGAGAGCTGATCCTACTACTTCTTGTCTCTCATGTAGTGGCATGAACAAAGGAGAGATAACCTCCTTGTCCCTCCCCCTCACCACCTATGGCAGGCTGTCCCTGGGGTTATAAGAACAGGAAAGCTGGTCCTGCCCCTCACCAGCTGCAGCACTTGAGAGAGAAGGCCCTACACATCACCTGAGCAGTACAGTAGAGATTGCCCTGGTGGTAGGGGCATAGGCAAGCCAGCTCCTAGGATGTGAGTGCGGGAGAACTGGCTCTGTCACTCCTCTGCCATGGAGTAACATGGGCAAGGGAGAACCGCCCCCCCCACCTCTTGTCCCTTGCCATCTACAGCAGGCAGGAGAGCTGGCCCCAAGGTCATCAGAGCTGGACAATGTGCCCTAAACCTCACCTGCTGCAGCACTCGGGACGCCAGGTCCTGAACCTTACCTGGGTAACACAGTAGAACTGGCCCTGAGGGAAGGAGTGCAGGTGAGCCTGCCTGGGGGTGTTTGAGAGAGGGAAGGCTGGTGAGCTGACAATCTTCCATTCCTCTCAGGCTCAGATCTAGGGCTTTGAATTGCCCAACTCCAATATCTACTCCATTGATGAACTGCTGGATTTCCTGAAAAGTCTGATCCTAAAGATCTAAATCTACAGGATCTCCATGACACAAGGAGTTCCAGTGAGGTTCCAGGATTGATAGTGTAGCAGAAGCCAGTGTCCTCATAAAAGACCAATGATTCATTGCAACGAACATTTGCAAACAAAGAAGTGTGGACAAGAGTTTACTGCGGAATATACTGTGACACACTGCAGCTTCCACAACCAGATTTCTTTCCTCTGTTAGGGGCAAGGTTGCAAGGCTGGAGGATGGGTACTAGCAGGAAGGAGATGACTGGGACTGAGATACATGCTATGAAATTATAATCAATAAGTTTATAAACATTTTAAACTGAGAAAAGTGAAGGTTGTGACCAAAACACATATACTGTTAAAACATGTGTTATGATGTCATAATGAAACCGATCACTTTTAAATTATTATGCTAATAAATTTTAAAAACATCTTGAAAACACAAAAAATAAGCTAACCTATTTGAAATAACATAGAAGTTGGGAGAAGGGTTAAAGTTAAATCAACTTAGAGTGGCACAGGCTATTCAGGAGTAAGTGAAAGATCCTGGATAGTTTGTCAAATCAATCTCTATTAAAATGTTCAAGGGAAACCAGTAACTAAAGCACATATGGCGTATAACTTGCATACACAGGTGGGAGGAGAAGAAAATCTGGATGCCGAAAGAAATGAAGAACAAAAGTATGATGAAGCGAGCTCAAGCTCTGGGTTTATGAGAGCTGCTACAAAAATCTTTAAATATCCACCCCCAATAGCCTTTCTGTTGCTGTGTGAACTGTGCCATGGGCTACTATTTACAGCAGGGAAGTAGGCAAATGCCAGAAATTTGGGCTTTTGTTTCAGAGGGCTTGGAGTGTACACATTTGGTAGGACTGCACACTTCTGTAAATTTCTTGTGTGAAACACAATTGTTAATACAAAGAATAACAGCAAAAAAAAATGGCTCAGTGAATGGTATTTGTATTTATCAATATGTCACTGTGCCAAAAGTCAAGTTTAAGAATATTATTTTAAAATATAATAATGATTTCGTAGGGAAAGTCTAATGATCAAATGCTAGTGTGTGTGTGCCACATGCATACTGGAGCTTGTGGAAATCAGAAGAGAGCATTGGATCCAAAGAGCTAAAATTACAAGGCTTGTGAGTCATCTGAGCTGGATACTAGAAAATGAACTCAGATACTCTGGAAGAATAGCAAGTGTTGACCTTGGAGTCACGTACCCAGACTCCCTGTAAATGAGAATTATATGAGTTAATGGGAAAAATAGATTGGAGAATTAAGAAATTTCTTTCAGAACATAATGCATCATAATGGCAAATGATCATATTGACATGAATAATTGAGCTGAATAGTCTGATAGACATGCACAGAACTTTAGGATAGTAAATAAGAATACAAATAAATTTGAAGCTATGTCAAATGTGTGTGTGTGTGTGTGTGTGTGTGTGTCTAAAAGAAATTCCAAACACAAGTAATTGGTTTATATATCCCACACCCAAATCATTGCTTTAAAAAAATTAAGAGATAAATTTAAAGTATACATTTAAAATCAAGGTAAATAACAGTATCAGTCAAAAAAACTGAAACAAAATTACACCAAAGCCACTATGTTACAACTCTTCTTGTGGGATGCAATTAAAGAGGTACATAGTAACAAACACACAAGACTGTGAAATGTCACAAAACAGGAAGCCTGACAATAAACTGTCTCTGTGCTTTTTATAAAAATTAAAGAAAGAAAATGTAATATTCTGAGTAGAAGAAGAAAGGAGCATTCATTCAGGAGGTAGAGCGTGTGTGTGTGTGTGTGTGTGTGTGTGTGTGTGTATGTGTATGTGCATACATATACTTAAGATTTCTTGTGTTCATTGGACCAGCATTTTAATTTAATTGCAGACTCATAGACCAGTGTCTTAAGACATTATATAGACCCAAATATATCTATTCATGGCAAAATGTCACTTGCCTATAATCCTGCGAAGATCATGGTAGAAAGTGGGATACCTAAAGAGTAAACACAAATCACTTTCAGAGAGAAAACACTTGAAATAAAGCTTCAGAGAAGTAGCTGCAACATAGATGAATCACATGTAATATATTTTGCTTTTAACGTCAGGGAAAAGAAAATGGGAAGCTACCACTATCTATGATATGCATTTTAGAGTGCCCCAAACACTTTATCTAAGTTTAGCACTTATACTCAGGACTGTACAATTGTACACCATCAGAGTGAGACAGACTCCCAGGTGCTCTAAAAGGCCCAGGATCACAGGCTCTGACACAACCGGGTTCATAGAACCACAGGATCACAGAGGAACCTTTACTCCCAGGAGATGGGACTCACCCAGAATCACTGTATCTGACACACTCAAGATCACAGTTGAGACCACAACATCTTTCCCAGCACCTAGTGTAACTGGGACCCCCATAAGAACCAGGCAAACACAAACCCCCGCCCGGCATGAGTTCCTTCAGGTTTGTACCTGTCTCTAGTACAGACACGGGGATCTGGTTCCCCAACCACTCCTGCAATATCCAGAGAAAGCTTGACTCCCAGAATTTCTGATAAAACAGTATCTCAGGTGCTTGGTCACACCCAGGATCTCAGGATCTCAGGATCCCAGAAGCACTGGATTACAGAGACAGGTGGACTCTGAGGAGTTCTGACACAACCAAAATCACAGGAGGGGTGTGCTCCAGTCAGGGACAGCAGGTCGGCTATCATTAGAGATAATCAGATGGCAAGAGGCAAGTCCAAGAACATAAGCAACAGAAATCAATGCTACTTGACAACATCAGAACCCAGTTCTCCCACACCAATCCCTGGATACCCTGTCACACATGAAAAGCAATATTCCGACTTAAAATCCCATCTCTAATATGATATAGGAATTTAAGAAGGACATAGATAACTAACTTAAAGAAAGGCAGGATAACAAAGACAAGCAATTAGAAGCCCTTAAGGAGTAAATAAATAAATCTCTTAAAGAAATACAGGAAAACACAATCAAACAGGTGAAGGAATTAAACAAAATCATACAGGATCTAAAACAGAAATAGAAACATTAAAGAAAACACAAGAGAGACAACAGTAGAGATGTAAAACCTAAGAAAAAGATCAGGAGTCACAAATACAAGCATCGCCAACAGAATACATGAGATAGAAGAAAGTCTCAGGTGTAGAAGATACCCTAGAAGACCTTGACACAACAGTCAAAGATATTGCAAAAACAAGAAGGTCCCAACTCAAAACATTCAATAAATCAAGGACACAATGAAAAGACCAAACCTAAGAATAATAGGTATAGAAGAGAGTGAAGATTCCCAACTCAAAGAGCCAGCTATAGAATAAAACTTCCCTAACCTTAAGAAAGAGATGCCCACAAACATAAAAGAAGCCTACAGAACACCAAACAGATGGGACCAGAGAAGAAATCCCTCCTGTCACATAATAATTAAAATGCCAAATGCACAAAATAAAGATTATTGATAGCAGTAAGGGAGAAAAGGACAAGTAACATATAAAGGGAGACCCATCAGAATTACACCAGACTTCTTAACAGAGACTATAAAAAAACAGAAGATACCCTAGATGACATACAGACCCTAAGAGAACAAGAATACCAGCCCAGGCTATTATACCACACAAAACGTTCAATTACCATAGAGGGAGAAGCCAAGATATTCCATGATAAAACCAAATTTAAATAATATCTTTCCATCAATCCAGCCATACAGAGGATAAAAGAAGAAAAACTCCAACACAAGGAGGGAAACTATACCCAAGAAAAAGCAAGAAATTAATCTTACAACAAACCAAAAAGAAGAGAACCTCACAAGCATAATTCTACCTCTAACAACAAAAATAACATCAATGGACTCAATTCCCCAATAAAAAGACATATACTAGGAGGCTGGATGTGTAAACAGGACCCAGCGTATTGCTGCATACAGGAAATACAACTCAGTGACAAAGATAAATATTACCTCAAAGTAAAAGGCTGGAAAATATCTTACAGGCAAATGGTCTAGAAACAAGCTGGAGTAGCAATTCTAGTATCTGATAAAATAGACTTTCAACCAAAAGTTATCCAAAAAGATGGAGAAGAACACTACATACTGATCAAAGGAAAAATTCATCAAGGGAAATTCTCCATTCTGGACATCTATGCAATTTAATGGCACCCAGATATGCAAAAGAAACATTAGTGAAGCTCAAAGCACACCATTGAACCTCACCTAATAATAGTAGGAGAGTTTAACAGGCCACTCTCACCAATGGACAGATTATGGAAACAAAATAAGCAGAGACACAGTGAAACTAACAGAAGTTATGAACCAAATGGATCTCACATATTTATAGAATATTTCACCCTAAAACAAAAGAATATACCTTTTTCTCAGCACCTCATGGTACCTTCTCCAAAATTGGCCATATAATCTGACAAAAAAAAAAAAACAAAACACTTAACAGATCCAAGAAGATTGAAATGGTCCCATGCATCATATCAGGTCACCACAGACTAAGGCTAGACTCAACAACAAAATCAACAGGAAGCCCATATACACATGGAAGCTAACAACTGTCTACTCGATAATAACTTGGTCAGGGATGAAATAAAGAAATTAAATACATTTTAGAATTTAATGAAAATGAAGGCCCAACTTACCCAAACTTAAGGAACACAATGAAAGCAGTGCTAAGAGGAAATCTCATAGCTCTGAGTTCTTCCATAAAGAAATTGGAGAAAGCATACACTAACAGATTAACATCACATCTGAAAGCTCAGATCAGAAAGAAGCAAATAAACCCAAGAGTAGTAAATGACAGAAAATAATCTAACTCAAGGTTGAAATCAACCAATTAGAAACAAAAAGAACTATACAAAAAAATCATCAAAACCAGAAGTTGGTTCTTTGAGAAAATCAACAAGATAGATAAACCCTTAGCCAGACTAACCAGAGGGCACAGAGACAGTATCCAAATTAACAAAATCAAAGATGAAAAAGGAAACATAACAGAAACTGAATAAATTAAAGAAATCATCAGATTCTACTACAAAAGCCTATACTCAACAAAAATAGAAAATCTAGATGAAATGGATGATTTTCTAGACAGATACAAAGTACCAACATTAAATCGGGGTCAGATAAACCATCTAAACAGTCCCACAACCCCTAAGGAAATAGAAGTAGTCATTAAAAGTTTCCCAACCAAAATCCTCAGAACCAGATGTGTTTAGTGCAGAATTCTACCAGACCTTCAAAGAAGACCTAATACCAATTCTTCTTAAAGTATTTCATAAAATAGAAACAGAAAAATCACTACCTAGTAATTCTATGAAGCCACAGTTACACTAATACTTAAATCAAACAAAGACCCAACAAAATAAGAGAACTTCAGAACAATATTCCTCATCAATATTGATGCAAAAATACTCAATAAAATTCTTGCAAACCAAATCCAAGAACAATCATTCACCATGATCATGTAGACTTCATGCCAACAATGCAGTGATGGTTCAAATATGGAAATCTGTCAACATAATCCACTATATAAACAAATCCAAAGGGGG
Source organism: Rattus norvegicus (assembly GCF_021556685.1). NCBI lineage: Eukaryota > Metazoa > Chordata > Mammalia > Rodentia > Muridae > Rattus > Rattus norvegicus. Next base: position 90,903,603 of record NC_141541.1, read on the forward strand.
AAAAAACCACATGATCATTTCATTAGATGCTGAAGAAGCCTTTGACAAAATGCAACACTATTTCTAAATAAAACACTTTTTGCTAAAAGTTTTGGAGACAATAGGAATTCAAGGTCCATACCTAAATATAGTAAAAGCAATATGCATCAAGCCAGTAGCCAACATCAAACTAAATGGAGAGAAACTTGAAGCAATCTCACTAAAATCAGGGATAAGAAAAGGCTACCCACTCTCTCCCTATCTATTCAATACAGTACTTTGAAGATCTAGCCAAAGCAATTAGACAACAAAAGGAGATCAAAGGGATACAAATAGATAAGGAGGAAGTCAAGATATCACTATTTGCATACATAAGTGACCCAAAAAATTCACAAGAGAACTACAACTGACGAAACTTCAGCCAAGTGGCTGGATACAAAAATAACTCAAATCAGTAGCTTTCTTCTCCTCAAATCATAAAAGGGCTGAGAAAGAAATTAAGGAGATTCCACTTTTTACAATGGTAATAAATAATATGAAATAATTTGATGTGACACTAACCAAGCAAGGGAAAGATCTACATGACAAGAAATTCAAGTCTCTGAAAAAAGAAATTGAAAATCTCAGAAGATGGAAAGATCTCCCATGCTCATGGATTGGCAGGATTAATATAGTAAAAATAGCCATCTTACCTAAATGAATATACAGATTCAATGAAATCCCCATCAAAATTCCAACTCAATTCTTCATAAAAAGCAATTCTCAAGTTTATATGAAATAACAAAATATCCAGTATTTCAAAAACCATTCTCAACAATAAAAGAACTGGGAGAATCACCATCCCTGACCTCAAGGTATACTACAGAGCAATAGTGATAAAAAGCCACATGGTATTGGTACAGAAACAGACAATAGATTAATGGAATAGAACTGAAGACTTAGAAATGAACCCACACACCTATGGTCACTTGATCTTTGACAAAGAAGCCAAAATCATCCAGTTGAAAAGACAGCATTTTCAACAAATGGTTCTGGTTCAACTGGCAGCCAGCATGTAGAAGAATGCAAATTGACCCATTCTCTTTTTTATTGGATGTGTTATGTATTTACATTTCAAATGTTATTCCCTTTCCCTATTCCCTTCCCCTCCCCTCTACTTCCATAAAGATGCTACAACTCACACCCACCCACTCTCACCTCAAGGGCCTGGCATTCCCCTACACTGGGAAATGATCCTTCACAGGACCAAGGGTTTCTTCCCCTACTGTTGCCAGATAATGCCATTCTCTGCTACATATGCAGTTGGAGCCATGGGCCCTCCATGTGTAGTCTTTGGTTGATGGTTAGTCCCTGGATCTCTAGAGACATCTGGTTGGTTGATATTATTGTTCTTCCTATGGGGTTGCAAACACCTTCAGCTCTTTCAGTTCTTCCTCTAACTCCTACATTGGAGTCCCTGTGCTCAGTCTGGAGGTTAGCTGCAAACATCCTCATCTGTATCAGTAAGGGTCTGACAGAGCCCCTCAGGAGACATCCGTATCAGGCTTCTGTCAACAAGCACTTCTTGACATCAGCAACAGTATCTCTGTTTGGTAGCTGCATATGGGATGGATCACCAGTTAGGACAGTGTCTGGATGACTTTTTCTTCAGCTCCACTCTTTTTCTCTGTATTTCCTATCATGAGTATTTTGTTCTCTCTTCTAAAAAGGACTGGAGCATCCACATTTTGGCCTTCCTTCTTCTTGAGCTTCATATGGTCTCTGAATTGTTTTTTGGGTATTCCGAGCTTTTAGGGCAATATCCACTTATTAGTGAGTGCATACCAATTGTGTTCTTTTGGGACTGGGTTACCACATTCAGAATGATATTTTCTAGTTCCATCATTTGCCTAAGAATTTCATGAAGTCATTGTTTTTAATAGCTGAGTAATACTCCATTGTGCAAATATATCACTTTTTCTGTATCAATCCCTCTCCTGACAGTCACCTGGGTTCCTTCTAGCTTCTGGCTATTATAAATAAGGCTACTATAAACATAGTGGAGTATGTGTCCTTATCATATTGGAGTATAACTGTGTCTTCAGGTAGTACTTGTCCAATTATCTGAGGAATCATGAGATTCATTTTCAGAGTGATTGTACCAGCTTGTAATACCTCCCACCCCTGATATGGTGGAGTGTTCCTATTTCTCCACATACTCCCCAGCATCTGCTGTCACCTGAGTTTTTGATCTTAGCCATTCTGACTGATGTCAATCCCAGGGTTGTTTTGATTTGCATTTCCCTAATGACTAAGAATGTTGAACATTTTTTAGGTTCTTCTCAGCCATTTGGTATTCCTCAGTTGAGAATTCCTTGGCTAGCTCTGAACCCCATTTGTAATAGGATTATTTGATTCTCTGAAGTCTAACTTCTTGAGTTTTTATATATATTAAATATTAGCCTACTGACAGATGGAGGATTGGTAAAGATTTTTTTCTAATCTGTTGGTTGCCATTTTGTCCCATTGACAGTGTCCTTTGCCTTACAGAAGCTTTGCAATTTTATGAGGTCCCATTTGTTGATTCTTGATCTTAGAGCATAAGCGATTGGTGTTCTCTTCAGGAAAACTTCTCCTGTACCTATGTGTATAAGGCTCTTCCCCACTTTCTTGGATTAGCAGGATTAATATATAAAAAAATGGCCATCATAATGAAATCAATCTACAGATTCAATGCAATTCCCACCAAAACTCAAACTCAATTCTTCATAGAGTTAGGAAGAGCACTTTGCAAATTCATTTGGAATAACAAAAAAAGCCCAGGATAGGGAGAACTATCCTTAACAATAAAAGAACTTCTGGGGAAATCACCATCCCTGATCTTACGCTGTATTACAGAGCAATAGTGATTCAAATCTTCATGGTATTGGTATAGAGACAGGCAGATAAATAAATGGAATAGAATTGAAGACCCAGAAATGAACTCACACACCTATGGTCACTTGACCTTTGACCGAGGAGCTAAAACCATTCAATGGAGAAAGGACAGCCTTTTCAACAAATGGTGTTGGTTCAACTAGATGTCAGCATGTAGAATAATGAAAAATGACACATTCTTATCTCCTGGTACAAAGCTCAAGTCCAAGTGGATCAAAAACCTCCATATAAAGTCGATCCAATCTTATCTCCTTGTGCAATGCTCAAGTCTAGGTGGATCACAGACCTCCATATAGAGACAGATACAATGAATAGATCTAATAGAAAAGAAAGTGGGAAAGAAGCTCAAACACATGGGCACTGGGGAAAATTTCCTGAACAGAACACCAATGACTTATGCTCTAAAATCAAGAATTGACAAGTGGGGCTTCATAAAATTGAAAAGCTTCTTTAAGGTGAAGGACAGGACACTATCAATAGGACAAAGCAGCAACCGAAAGACTGGGAAAAGATTTTTACCAATCCTACATCTGATAAAGGGATAATATCAAATTACACAAAGAACTGAAGAACTTAGACTATAGAGAACCAAATAACCCTATTTAAAAATGGGGTACAGAGCTAAGCAGAGAATACTCAACTGAAGAATCTCAAATGACTGAGAAGCACCTAAAGAAATGTTCAACATCCTTAGTCATCACAGAAATGCAATCAAAATAACCCTGAGATTCCACCTCACACCAGTCAGAATGACTAAGAACAAAACTTCAGGTGACAGCAGATGTTTGTGAAGATGTGGATAAAGGGGATCTCCATTACTGGTGGGATTACAAGCTGGTACAACCATTCTGAAAATCTGTCTAGTGGTTCCTCAGAAAATTGAAAATAGTTCCTTGTGAGGACTCAGCTATACCACTCCTGAGCATACACCCAAAAGATGCTCTAACATATAACAGGGACACATTCTCTATTATGTTCATAGCAGCTTTATTTATAATAGAAGAAGCTGAAAAGTATCCAGATGTCCCTCAGCAAATGAGTGGATACAAAAAAATGTGATACTTTGCACAATGGAGTACTACTCAGCTATTAAAAACAACGACTTCATGAAATTCTCAGGCAAATGGATAGAACTTGCAAATATCCTACTGAATGAGGTAACCCAGTCCCCCCCCCAAAAAAAACCCAACACATGGCATGTTCTCAATGATAAGTGAATATTAGTCAAAAAGAAGCTCATAGTATCTATGATACAACTCACAGACTATATGAAACTCATGCAGAGATGGATCTGGGAGGGAGAAGGCGGGGGAAGAGAGAAGGAGGATCCAGTTCAGAGATGGGAGGAGATGGGGGAGAAGTACAGTGGGTCAGGAATTTGAAAGTAGGGGTAGAGCAGTGGGGGAGAGGGTCTGGGGGAAGCCATTAGAAAGCCCCAGATGCCAGGGACCCAAGAGGTTCCAACAAGGAGAACTTTAGCCAAAATACCCAAAAAAGGAGAGATAGAACCTTTAGGGACTATAGCCATGGTCCCTCAGTTGAGGAATGGGATCACCCACCAACTTCAAAAATAATACCAGAATTCCTTTTGTCAGAAGGAAATGTAGGTACAAAGAGTGGAGCAGAAACTGAAGGAAAGGCCATCTGGAGACTGCCCCACCTAGGGATCCATCCCATCTGCTGACACAACAGCCAGACACTATTGCTGATACCAAGAAGTGGTTACTGACAGGAGCCCAGTATAACTGTCCCCTGAGAGGCTCTACCAGAACCAGGCCAATACAGACGAGGATGTAGGCATCAGACTGAGTGCGGGGACCCGAATGGGAAAGTTAGTGCAAGGACTGTAGGAGCTGAAGGAGTTTGCAACCTCATAGGAAGAACAGCAATATCAACAAACCAGACCCACAATGCTCCCACGGACAAATCCAGCAACCAAAGAGAACACAGGGGTTAACCAAGGCTCCAGCTTGATATGTTGCAGAGAATTGCCTTATCTGGCATCACTGGGAGGGGAGCCCCTTGGTCCTGCGTAGGCTTGATGACCCAGGATGGGGAATGCTAGGGTGCTAAAGCAGGAATGGGTGAGTGGGTGGGGGAGTATTCTCATATTAGGCAGGGGGATGGAGGAGGGAATAGGGGGCTTGTAGAGGGGAAACTGGGAAGGGAAATAACATTTGAAATATGTTGTTATTGAATTATGCTAATATATAATATGAATATTGTAAATAAGTAAAATAACTAATAAAAAAAGAAAAGAGAAGCTGCATCCTGTGACATACACAAAACTGCACTTTATTTTATTTTAGTCCTCACCATTCACCAATGATTATTTATTACTGAATTTCACAAAGAAAACAAAAAGTACATGTGCTAACACTTTTTTAAAAACAAACATTAAATAAACTTAGCAACATGAATAATGTTTTTGAGAAATATTATTCCAGGCCATAATGAGTTGACAAAATAGGAATTATTTGTGGTCCATATCAAAAAGCTCATTTGAGATGTTATTTTGCTTCAAAACCAGGGCTATCACTAATTCCAAGATTCACTTTATGCATTCTTGCAATACTTTAATGGAAAGTAATGATGTGTTAGAGAAAGCAGAAAAGCCAGGATATCCTGTTTTGTTCAGCTTTGGCTTTATATTCATCAGTATCCTATGACATTCATTCCAGCTAAATTAGATCTATAATAGGCATTTTATCTTGCTACTTTTTCCACTTGAATGTGAAACAAATCAATTACATAATGCAGATCAGGAAAATAGCAAGCTCACACAGGCCACAGATCTTAAAAGTTAGAATAAACCATTGGGAGTCACATGTTCTGGTATCTATGATGCTGGGTATGGCCATAATCTTACCACTGTGATCTGGCCATCATATGTGCTTCCGGGTCTATATCTGGGATGTGTGGCCTTGATTCACCACGTAGGACTGCATCCAGTTACATTCATCTCTTCTCACCATTTAACACTAAGAAAAGTTACCTCTATGAAGTCAGAAAATAAATAATCTCAAACCATACAAACTACTTTCTTAAAGTGTGTTTCACAGAAATTAGGCCCTTATAGCCCAAGTGAATTATAAGTTAAAGCACATCTGGTACTTAACTGTGGCAAGGGAATGACAGAATTGTCCAGGTTCATGTATCTGGGCTTCCCAAACACCATTATTCCACTGTACAGTTTATAACCTGCAAGAGAATAACTGCATACACCAAGAGTGTGTGCACAGGGACTTTTGTTTTAAAATTGTTCTGTGGATGAACACTTCTTAGACCACACCCTGTGGTGTACTTCTGTGAATACTGACTCCGACAGTTTAGAAGCAGCATGTGATGTCTAGTTGGGCCACTGACACCCCCCCCCCCTTGTGTAATAATTTTCTATGACTCCTCAAAGTCCTCCTAACCTTCTTAATTTCTCTTTTATCATTTTATACCACTAAATTCTATTTCCCCTTCCCTGGAAGATATCACTCCCAGCCCTACCACCCATCACTTATGTGCTACCTAATCCTTGCACATATTCCATGTGAAAAACGCATACCTAAAAATTAAAAGTTAATATCCACATAGAGAGAAAGTATGCAATGTTTATCTTTCCTCATTGAGGATGATTGTTTCTAGCTCCACCTACATGCTTACAAAGCTCACAATTTCATTTTTCTTGACATCTGAAGAACAGTTCATTTTTTGTAAATGTTCCACATTTCATTAACCATTAATCAGCTGATAGACACCTAGGCTGTTTCCAAATTCTAAGGATTATGAATCGAGCAGCAAAGACTATGGCTGATTCAGTAGCTCTGTAGTAGGTTACAGAGTCCTTTGGGTATATGGCCGGGAAATGCTATCTCTGAATCTTGTAGGATATCTATTTTCAACTTTTTGAGGAACCTTCAGACTGATTTCCATAATGACTGAACCAGTTTGCACTCTCACTAGCAATGATTAAGTGGTCCCCTTTCTTTGCATACTTGCCAGCATGGGCTGTCATTTGTTTTAGAATATTGACCATTCAAACTGAAGTAAGAACAAAGCTCAAAGTAGTTTTATTTTGCATATCCCTAATGGCTAAAACTGTTAAATATTTTTAAGTGGTACTGTTGAATTAAGAAATCTTAGTGTTATAAAAAGGTATTGTTTTTTTCTCAAATCATAAAGACAAAGGAATGGATGCAATTACCATTTAATTTGTTGTTTCTAGTAAAGAACTAAAATGTGTATGAGAGCCAGCAGACTTATTTTAAGTCAGATTAATCTCAGACAAGGAACTTAGCAAGTGGCTAAATTTATTATTCTACAGTAATGTTATACTCAAATCACGAATACCTTGCAGGTATGATTTTTACTATAATTTATTAGACATAATCAAAAACTAATATTGGAGTACAAATTTCTTAGGGATTTGGCCAAACTATAAACATAATGGATGATGTTATAATATAAAACCAAGTTAGAATCTATTATGGTCACCTGAGAAGGGAGTCTCATTTGAGGAATGATCTAGATAGATTGGCCAATGGACATGTCTGTGAAGGATTGTCTTAATTGTTAATTAGATCCACCCTACAATTTTACAGGCTGGTGAAATACCTTATACATAGCAAAAATTGAGGCACTGCTGCCTATCATAAAGAAACAAACCACATCTGGCCCTGATACCATGGGCACTGATTATTTTCCTTGCCTGAAAGTATAGACTATACAAAATGTTACTAGAACAACTTCTCTGATCTAGAAACTGATTAAAATCAGGCACTAAAAAATATATATGGAGGAAGTTAACACAAGTCTAAGAAAGTATATCCAATAGCTTCCTAGATTGGGTCCACAGCCACTTCCCATAACAAACCATATTCCAGACACTAAGACATACTGACATTAACATAAATGGATTGAAATGTTGCAATAAATGTGTGCAACTCATAATAGAATTAATTAATTTAGGAATGAACAGCAGAAGCAAAGACTAATATAAATAATTGGAAATCAAATAAAGTCGTTCTAAGTAACTGTGCCATAGAAGACATCAAAAGAAAAATTAGAAAGCATTTTAATTGAAAGGAAAATAAATTCACTGTATCTAAACCCACAGGAAGGAATTCATGGCTGGTACTGTAAACCCCCACCAAAGCCTGTAGCTAGGGAAGTCATACACCGTAGTAGGGTAGAGGGATACTGCTGTTTAGTAAAATGGGCATGATGTTCTTACCTAATTGCCTTCTAAATTAGCTATGGTTTTGATGATAAGACCAATGCTGCTGTCACGTTTTGTCAGAGAAGTTGCTTTTAACAGGGAATTGTAGCTGAAGACCCTCATGACTCATCAAGGTCATGAGAAGTGATGCTTGGAAGATCATCTATAACTGAAACATCTATCATACCTATAAGGCTCACTGAGCAACACAGAATAGAGGGAAGCATGTAAGATCCAGACAAAGGGGTGAACTGTTGTGGAGCCATGTTTTCTGAGCATGACGAGCCATTTCACTATTAGCAGCTGTGATTAGGTAGCAGCAGAGCCCTTCCCAACGTTGGACTCATCCATATCTTGACACACAGAAAGAGGCACATACCGTTTTATATAGATCATTTGACATTTATAGTTAGTTAATGTTAACCATAAGAGCGGGACTTATCTGTTCACAAACTTCCCTAAGGAGATAAGTGTATTTAATGGTCGATGGGCACAGAAGAGACATTTTCTTTGTAATATAGTCACTGGTTACCTGCTTACATTCTTGCAAACAAACTTTCACAAAGGTTACTGTAAAATCGGAAAGAAATCTAAATGGAATCACCAAATAACAAGGGATACAAGATCCCAGTAAGACATTATTCCCTACCATGTAAAACATCCAGTGCCAGAAAAGGGTTAGATATAATTGGGTTGTTGGCCAAAGGAGTCTCGTGTAAGGCCCCTCAAACAACTCAGATTATTTCAAGGATATTAGTTACTCTTCACAAATTAATAATAAAGCCCAATTTCTGAAGACAGCCCTTTTCTGCATATCCCATTAAACATAGAGAAATAATGCTGGTGCCTAACTGAAGCCTATACTTTACTGACCAGTGTTCGTGATGCTGGATTATACTCTGTATGCTACCAGAAGGGAAAGGTACACACCAACCAAGTTACAAAGCATTTGTTCCAAAATGATGGCCTGCTTGCATAATACAATGATGCATAAGACAGAATTGTGGGAGTAAAAAATTCCCTGATTGGTTTTAAGGCCCAATATTAATTTATAAGATGAGGTTCATTTATGAGAAGACATCTATATGTAACACTGCTTAGGTGGTCAAGAACTTGAGACTAGATAGTCAATAGACCTAAGGTAAAACCAGCCATTGGTCCCTAAAGGAATGCAACAATAAAATGACTTCCTATGATATACTACTGTACCCAGAAGTCATTTCACTCAACCATCCTCAGAGAAGCTCCCGCCTGCAGGAGATCCATGGGAACTAAGGCAGAAATCCACAAGTGGACAATGTGCAGAGAATGAGGGGCTACGTAGCGCTCAGTTTTAAATAGGATGTCTCTACCAAACCCCTCACCTCAAATCTCAAGAAAGTTTACAGAAATGGAAATGGGAAGGTTGTAAGAGCCAGTGTGGATGGAGGACACCAAAGAAATGACCTCCAGACAAAACTGTACTGCCACATATATGACATCACAGATACTGTGGCAGGGTGGAAGCATAGTACATACGGAACTTGCACAGGTTCAAGACAGGCATCATCTCAGCACTGAGAAGGGAAGTGAACATGGGTCCCTGTCCCTATCTCCAATTAACAATTGCTTGCAATGGAAAAGTTAGTTTTCTTCAATAAAGTCTCTCTGGGTATACAGACCACAATCAAGAGCATGTCTGATCTCCAGAACTAGATAACCAACAAAATGAACTCAATGGTACTTTTGGGGAATTTTTGTCTCATAATGCTTTATTTGAGCTTTTCCTTTTTTATGTTACTGTATGTGTTTGTATTATAGTTTATATTATTTTTTATTTTATGTGGTGTGTGTGTGTGTGTGTGTGTGTGTGTGTGTGTGTGTGTGTGCTTTCTTTTGTGGATTCCAATCTTATATGTGACTTCTAATGTCTGATGTGTCCAAGAAGGTATTTTCTAGTAACAGTCTAACAATAGTGTCTTAGTCAGGGTTTCTATTCCTGTACAAACATCATGGCTAAGAAGCAAGTTGGGGAGGAAAGGGTTTATTCAGCTTACACTTCCACATTGCTGTTCATCACCAAAGGAAGTCAGGACTGGAACTCAAGCAGGTCAGGAAGCAGGAGCTGATGCAGAGGCCATGGAGGGATATATCTTACAGGTTTGCTTCCCCTGGCTTGCTCAGCTTGCTTTCTTATAGAACCCAAGACCACCAACCCAGGGACAGCACCACCCACAATGGGCTGGGTCCTCCCACCTTGATCACTAATTAAGAAAATGACTTACAGCTGGGCCTCATGAAGGCATTTCTACAACTGAGGCTCCTTTTCTGTGATAACTCCAGCTTGTGTCAAGTTGACACACAAAACTAGCCAGTACAAATAGCCTATACTTCTTATAAATACACCATCTTTACTCTAGTTTAAATGTATAATACTCTTAAAAATAAGCAAGCAGATGAATTTATACTTGCTGTTACAATAATAAGGGGCATCCTCAAAAAATTATGGACTTCAAAAAATTTCTGAACCAGGAAATTTGAAACACCAGGCTAGTTATCTGGGCCGGTTACAGAATAGTCACTAGGTGACACACCTAGATGAGAAAATCTTCAGAGATGTAAAATCATTGCTTTGCACAAAATTACTACATTCATCTTATGATGAGTTGAGGAGGTGAGTCAAGCACTCAAGAGGAGTCTTCAGGGACAGAGAAGTGCATTGCCGAATCCTACTTATGACTCTAAAGAGTTATTATCCACAGAGGAGCCTGATGAGCAGTGGCCCTGAAAAGGGCAAAAATAGGTAAGAGCATTTCATGACCAAGTGTGCCTCTGTTTTACGTAGCCACCGTCTGCTCCATAGTTCGTATAACCAGAAACTGAATTTCTTAACTTAGTTTTAATATCTCACACAGATGCATGCCAGATTGCACTGGTGCAGAGAAGTGTCCCACTGCTTTGACAGGCGCTGACCTGAGAGTCATTTACATTCGAGGAAGCACACTTCCACACAGCAATCTTTAGAGTGAGAAAAGGCTACTTTCCTGTCCACCAGGTGGTCGGTCAGTAGAGTGCTGCGTTCTGACTCATCGGCTAAAAAAAATATTTCTTAAAGAAATTTCATCCTTCTGCAAATAATAGCAAAAATTTGACTTATTTCATACAAGGTTATGTAAGTTTAGCCGAGAGAATAAAGTCAAAGGTAACAAATCTTGGACTGTTACACTTAGATGTGTAGACATGATCCAGACAGGGCTTCTCTAGCTCTATCTTAGTCCTCAGATAAAATAATAACAAGACAATGAGAAGTATTTTATTGATGAAGACTGTTGAGATTGCCACACTTACAAGCCTATAAACCTCAGGCCATGTGATGATAAAGTCTTCTCAGTCATTTGAATCTAAGGATTATCTGGGAGACAAAAGGCCAATTTTCCAGAAACCGGCAGTATAAGGACACAGGGCTTGCTTCTTTGTAGACGATTCATTAATGACTGTAGTTATGTATGCCATCTCCCTTCTACTTAGTGATGTTACCAAGTTTTCTCTACCTTACTGTTTGGGTAAGTTATCTTCGCCCACACCCCATGGGATACCCAATGATTTAGTAGAGTTCTAGGACAAAAACAGTTGAATATTCTAAGTCCAATTCTGATAGAGAAGTGAGACTATGTCTACAGAAATTTTTTTTTAAAAAGGATCACTTTCTAATAAGATAACATATTTAAGAAACTTTGAGGTGCTTGTTTCAGGCTGCCGCAGCATCTCCAGATGGACTAGAGAACAAGTCACTGATCAGACACCTCTTCTGGCATTAATTGGAAAAACCTCATACAAAGGTCTACTCACAATTCCCTTGTGTATTGCTGAAGCTATTTCAGCCCTGCTAAATCCTAGAGGGCCCTGGCCCCACCCCATGAGCTCTACAGTGATGGCTCTACTGATGTCATCACCATTTCAGAGCACAGTATGACGGTTTCCTACCACTTTTGAAAATACTTCACTGTAACTTCAAGTCCTCTACAGTGAATTTCCTAGCAAGTGTAGCCTTCTCAACCCCCACAGGCAGAATTAAAATTTGGTTTTCCTGCCTTACTGGTCCAAAGAATATTCAGCTCTTTGCAAGTATTTACTCTTTGTCATCATATACCTGTGTACATATTTATGGTTTTGTCTGCCCTTGGTGTTACCTGCAAACCCAGCAGATAGAGAATGTATTTTCAATTTTTCTTTCATTTCCACAAGCGCCTTGTAATTCTCATTCACCTACTTGGCTTTTAGAAATATTTGTGGGATTATTTAGAACTGAATCAAAGATAATACCAGTAACTCATCCTTAGCAATAAAGAATGAGAAGCACGTCTTGTTAGTTCTTTGCTTCTAACATAGCGGGCTCTATATATTAGAGGTGAATTTACATTGCTATTTACAGTTCATCCTGTGTTTCTAGAGTTAGCAATAAGTTCACATTTGAAAATATTTCATGGCTGCTTGGGGCATTTTTCTGGAAAAATGGTTTTTGTGATGACCGAAGGGGGTATTATTGGAAATACTTACATTTTTATGTTTCAATTACATTAACTCATATGTAAAACCCTCGGGAAGTAACCAAGTGATATTTTGTGACTTATGAGACACAGACAATACCTCTGGCAATCCATATGAAATGCATCATGAGTATCATCATGACTGCCCCTGAAGGGTGTTATTCTTAAATAAGAGAACAGAGTCCCCATTGTTTACAACTGTAACTTTTTCATATTCATCTTTAGCCTAGCTGCATCCTTATAGGCCTGTGTAGCATAAGTGGGAGAAGTCCCTCACCTGAAAGATCTTAGAAAAGCAGTGCAGTGATGCAATTTCCAATGAACTTTATTGACATTATGTCCCCTAAAGTCAGATGTTTTAGTGCTAAGACAGAAAGAAACCAAAATGTTATTTGGATAAATAATAGTACTGTCTTCACCGAAGAGTAAGAAGAATTTTGCATACACATAAAGAATAGGCAAATAGATTTTATTTGTGTTGTATGTATTTACTGGATTGTACATGACTATTTTGCTAATAATAAATGACAATAATCTACTCTAAAACTTTTAAGATTGATAGAATATGCTTCCCATGTAGTTTTCAGTGAAGTTCACAAAAATATCCAATTGTTTGGTTACAGAGACAAGTTAAGCCATCAGAGACAAGGAAACAAAGGACTACTATATTATACATGGAGTTGCTAGGTTCTCATTTAATCCTCACGTGGCTTTCAGGACTACCTACATGTGGGTATCATATGGGCCAGACTGGAAGCACCCACAGGTTGCAGAGTCTAGAGAAGGAATGTAATAAGAGGACTATAAAGAGGCTGGCTAGTAGACAGAAAGGCCCAGTGAGTCAAGAAAATAAGTTCTGAGATTTTATTGAACAGTAAATGGATGGACTGTGGTTTACAATAAAGTACTGGATTTTGTAATGGCTATAAGAGAAGACTTAAAATATTTTTATCATAAGAAATGATAAATATAGAAGATAATTAATTTGCTAGATGCCACCATTTAACTGGTATATAATCTATAAACACATCATACTGTCAACGGCTAACAGATGCATCTCCTATGCCAAGTAAAATAAGATAAACAGTTTAAAACTAAAAAAAAAAAACTGATTTAAAATTGCTAGGTTGTATTAGGGTTTCGATCGCACTAGTAAAATACCACTATCAAAAGATAGAAATGGTTGATTCTGTCTTACAACTCTTAGATCATACTCTATCACCAGGGAAAATCAGGGCAGGAAGTCAAAGCAGGAACCTAAGAGCAGGAACTGAAGCAGAAGTCATGGGATAATGCTGCTTTCTTGCTTGCTCATCCTGCTTTCTTATATCATCCAGGAATGCCTGTTCAGGTATGGTACCACCTCAGTGACATGGACCCTCTCACACTAATTACAAATCAGAAAAAAACACACTTGCCTACTCAACTATCTGATATATTTTTCTCACTTGAAGTGCTGGTCTTAGAAAACGCTGCTTTGTAACAAGTTGACAAACAAAACAAAACAATATTTTATTTGTTTATTTATTTATTTTCTTGATTATTTTTCCATATTATATTTACACAGATTTCACCACCCTTTCATGCCTCAGTTTGTGAAATTCTCTTTTTGGGTTTTTTTTTTTTTTTTCGGAGATGGGGACCGAACCCAGGGCCTTGCGCTTGCTAGGCAAGCGCTCTACCACTGAGCCAAATCCCCAACCCCAGTTTGTGAAATTCTCATAGTTAGTATTATATGAAAGCTATTAAAACAATGTTTTGATGCCCTATAAAGGTCCCAAATTTACATAGAAGCCAATCAAAGGAATAAGTATGGGGTTTCCTGGTCACTCACTAGCAATTTGTCCAGGTTTTACTGCTTCCAATAAGTAACATACCTTATTTTTACCCTAAGTTTGGAAATAATTTAGGATAAAATTCTTAATAACAGACATGTTGAAATTAAAATGTCAATTAAGTGATGAGACCCAATCAGAGACCTTGTTTTTGAATCTGCTGCCACAGAAGTTAATTAATGCTCACAGAGATTTAAAATGTTTCCCTGTTAGCCAGCTGTGGGTGATTATATCCAATCATCTGAGAAAATAAATGTATAAAAGAAAAGATCTATTTATTTCAATCTTTGGAGAATTCACTCTGAACTTATGAAAACTGATTGTTTTAGGTTCTGGGATGGATGAGTAGGAAGCAAATGGCAGAGGAAATGTTCTACATGTGAACTAGGATGATAAAAATGAAGCCTGCATGGGTGCACATCTCCCCCCAGTGACTCAAGAACTATTTATCAGTTCCTACCTCCTAAGGTTTCTAACATCTCCTAAGAATGCTAGAACACCTTTCTAGGGTCAAGGCTTTAATCTTACTGAGGGTAACCAACTAAATGCCAGACAATGAATTAAGTGCATTTAAAAATTAGCATTCTCCATCTTTCTTAAACTTTTAATTTTAAAAAATATGATGCTATCATATTACACAATCTTTCTTCTCCCCTACTCTTCCTATGCATTCCTTTGCTCTCTTTTAAATCAAGCCCTCTACTTCTCTGTTGTCACAAATATATGTGTGTGTATTTCTAAATATGTAAATACAGCATGCTGAGTCCAAATAATACTACTTTTATAGTTATGTCTTAAGGGATGAGTGCTTGGTATTAGATAACTGGGGTGGTCTTCCCATGGGAAGAGTATTTCTCCCACCCTCAACATCCTTGTTGCCTGTAGTTCTTTGTCTAGTTTTAAAGCCACATATATTCTCCCTTCCCATGCTGGCACGTCTATTGGTATCTTTGTTTAGGCTGCAATGCTGATGTGACTTTATGGCTGTATCCTCCCTGTCATTTCTAAGAGAAGAACTCTCACAGCAAATTTCCTGTTCCTCTAGCTCTTTCAAACTTTTCACCTTTGTCTCTGCCATGATACCAAAACCTTAGGTACAAAATTGGTTTTGTAGAGGTATGTGTTGAGGGTAAGTAACACACGGTCACATTTTTTAATTTGTAAATTTAATTTTTTAAAAATTATTGTAATGGTCTCTTTGTATGCCAAACAGAGATTCTGTAATGGGAGATAAGACCTATTCTTATCTGTGGGTATAAAAATAATTATTTATAATGTAGTTAATCATTAAGCTGTTTAGTAAAGTGGAAGTAGTAGAATCTTTTCTAAAACCTAAAATCTTAGTGGTCTTAGTTGGTTAGGTTTTCAGTAGGGGGCATGAATTCTCTCTAGTGGTGCAGACCTTAAATCTGATCATAGAGGTATTGGTTACCACCAAAGTATGCATGATATTATTGAAGTATTAAGGATTTTGTGCCATGATGGTCACTGTTGTAGTTCATAGATCATGTCTGGGTACATAGAGTTGTTGATCATTTACCTTTCTTGCAAACTTGCATGGCATCTTCTGGTAACATGAAAGCTAGTCCTCAGAGAAAAGGCTCAAATCAGTTGGGTCCTGTGCTCAAAGTACATAGTGTCCCCCAGCAACTGGAATGAGCTTCTACCTTTGGGAGTTAATCAAAGGCAACAGCAATAGCTTACATGGCTTGGGGAATCTGTTAGAGTGTCCTAGTCAACAACATGAAGGGACTCTCTCATACCAGTGGCTGTTGAAGAGTCCTTTGTTGAGCCAAATTTAACTTTTCTTCATCATGATGATTGGGTTTTCTTCTGTAGCAGATTTTCTTTGTCTAGCTTTGTGTCTGCATCTTCGTCTGCATCTATAAAATTATGTTCTTTCAATCTCTTGCATCTTATTTTCCTGTCTTTTATCATCTCTGCCAGTGGCATTATCTCTTGTATTCCTTCTTTTGTCATTATCATTTCTCCTCTGGGATTGCACTTGCTTTTATGTTAGATCATTGCACGTTGTCTCAAGTGTTTTGCACAGTCTCGTCTTCTATTGTTTCTGTAGACCTTCTATTACTTAGATTTTATTCCACACTGTCAAAAGAATAATTAGACTTTGACATCTCTCACCACTTTTGCAGCAATTCTACTCAATATTTTCTTACATTGCTAGATTTTTCTTTTTCATGGATAATTTACATCATTTCCCATATACCTCTTTACTAGTCATAGTTTGCTAAAGACCATAAATTTTGTATCTGTTATTTCTTATTTATTTTAATAAGCTTATTCTTAAATGTGGTGTGTGTTTGTGTGTGTGTGTGTGTGTGTGTGTGTGTGTGTGTGTGTGCATGTGCATGCTTGCAATTTTGTTCATCCAGGTATTAGTGTAGTCAGTTAAGTCAATCTAATAGTTTATTGAGATACTTTGAAAATATTTGTTTCCATATATCCTTTTTTGGCCATAAAATTCTTTTGGTTCTCCAGTTTAGAAATTCTAGTGTTTGTCCTGGTATTTTATATAATACCAGAAGCTAAACATCAGCATTTCGAATTCAACTTTAGCTTCTAGCAGGAACTTCATGTATGAAACACAGAGAATTGCCTCTATGGTTTTGTCACTCCCCATTGGCTAACATCATAGAATTTTACATAGTAAAGTAGGAAAGGGGGGCAGGGAAGCAGAGACTGGTAGTTCATTTGGCCAAACCTACTCTAATTCACAGTCCAGATGATTCCTCGCTTTTCATTTGTATGATATGTAATGCACAGGTTATTGATATGGTTCTCATGAACATCCTTTTCCTCTTCGGAGGAAACAGAATACTTCCTTTCCTTATCTGGCAATAACTAGTTTGTTTCTTCCCTTGTCCTTAGAAATAATGGGTCTTTTCCTGTATTTCATTCATCAGTTTCCTGAGGGATATGCTTCATTTGATGACATAGGCCATGATATAGATAAATTTTTATTTCCACACATAACTAATGATAGCTCCTTCCTCCTCCACCTTGTAAGTAGCCAGCGGTGGTCCATAGACTATAGATGTGACTCTAGGTTTGCAGATGTTCTTTTTTCACACTAGCTTCCACCCAAGGCATAATGGTGAGCTAAAACTGAATTATTTTCATTTTCACCTGCTTTCTCATGGCTAGCCATTCATCCCATGTTCTGTTGAAGGTGAAATTATTCGTTGTGCCCTATCTCCTCTGAAAAGTCTGACTATCACATGTTGGGATCCACTACCTTTGGTGTCCTTAAGGCCACCCCTTTAGTAAGTCACTAGGCCTTCTAAATGTATAGGTTATTTGTTATCCCTTGTCTTTGAGGGCAGAGTAATATTACCCTGAAGTTTTCTACATCCTGTGTGGAAGCACAACTCCTTATGAAGTTCTTTGGAGATATTTTCAGATGCACGTACTTGAATAAGCTGAGATACATAAATGCAAAACGGAAAAAGAAATAATAAGTTGAGGTAGCTGACTGCCTTGACTAAAGAAACAGTGAGACATTATGCATGGAGAGATCCAATAAAGTAACTTTAAATCTTGACTTGCAATGCATCGCTTTCATATTTCCGCTTACTCATAATTTAAGTTCAAAGGCAAACAAAAGCACACGAAATGTTTGTCAGTTAATTTTTATGTGGGATTTCTTCATTTCATAGTTATACTTAAAGGAAGAACCCAGCGTGATAGAATTGTATTTGCTTTATGAGAATATACCAGACAATAAGAACCTCTTATTAATTTGAAGGAATAATTTCTCTTACCTTCAAAGTAGTTCCAGTGCACTCTGAGAATTTCTGGATAGTCAGAGTGGCAATAAAACATCATGTAGACGAAGCCGTAAATAAGTAGGATCAAAAGCCTAGACAATACGTTTTAAAAACCATGCAGTTAAAAGAATATAATTTGATATGCTGCATGAAAGATCGATATCCCCCAGGCTCTCCATTCACTAGAAAAAGAAAAGATGAGAGAATAAACAGTAAGTGTATCAATATCTCAATCTGGAGGAAGCAGAAGCTTTCAGTGGGGAAATGCTGAATCTGTAGAACAAAGGGCTCACTTATGGCTTCAGTAACTCCAGAAGCCCTGCAGTGAATGTTCCTCCTAAAACTCCCCACGGAGGGTTCTTGTCCAAAGAGGACACACAGGGTTTGAAAATTCAGTGAAGGATAGGATATTTATCCCTTCAGACAATACTTGATAAATCATCAGGGGGTATCACAATTTCAATGGGGCATTTTTTTACATTGCTCCCCTCCAAAGATGCTCTGAATTAAATAGCAAGAAAATGTTAAGGTAGTCCAGGAGGCTCTAACATGTGAGGACTTTTGTTCAACTTTCTAAATATCTCTGCTCCATCACACAGCTTTCCAGCAAAATTTATATAAGAGCAAACCGACAAACTTGTATTTTCATATAAACGAAATTTCCTAGTTGAATTTTAGTAAATTATTAACAGGAAAACTGAACTTAGGACACCTTCCTATTTCATGTAATTTTTTTTGACAACATTGAGAGAATCTTGGGGTGAAAAAAAAACACAAAAAAAGCAACATTCTCTCTTCCTTAATGATAGTACTTGTATTAAGTTGGTTCATATGAACATTTTAAAATGTTGAATATCAATTATCAGTTAAGATCTGTCCTATTTTAACCACCATTATTACATTGTCATCTCCTATAAAATCTGTTGCAGTAAAAATAAAAAGCGGCAGAATAGTTCCGCATGAACCTTGACAGTCACGCCTTCTCTAGTTCTCACTCCAGTGGCCCATTGGAACTAGTGCTAATTTATCTCAGCAGCTCCATGCTGTCCCCAATCCTCTCTGACTCAGGCGGGTTGCTACCATGCCAGTTTCATACAGAGAGCGCCTATCTCGCAGTTCTCTCACTGTGGTCTCTGCTTACATTTTCAGCATCCGCCCCCTTATAGTTATGGTATAAACTCCCAACAACCTGTTAAAATCACGACTTAACAAAGTGTAACCCAACAATCAGATTTCTATGTTAATTTCTCAATCCAATAGATCCACACAATAAACTTACAACCAATTGATAAGGATATAAACCGTCCACCTAGATAAGACAAATTTGCCTACAGAAATCCATGTCAACTACCTTGGCAATTCAAGATCACCCAGATCTAGGTCATCCCTCCCCATCTCTATCTTGATTCTCCTTCCTTCTCCTTCTTTTCTGCCTTACAAAAGCTTTGTCCCTACCTTATATTTATTACTGTCCAATCATGGCCTTGACCTAACTGGTGCAACCCTCATCTGCATATCAATATCAACCTACAAAATCCACAACTAGAGGCTTATTATGCTATATATCTGTATATATAGTATATCATATTGCTTTATAATTTGTGTATATTTATGTTTATCTGCATGCCTTTCTATCACATGTTCAGGTCTTCCTATATATTATATAATTATTTTCATTTTACAGTCATATTAATACATTATCAGCATATTATCTGACACATATCAGAACAAAGGCAGCACAGTATCTTATCCTCAAACATAGACTAGTAAAAATCATAAGTTATTATTTGCAACAACAAAAAATGTATCTGAAAAGAAAGAATTTCATTTGATTTTTTGCCTTTCTTTTAAATCTTCCACCTTCAATCCTCAGACACTGGATTTTTGTGTATCTTTGAGAATATATTTTTAATCGGATACAATAAGATATAATTGCCATAAAATGAAGGTATTCCTAATTTTAAACATAGTGTGGTGCATTTGGAACATTTAAAAACATTCTTATAGCATGATAAATTTGGTCTGCCACGCTGATTTGAATTGGAGTGATTCATGCATGTAACCTCTATACTTTTTTTTTAAAATAACTGAAATGGTAAGAAGCAGCAGCAAAAATTTAGTTCATTGCCTACATAACTTCTGTGCCATTTTAATTGAATGCACATAGCTCTACAAGAAATACAATATTTTAAAAGGAAACCTTAAATATGAACAACATTAGGAACAAATGTATACTTTTGCAAGATGGAAGTCTCACAGAAATACAAGAAACGCAGAGAGTGAAGTCAAAACTCACTTCAGGTCAGGTGAGGTATTATGTAATGGGAGACTGAAGCTCTAGTTCTGAAATTTAGTAAGGACCAAAACATTCTTTATATGCCTGACATTAATTTTGGTATTGATTAATGATGAAAGAGAGAGAGAGAGAGAGAGAGACAGAGAGAGAGAGAGAGAGAGAGACAGAGAGACAGAGAGAGAGAGAGAGAGAGAGACAGAGACAGAGACAGAGACAGAGACAGAGACAGAGACAGAGACAGAGACAGAGAAACCAAGCAACCAAGCAAGCAGTCAGGCTTAATTCACAAGGGAGGAAAACTCCCATGATAGACTTGAATCTGAATATGAGTTAAAATGGAACATAGTACAGACAAAACAAATCAAGAAAGAAAAAAGGGCAAAAGGACAAGGAAAGATGAGACGAGGAGAGAAAAGGGAGGTGAAAATCTTTCAATTAAAATAAGCTTACAACCCATTTTTAATTCTTACGCGGAAAAAAGATACATCAACTGAGATACAAGAAAAACCTTTAACATTAACTTACTTCATATTCAGTGAATCAATGAAGTTTTCATTGACATGGAAAACATCTTTACATTGCTTTAAAGGAAAAAGTACAACACTGGCTAAACAATTCATAAACGAGAAACCTCTAAGAACAAAACAGAAACTTGTAAGAAACTATAGATACATATGACAAGACTATTAGTTGTGAAAATGCAGTCATGGTCCACTTTATAAAATCATTTACATAGCACTGTTTATAAACGATATGATAGAGCAAGATAAACAAAAGCTAAGTTTCTAAGGTGAGTCAGTTTAGCTATTGTTACAGCAAACTGACTTAGGCAGTGGGTATAAATACAATCTAAGCTCAGATCTTACACTGCAATTTGACTGCCCATTCAGGTACCACTATGAATTTTTCATGGCATATGTGCTTATCATAAATTTCTTTCCAGTACATGATGATTACAAGTTATAGTCTTTCTTTTGCACTTTCTGTTCTGTGACACACATTACAGTCTGGTCACAGGTCTTTTTTCCTTAGTAGTCTTTTTCTCTGTTTTTGATTGTATTTTCAGAAACGTATACATCTAGAATCTAAGGCACTAGCTCTTTTGTCTTTATATAAATCAATATACCCGTCTAGGTGTTTGCTCCCATTATTCCCTACAGCTATTGAAATGTCAATAAATGCCTTTGTGGTTGAAAAAATATAGAGATATACATCTGTTCACATGTAACCACTATAATAAATAAAACTCAAGAAGATTGTTTGATCTCAACTTCCTTTGAATGAGTCATGACTCCCAAACCACACTCTTTTGACTGTTACCAATTCTTTGTTCCTGGTGTTAACTAGATCTTTATTTTGTTACCTGGAATGTTGAGATTTGAATTGACAGCCCAATATGGAAAAAATGTGTTGTGTGATTATGCTAGTTCTTAAGAGACTGTGAATTACTGCTTTCTATTACTAGGAATGAACCACTAACAATGAGAAGCAATTGATGAATATTGAATGACAAGAAGCCACATAGTAAACACTCAGAAGCACAGCCAATAGTCAACACCCACTATCAGATATGTAACTGAAGAACTTTGGAAAAGTCCACTTCAATTAAAGTTCACATGTGAGCTGTGAGATTAGTGCAAGAATTTTCTGCTGAAGAAAATCAAACAATCCTGTGTTATTTTCTTTCTCAGACATTACAACTTGCAGTGGCCTGTTACACAGCATGAGTAACTAATATAAAAAACAACCCAAGGAATATGTCATATCAAAACCTTAAAGCTTTGGATAAAGACTGTAAGGCAGTGAAGACAAAAAGAAAAAACAAGCGCACTGCTATATATGTCAGAAGAGTATTTCTAAACTATTGTCAAAATTGAAACCTTCACTAACAGGGAAGAGAGAAAGTGTAGTCAGTTAACTTATGAACTTATATCATGTAGCAATGTTTGTGTGTGTGTGGGGGGGGAAGTCAGCTTACAAGGATATAGGTTTTTAAGTGAAAAACTGAAAGAAACATTGTATCTATGTTTAATTTAATGGGCTTGTTTTATTATCTTCATTTTTATAAAATAGAATTACATGATTTTTCCTACTAGCTTAAGACAGGATGTTTATAGGGAGCAGAAATAACAGGATGTTGTAACTGTAATTTTGCTATTGTTATGAATTATAATGTAAATATTTTTAGAGACAATGAGTTGCCAAAGGGGTCATGACCCACAGGTTGAGAACCACAGTTCCAGGGGACAGAAGTGAAACCTTCTATTCTCCAGGGAAATTCATTAAGTTCAGATGTAAACAACTCAAAATAACTTCAGGAAGTCCCTGAAACTGATCAGATTCACAAGAACCCCTACATCCCCAAGCATATATAAGCAAAGAACTGCTGAAAAGTACTCTCAGAATTTTCAGCTGCCTAGAAGAGGCTCAGACCAGATCTGTAGCCTGGACAATCAAAAACAACCTAAAGTGCCTAGAAGAATCAAAACTAGCAATCTAACACTATTAAATTCCATTTACTCTAATAAAACTCATTGTTTCACCAAACTGGACTTTTGAAATATCCATACTTTGGTTTGTTGTTAGTTAGTTCCCTAATTGGGGTGAACACATGTTTGTTCTCATTTTTCCAGGAATAGACATACAACCAAATGGACGAGGAGATGCCAGGCAGACTTTGAAATGGACAGTGAGAGTTTTTATATTTCTAGAAGAGAAAATACTTATGCTGGAAAGTAAGCTTTGGCATAATTTTAAAGGATCAAGACAATACAGATTAGAAAATGAAACAATTTTGCAGTTCTTTAATTGTGGTATTTGAGTAAATAACTCAGGTACACAGTTAATAAGCTCCTCAATTGAGAACACAGAGAATGTAAGCTAGGATTTATTCATTGTTAACAATTTAATAACAATTGTTAAAATGGCTAAATAAAAGGAGATGTGTTATGAGAGATGGATTTGGCTTTGGGACATGGGAGAAGCCTCAAAGAGAATTTCCAGAAGTTAAACAGTGCATGTAATGAAGCCATGACTATCTTTCTGTAGTGAATAGAGATTACCTCAAAGAAAGAGAAGCTTTAAGATCCCAGATTGCCATGATTAGAAATTGGACTTAGTATAGATTTCAGTTTCAGACAAAGACCATTTATTTACTTAAAAAAATAGTTGTAACCTATCTAAACTTTTTGAAGTGATTTATTATTAGATATATTAGATTGATTGATGTGACTCCTGTCTGTATAGAAACCATGACATTAAAAAATAAATGCTAAAAAGGCTAGCTGGTTTATTCAAAAAATTCATATAATAATTTTAAATATTGACCTTCCCCACTCAAAGCCTACTCCCACCATGTCATTACATTTTTTTACCTCAATGATGAATTTTTTATGAGGAAAGGAAAATAAAAATTCTTATGATTTATTATTTTACTTTTACTCATGATAAGATGAAATATGACAGAATACCAGAACTTAAAATACTACTACCAATATATTGAAATATTACTTTTTTGCTTAAAATCTTCATTTCTTTTGTATCTAAAACTCAGTGATAAGACCAGATTTATGTATTAATCAGACATAATCAATTGAAATAGACAATATTATTCTGAATCTTCAATACTATCTTGTAAAAACAAAACCTACCTTAAAGAATTAAATTTTTTCAGTTTATGGTACCCTTTTATCTTTATACTGCTTAAGTTATTTCTTTTTACTGAATTTGTACCTTTAAATGCAAGATTCAGTTCTTAAACCCTATAGAGTTAAGGTAACATAGCATGCCCATCTTTTCTAATTTTAATTTTCCCCATAATTATTTTAATAAGACTACATTTATGGTATGACTATCCATGAATAGCTAATTGTAGCCAACAGAGAAACTGAGTATATCTAACATATGGACTCCTCATGGTTGCTATAGTTCTTTCAGAAGTTATTCATCAAAATTAAAATTAGTGACAAACCCAATGTAAAAAAAAATCTGTGGAATCATATTCTCCAGATGCCCAGTATATATTTTCTCTTGGAATCTTGGAAATGAAATAACCCCACTGAAGATTTGTCTCCATGAACTTATGGTTCCAGCTAATGTTTTTCCCCATTCAATTGTGAATACTTTTCAAAAATTAATTATTTTAAACGAATAGTCTCAACACCTTGTGGTTCACTTTCTTCTGTGACTACAGTAAAGTTACATTATTAACATGCAATCCCCTTAAAGCTGCTTGATTATAAGATTGATGGTACTGTGAACACATAGCTACTCAAATCTTTTTGTGAAGAAAGTATACAAGTCCTGAGTGAGGTATACCAGAATCCCCCAAAATAAATATGGTATGTATTAACTTATATGTGGATATTAGCCATTAATGATAAATGATAATAAATGATAGCCAACCTATAATCTGTGGACTCAGAGAGACTAGTTGTAGAGGAATGAACTAAGGATAGGGGAACACATATATCTCCCTGGAATGGGGAAAGAGAATAGATTTTGTAGGTGAACTGGGCTGGTTGGGATTGAAATAATATGATCTTATGAGGAAGGGAAGAGGCGATAGAGTTGAGGAGGGAATGACAGGAGAGACAGCTGCAACTGAGAGGCATTTAAGGCATGATATTGAAAACTAATGAAGTGAAAACTTCCTAAAATATATGAAAGTGATCCTAATAAGGTCTAATAAATAGAAAATATAAAGTCCCTACTTGTCACACCTTGTCTCCAAACAAGGCTTCCAATACCAAGGATTGGGTTGTACTCAATTGAATTGTTGGCAGAGGGGGTCCCATGCAAATTCCCCAACAACACAGCTGTTGCTAAGCCAGAGGTTACTATCTGAAAATTGACAGCAGAACCCCATTGCCAAAGACAACATACAGATAACTCAATGAGAAGTTGAACTGGTGAGTATATGAACCCTTCACTCCTAAGTTATAGTATCTTTTGTGTGGGAAGCTACTCTGCAAGCTACCAAAAGAAAAATAAGCAACAACCTAGCCACAAGACCTTTGACCTATAATCTGTTCTGCTTGTAAGGTATAGTAAGGCAATGGTGGCACAGAACTTCTGGGAGTAGGCAACTGATGCATGATTTGATCTAAGGACCATTCCACAAGAAGGACACTGTACCCAACACTCTTGTATAACAAATCCAGAGACTAGATAGCCCAGAGAGCCAAGGTAAAAACAAACACTACTGGTCCTTAAAAAAGAATCAATAATATGACTGCTAATGATATTCTGCTGTATTCACAGGCCAGTGTCTAGTTCAGTCATCATCAGGGAAATTTCCTCCAGTAGCAGATGAGACTAGATGTGAAGACTCACAGCTAGAATATTACATGGAGAGAAAGTTCTTGGGATACATATCTCTAAATGGAATGTTTTCATCACATCCCTTCTGTCAGAGTTCAGAGTACTCTGAAGAAGAAAAAGGAAAAGTAGTAGAAGAGCCAAAGGGGATGAAGGACATCAGGAGAACAGGGTCCTCTGAATCAACTGAATAAGGCTCATATGAACTCATAGAGATTGAAGCAAAAAGCACATGGCCTACATGGTTCTGTATCAGGTTCTCTGCATAAATATGTTAGCGTTCAGCTTAGTATTTCTATAGATTCATGACTATATGAACAAGTGTATATCTGATTCTTCTGCATGCTCTTACAGCTCTTTTTCTTCTTACCTTGTCAAGCCTCAATGTGATGGTAATTGTTTTACCTTATATTTCATTT
Source organism: Rattus norvegicus (assembly GCF_021556685.1). Taxonomy (NCBI): domain Eukaryota; kingdom Metazoa; phylum Chordata; class Mammalia; order Rodentia; family Muridae; genus Rattus; species Rattus norvegicus. The sequence continues at coordinate 90,929,890 of NC_141541.1, forward strand.
TGTCATGCTTGGTTTCTATCTCTTAGAAGCCTGTCCTCTAATAAGAGATAAAAAGGGAGACTAGGGAAAAAACTGAGAAGACTATATAGATAGGGAACTAATCAGGATCCATTATTTGAGAACAATAATTAATTTTCAATAAAAGGAACAAATTAAAAAAGGAAGAAAGAAAGAGAACAGCTACCATTCAATGGCAACAATAATTATAACTTGCACTTAACATATTCCAGAAACTGTTCCAATTACAAATGTATCAATTCTAGCTATCAGAATAACCTTATGAAATTCATCATTTCTAGTTTACAGAGGGGGAAACTGAAGTACAGAGAACTAGCTTTTCAAGTTCACATGCAAATACTTGGTAGGAATGAGACAGGATTTATCTTTTCCTAGACAATTTCTAACTTATCTAAGCATTTATTTTCCTTGATCCAAACTTGTAAACCCTGCATAAAAGTGTGAATAAAGAACAAACATACTTACTGTTCATTCAAAATGTGTTCTTTGATGTTCATGCACATATTTATAAAATAATAATATTATATCACTTTCAGCAAAGTGTATGGAACTGGAAGACCATTCATTAAGTGAAATAAGGCAGACAATTTTAATGGCCTCATGTTTGATTTTATATATGGAAGATATAGTGGATCAATTTCATATATATGAAAATTTATGGAGCCTCTAAAATACAGTGTTCTCATTTTCTGCTGATACTACTAATGATCAGGGCTACCAATACAAGTCAACAAATTCAATAAGGAAAATAACATGCATTTCTTCCTCAATTTCAGAAAAGAGACTGAATTTTTAATGGCTGACAATTTTCCTAAATAAGAGCAGACCAAAACTTTGAACATAGCTTAAACTGTCTGGGATTTTATCATGATCTCTAAACAACTTACTAGTGCATAATAAAGAGTATCTACACTTTTTTAGTACGCAGTTACTTTACACTTTGAGATAAAGAGTTGTACATTTTATAAACGGGGGAAGAACATCTCAGAGAACACATAAATTAAAAAAAATTTCTAATCAAAGGCATTCATATGATTGTAATGAATACATATTTATTAAATAAATACATTAGTGAAAACTGCTATAGCCACTATGGAGAGCCTTACAATCTTTCTCAGAAAATTGGGAATCCATTTGCCTCAAGACTCCATTAAACTACTCCTGAGAATATACAAAAGGATACTCAACCCTACCACAAAAATGCTTGCTCAAGTATATTCATTTTATTCATAATAATCAGAAGCTGAAAACAACCTAGATGTGCCCAACTAAATATTGAGTAAAGAAAATAGAATGCAGTGTAGTATTACTCAACTTAAAAAAGTGATGTCATGAACTGTGCAAGTAAATGAGTTGAACTAGAAAAAAAAAACATCCTGAGTGAGATAACCCAGAACCCAAAATGCAAATATAGTATATTCACTTATAAGTGGATATTGACTATTAAATAAATGATAATTTTAAAAATAAGTTTTATTCATCAGGTGTGACTATTCTCTCAGAGGCTTCCTGCTGAATGAACTCACCTTTATCTGAACTTTGGCTTCCTGGTTCAACTTTGTTTTTCTGGCCCAAACTCCTCTCCAAGCTAACTGATTCAAACTAGCGTCTTTCAGCTTCTGACTAAATTGCTCTGCTTGGCCTCAAACTAACTCTGGTAATCTTTTCTAATCTTCTGGATTTTTCTCATTCTGTGACTTGTTCTCTCTTCACCTGCAACCTGTCTCTGTAAAACTGCCTTCCCACCCCTCTCTTTGAGCTGCTCTCTTAAGTTTCCTCTTTCCTCTCAGTTTTCCTGAGAGTTGTGAGTATCTTATCTCTGGCACATTCTGCCAAATCTTTCTCTGATTACACAGTTTGTCTGCCCCTCAAATAGAAGTTGTTTTTAAATATGACAGCTTCCTTCTGCAAACTAATCTTACCTATACTGTTTGGGATTAAAGGTATATACTAAAGGCATGTCCGTATTCCAGCTAGAAGGATTAAAAGTGTGCGGCATGTCTGCATTCTTGCTGTATCACACAGACGTAGAAGGTCTTTGGATGTGATCCCTTGCCAGATTCTTCTAACAGATTCTTCTACAGATGATCAAGCTACAATCCACAGATGCAGAGAGGTTTGGTAATGAGGAGAGCTCTAGTGGGGGTACATTGTTCTCCCTGGGAAGGGGAAATGAAATAGATTTTACAGGTGGACTAGGGGTTATTAGGAATGGGAGCAGGAGGCATGGGGAAGATGGAGGAAGAAAATGCAAGGAGAGATTGCTAGAATTGGGAAGCATTTGGAGGGTGGTATGGAAACTTAGTGCAGTAGAGACTTGTTGGAATTTATGAAGGTGATCCTAATGAGGACCTCTAGCAATAGAAGATACACTGAGTCTCAACTAGCAATCCTTTGTACACAGCCAAGACTTCCAGTGGTAGAACAGGTTGCATTCAGTGAAGTAGTTGACTGTAAGGGTCCTGTAGAAATCCCCTAAACAATCTAGATTGATAGTAGGACAAAAGTTCCTCTCCAAAAACTGACAATGGAGTCCTGTGGCTGAGGACAACATTCATACAACTCATTAAACATAGAGGTAGAGCTGGAACCTGTGTGGAGTACTCACGACTGCATGTATTCTCTTTGATGCAGAGAAGTACTCTGAAGATTATAGAAATTAAAACACAGATACCAATAGAGCTACAAGCCCTTCAACCTACAATCTATCCTACTTACTATATGTACTGTGGCAATGGTGGAGCGGAACTTGTGGGAGGAGACAGCCAATATCTGGTTTAACTTGAGGCCTATGCATGAGAGGGAAACTGTTCAATACTGCTTGGATGGCCAGACACTGGTGACTGTATAGCCTACAGAGGTAGGGTAGCACCAAATACAACTGGTCTTTTTAAAAAAATAATCAGTGAAAAGATTCCTAATGATGTTCTTCCACACTCAAAAATCATTGTCTCGCTCTCTTCTAATCAGGAAGGTGCCCTCTGGAAGCAAATGGGAGCAGATGTAAAAACTGATGGCCAGAAAATAAGCAGAAAGGATCTAAATTAGAGGTCTTCATCAGGTCTTTCCCCTTGGAGATCGGGAAACCCCATGGAGGAGGGTTATAGGAATCAGAGAGGATAAAAGACACCGGGAGGACATAGCTTACTGAATCAACAAGAAGGGAACATACAGACTCACAGAGACTAAAAGAGCAAGCACAGGGCTTGACCAGTTCTGCACAGGTCCTAGGATTATATGTTCTAGCTCTTAGCTTGGTGTTTTTATGGGACTTCTAAATTAGAACTGATATGTCTCTCATACTTTTGCCTTTTCTCAGGACTCTTTTTTTTTCCCTGTTGAGTTACTTTGTTTTGCCTCTAAGTGAGGGCTTCTGTCTTGTCTTATCATGTTTTTCCATGTTTGGTTGTTATCTCCTGGAGGCCAACTCTTTTCTGAATGTAAACAGAGCTAGTGATGTATCTGGGGGAGAAGAAAGGTAGAAGAAAGCTGGCAGGAGTGGGGGAGGGGATACTGTGGTCAGGATCTATTGTATGAGAGAAGAATCTATTTTTGATAAAATATTTTTAAAAAATGAATGTTCATAGAACTGATTAAAATGAACTAGCTAGTAGCACAGATAATGTCTGCAGAGAGGATATTTGGGGCCCACACATACATTAATGTAGGTAGGTATAAGTGGTCCTGATGACAGAAAAAAATCTCCTTTTCACTTTTAAGACTTAATGGAAAAAGTAAAAACAAAACAAAACAAAAATTGGTCTGAATGTCAAGCTCTTTGCATATTTTCAATTATATTGGTCCCTGAAAACAAAAGAGTCCTGTCAAGTATTTCAACTGAGAGAGAAAGATGTAGAGAGGTAGCCATTAATTCATTATTGTTAATAGAGCTGAACGTTCGTGTACCTTAGTTGATTACTGCATGTGTTTAAAAACTTGGGTGAGAAAAAACGGAATTTTTGCAGTTCCGATGAAATAAGAGAGCAGGAGATACAAGTAGAAGGTAAATGCATTTCTTATTCAGTCATTGCTCAGCAAACTTAGAACAAACAGATGAAAGAAAGAATCCTTCCCATCAACTTTCCAAGTACAC